>NC_073238.2:31157500-31461406 GCF_029281585.2 Gorilla gorilla gorilla | reverse complement strand
GGCCGCCCTTTGGGCTGTCTGATATTTGCTGGGGCTGGCCTGGGGCCGCCCCTTGGGCTGTCTGATATCAGCTTGGGCTTTGTTGGCAGTAGCACTGCAGTGGGACATCTGGTCCTTGCCAAGTATCTCATCAAGAGGGCTGCAGTGCCCCTTTGCCCCATGCTGGTGATGTTAGCTTTATCACTGGGCAGAAAGGGTGTCGGGTAAGGTTTGCCCCCTATAGAATAAGTACTTCGTGCCCAGATCAAATAGTAATGAAGCCAGGCATGATGGCTCATGCCTGTAATCCCAGCACTTTGGGAGGCCAAGGTAGGGGATCACCGGAGTTCAGGAGTCAGAGACCAGCCGGGAGAACATAACAAAACCCCATCTCTACCCAAAATTTACGTCAGGCATGGTGGCATGCACCCATAATCCCAGTTACTTGGAAGGCTGAGGTGGGAGGATCACTTTCACCTTGGAGGCAAAGGTGGCAGTGAGCCAAGATCGTGCCACTGTACTCCAGCCTGGGCTACAGAGCAAGACCTTATCTCAAAAAAAAAAAAAAAAATTAGTAATGAGTGTCTGGACAACATAACAAGGCTTTGTTTCTATTAAAAAGAAAAACATTAGTCAGGCATGGTGGTGTGCACCTGTGGTCCCAGCTACTTGGGAGGCCTAAGTCTAGGAAGTTGAGGTTGCAGTGAGCTGTGATTGCATCATTGCTCTCCAGCCTGGGCAGCAGAATGAAGCCCTGTCTCAAAAAAAAAAATCAAATCATTTTATTTTATTTTGAGACAGGGTCTCATTCTCTCACCCAGGCTGGTCTCAAATGCCTGGTCTCAAGAAATCCTCGTGCCTTGGTCTCCCAAAGTGCTGAGATTACAGGTGTGAGCCCCCATGCCTGACCTCAGTGTTGATTCTGGACCAAATCAGCTCTTAATAGGGTGGTTGCCAAATGGTGGTTCTCTAACTTCATCCCTCCTACATTGATTAGTGGATCTGTGGTCACTCTGTGGTACGGAAGACTTCTCTCTTTGCTATTTATTTATTCAGGGATATCAGTGTGGATCATGGGGTTGGGGGGAGCATTGTGCTACTGAACAAATTGTAATCGGTCCCTACTGCCATTGATTTTGATGTCCAGATTGCCCCTAGCTAGGCCGGTGGGAGCCTGCAACTTGGACCTGTTTCTGTGTCTCCCTCAGGACACCAGCCATGCCCTTTGCTTCCTACAGCCTCCACCACACTAGCCTCCTGCAGCAAAACATCTCTCATCAGACCTCTGTGAATGCAGACCCCACCTCTCACGAGATCTGGAGGTCAGAAACTCTGCTCCAGGTGAGAGCTGAGCTGGTCTCAGCTTCTGTTTCAAAAGAAACTGTTCAGCCAGTGGGTGCAGTGGCTCACACCTGTAATCCCAGCACTTTGGGAGGCTGAAGCGGGTGGATCACCTGAGGTCAGGAGTTTGAGACCAGCCTGTCCAACATGGGAAAACCCTGTCTCTACTAAAAACACAAAAATTAGCCAGGCTTGCTGGCAGCCGCCTGTAGTCCCAGCTACTCAGGAGGCTGAGGCAGGAGAATTGCTTGAACTGGGAGGCAGAGGCTGCAGTGAGCTGAGATTGCACCACTGCACTCTAGCTTGGGTGACAGAGCTAGACTCCATCTTAAAAAAAAAAAAAAAAGAAAAAAAGAAAAGAAACTGTTCAGCCATCTTCTGCTATGTGCAGGAGCGTCTGAGGCGGCCTCTCAGCCTGGGGCTGATTCAAAATTGGTGGTATTTTCCTGCTATGACATTTAGAAAACATGAAAATAAATCTGCCCACCCATCTAGCCCCACCCATCTAGCTTATATGTCACTGGTGTTTTTCATCCCAGGATCCCCTGTCCATGGGAGTTGTTTCATCTTGCCCATGGTGGATGTAATTGTTGCAGAGTGTTTTGGTTTCCATCTCCCTTGTTGCTGATGTTTCCTGTGATTACCACCATGTGGGTATTAAGCCCTGTCCCACTAGCATTTTTATGACACTGCATGGTGAGGGTCTGTGCAGCCTCCACAAGTCTTCAACTGATTCAGAGGATGCGAGTAGTGGGTGACAGAGTCCCCTGTCTGCCCAGATGGGCTCCAGCCTCTCAGGATGGTATGGGCTTGCTCGCTTCTGGAGTGCTGGCCGTCTCTCAGGTCCTGGCTGTGTCTTCTCGGCACACCTTAGAGATTCAGCAGGTGCTGCTTCTGACACTGGATCCTAGGGCTGACCTGGTAGTCTCAGCCTCACTGTTCACAGCCTGGCATGTAGCTAACATAGGATTCTTTCTCCCACCTTGTACATAACTCCTAGTATGTGGGGTGCTGTGTTTTTTGAAGCCTCCATGCCATTTCACAGCTTCCTCCAGGGGTGGAATGGTAGGAACCATCACTCCTGTTCAGAGGGGACCATAGTGCCCAGATGGCTCTCGGGTGTGTGGACTGTGGGCTGTGCTGGCCGTGAAGCGGGCAGGAGACCATGACACAAGCTTACAGGACAGAACTGGAAGGTTCTGTTGTTTTCCAGACCAAAGCATTATTATTATTATTTTAGACGGAGTCTCTGTCACCCAGGCTGGAGTGCAATGGTGAGATCTTGGCTCACTGCAACCTCCACCTGGGTTGAAGTAATTCTCCTGCTTCGGCCTCCTGAGTAGCTGGGATTATAGGCACCCACTGCTGTTGTGGGAAGTCAGCGACCCCAAATGGAGGGACCGGCTGAAGACATGGCAGAAAAACATAAGTTGTGAAGATTTCATGGACATTTATTAGTTCCCCAAATTAATACTTTTATAATTTCTTACGCCTGTCTTTACTGCAGTCTCTGAACACAAATTGTGATGATATCATGGACATTTATCACCTCCCCAATCAATACTCTTATAATTTCCTATGCCTGTCTTTAATCTGTTAATCCTATCATCTTCGTAAGCTGAGGATGTATGTCGTCTTAGGATCCTGCGATGATTGCATTATCTGCACAAATTGTTTGTAGAGCATGTGTGTTTGAACAATATGAAATCCGGGCATCTAAAACAAACAGGATGGCTGTGATTTTCAGGGAACAAGGGAGATAACCATTGGGCATGACTGCCTGAGGGGCTGGACAGAACAGTCATATTTCTCTTCTTACAAAAGCAAATAGGAGAAATATCGCTGGATTCTTTTTCTCAGCAAGCAACAGCCCTGAGAAAGAGAATGCATTCCTAGGCAGAGGTCACTAAAATGGCCACTCTGGGAGTGTCTGTCTTATATGGTTGTAGATAAGGGATGAAATAGGCCCCAGTCTCCTGTAGCGTCCCCAGGCTTATTAGGATTAGGAAATTCCTGCCTAGTAAATTTTAGTCAGACCAGTTGTCTGCTCTCAAACCCTGCCTCCTGATAAGATGTTATCAATGACAATGCATGCCCAGTGGGACATGAAACTTCATCAGTAATTCTAATTTCACTCTGGTCCTGTGATCTCACTCTGCCCCCATCTGCCTTGTGATATTTTATTGCCCTTGAAGCATGTGATCTCTGTGACCCACACCCTATTTGTACACTCCCTCCCCTTTTGAAATCCATAATAAAAACTTGCTGGTTTTGCAGCTGAGGGGGCACCTCATGGAACCTGCTGACATGTGATGTCTCCCCCAAACACCCAGCTTTAAAATTTCTCTCTTTTTCACTCTTTCCCTTTATTTCTCAGAGCATCCAACACTTAGGGAAAATAGAAAAGAACCTATGTTGAAATATTGGGGGCTGTTTCCCCAAATACGCTGCCATGCCCAGCTAATTTTTGCATTTTTAGTAGAGATAGGGTTTCACCATGTTGCTCCAGGCTGATCTCGAACTCCTAACCTCAGGCAATCCACCTGCCTCAGCCTCTCAAAGTGCTGGGATTATAGGTGTGAGCCACCACACCTGGCTCTTTTTGCTTTTTAAGAAAAAAATTTAATTTTAAAATATACATAACATAAAATGTACTGTCTTACCCATTTCCAAGTGTACAGTCAGTAGTGTTAAGTATATTCACGTTGCTGTGCAACCCATCTCCAGAATGCTTTTCACCTCGCAAAACTGAAACTGAATTGGCCCAGCCATGGGGGCCTCACATCTGTAATCCTAGCACTTTGGGAGGCCAAGGAGGGAAGGATTGCTCAAGGCCAGAAGTTTGAGACCAGCCTGGCCAACATAGTGAGACCCCATCTCTTTTAGCAACAAAAAAGAAACCAAACCATTAAACTATTCCCCACCCAGCCCCTGGCAACCACTATTCTGCTTTCTGTTTCTATGGATTTGACTCCTAGATCTCATATCTAGAGTATTTACGTACAGCAACACAGTACTTATTTGTGTGACTAGCATGCTTCACTCAGCGTAATGGACTCAAGATTAATCCATGTTACAGATTATATCAGAGTGTCCTTCCTTTTTAAGGCGGAATGGTGTTCCATTGTGTGGATGTACCACATTACGTGTATCCATTCATCTCCGAGTGGACACTTGACTTGCTTCTGTTTTTCTTTTTTTGTTTGAGACAGGGTCTCACTCTGTTGCCCAGGCCGGGGTGCAGTGGCACAACCTCAGCTCAAGCTACTGGGAACAAGCGATCCTCCCACCTCAGACTCCCAAGCAGCTGGGACAATAGGTGTGTCCTACCACACCCAGTTCATTTTTGTGTTTTTTGTAGAGACAGGTTTTCACTATGTTGGCCACGCTGATCTTGAACTCCTGGCCTCAAGTGATCCACCTGCCGCAGCCTCTCAAAGTGCTGGGATGACAGGCGTCAGTCACCACATCTGCTGGTTGCTTTTTTCCTCTATCAGTAGTATCTTTTGATACTCGAGTGATTTTGATGAAGCCTGCTTGTCTATTTTTCTTCCTTTGTTGCCTGTGCTTTGGGCATCATATCTAATTAATCATTGCCAAATCCAGTGTCATGAAGCTTTCTCCCATGTTTTCTTCTCAGAGTTTATGGTTTTAGTTCTTATCCTTGGGCTGCTTACTGACTTTTAGTTATTGGTGATGGTGTGAAGGAAGGGCCCACCTTTACTGTTCTGCATGTGGCTATTCTGTGCTCCCAGCTCTCTTGTTGGAGACACTGTCCTTTCCCCACTGAATGGTCTTGGCACCATTGTTGAGAATAATTTGACTAGTGAATGCTTTTTTGCAGGTTTTTGTTGAAATGTGGCTTCACCAGTATTCCTTGGGGATGTGATAAAAAATGCAGTCCCCTCACGACAAGGTATGTTTCCACTGTTTTTCTTCCCACCTCCTGCTTCTGACCTTGCTCAGCCTGCTGCTTCCTATCCTGAGTGAGATTGCACAGGCTGGATGGTGGGAATAGAGACTCACCACCCACCCCTCACTCAGAAGCCAAACAAGAGGTGGGCATAGTTCTCTCATACCCGGTGGGGGGCAGGGGGCGTTGCACCCTGACGTGTGGACACTTGAGGCCTTGACTCTCCAGAGCCCCCTCCCTGGCAGGGGAACACATGAGGCTGTGATGCTCTTGTTCTGGGTGTGGGGGAGCTGTGACGTCTCTGGGAGCCACGTTCTCATCTGCCTCCTTGACCATCAGCAGCCACTTTGTGTTTTCCCATGAAGTGGTTGCCTGGGGCATATGCCTGACCACCATGGTGACCTGGAGCCTCCTTTTCCTGTTCCCTCCTACTCCCCCACCTCCTCCAGAGCATGAACAAGCTGACTTTCTCATGGTGGGTGGGGCCTGGCACCTGCCTGCATGCGGCCTGGCCTGCCTTCTCTCCCTCTGCCTCCTCACCTCTCCCTCTTCCCTCTCTGGGGAGCATGCTACTCACAGATGCATGGAGGTGGTGGAGGCCCTGGGTCACTCCTGCTGTGGCTGTCCATGGAGCTAACATCCGCCTGGACTGGTCAGAGTGAGAATGCGGTAGATCCCCAGTCTGTCACCCTCCATGGAGCAGCTTCACTCATGCACATCTGGAACCCTGCCTGAGGTGGCATCAGCCACATAGTCTGGTGCCCACAGTGTCTGCATCAGTGTGCTTTGGAGACTTTGGCTTTGTCACTGACAAAATTCTTGAGGGCTTCCTCCAGAATAAAGGCTCTGTGGGTGACAGAGTTAAACTTCAGAACAGCATCCTGTGACTTTTCCTCTGGGAAAGCTCAGGGAAGAGCTGTGGATCTGCTTCTGCCATGGCCTCTGCAGCCAGTTCTACGGCCCCAGGCTTTGCAGTGTGGAGGCTGTCTCAGAGCATAGGGTCCCCCAAATCCTCACCCTCAGCGTCACATGGGAGAATGGAGAAAAGCTGAGGACCCCATCTTGGGCCTCCTGAGTCACAAAGAGCCTACAGTGCCCTTCGTGCTTCCAGAGCCGACTAGCTGCATGTGCCTGGCCAGTGCCTGGTGGCCTGGTTGCTCCCACGGCCCATTCCTCCCGTGGGGCTCTGGGATGCTCACTTAGTGCTCCTGCATGTGGTTCTGGCCTAGCAGAGGCAGGAGGTGCTACATTGCATTGTGTTCCTGTTGCTCCTTCTGCCTTCTGAGTGAGTGGAAACACACCTACTTTCAAAGGCCAGCCAGAAAGACTCCTCTGGGCTGTCACCTGTGAAGATTGTGTCCTCACGGGCCAGAGGGAAAAGCAGGTGCCTTTCCCTTCTTCCCCACATTCACTTACTCTTGGCCAGACCTTGGGGTGGGTGTGCCCTGCTCAGAATGACTTGCAGTGGTGGGACCAAGTACCCAGAGATGATCCACTCTTTCCCTCTTCCAATTGAGGTGAAAAAACATGAGAAAACTCGGTGGGTGGGAGCCAGAGAAAGGCAACTATGGAAGTCTGTGTCCTCTAAGGCCCCTTGCCACTTGCCTGGGCCCATGCTGCACCTGCCATACAGAAATCCCTGCCCATCCCTGCTAGCCCTTATTTCCAGATGCAGGAAGTGAGGCTCCTGGGGTCATTCTCCTCACCCTGGTTGTGTCCAGGGTGTGTGCTTACTCCCCAGTGGTCCGGTGGGCAGTAAGGATGGCCACAGTGCTGCAGGCCACTGTGTTCCTGCAAGCAAGGAGACACCACACTGGGAACCGTATGTCAGATTCCTGCCCAAGCCCCAGGTCTGGCACAGAGGAAGACTGTGGAGAGCAACACCTCCCTGCCCTGCTCTTTCCCACCCTGCTCTGCGTGTCTTGATGTCTAGCAGGTGTGTTCTGATCTCTCCTGATGTGGACCCCAGTGGAGGCACTGCTTCGACAGGAAGCATGGTGCTGCCAGGGCAGGATGTGCGCCAGGCTGCCTCTGGGTGCGCTAGGCTGAAGGGGTGCTTTGGAAGGCCACGGTGCTGCGGGGCATGTAGGTTGGAGGGTCCTGGCTGGGAGCCAGCTAAGCCTCAGGTTCCTGCTACCTCTGGGTTTGTGTGGTTCTGGCCAGATCCTCGGGGGCTCCTGCCCTTGGAAGCCCACCATTATCTGGAGAGTGAGAGTTCCTGGTGCTGTAGGAAAGGATGCCTTCTAGAGTCAGAACTGATGTGCACACCACCTCAGCTGACCTCCAGACTGTAAGGGTGGAGGGCAGAGCCTGGTGCCCTGAGGGACATGTGCTGGTCCTTAGTTCTCAGAGAGCCACTCACGGAGGGGACATTGGGTTTTAGACACATAGGAATTGATCATGTCTTATACCAGTTTGGTAAATTTCTCAAGACAACCCAGGGAAATCGTCAATTACACGTGTCTTTTCTGGGCAGAGTCCACCTCCTGGACATGCTCCACTGGTTCTTTTCTGAGCCTCAGGATCTTGAGGTCTTGGTGGCTGGCAGCATGTCCCAGTGAGGGCCTTGGCTCTTGAGGAGCTCTGATGTGCACATGACACGGTGTGGCCTGAGTCACAGGGGAGAGTGGGTCCCATCTGGAAGGGCAGTGGCTTGGGCCCTTCCAATGAGCTGGAGAGGTCTTTAGGCCCCAGCAACATTGAGTGGCCACCCAGGTGACCTGGAAGGTCTGTCTGCCCAGGCCTCCAAGGCTGATGAGTGTGTGGCCACAGCCCTGGCCTGACTGTGGAGAGTGGGTGCTGCAACTGACCCGTGGCTGCTGGGACTGTTTGGATTGTCACTGACTGTGGTGTTTTCTCCTCCTCACTTCTGGCCTCATTCTCATTGTGCTCTCTCTCCACTTTGCCCTCCCATGTCTGGTCCCATCTCTCCCCTTCCCCACCCCAACCTCTTGTTCTCTGCTCTTCCGTCTCTTCCGGCTTCTGTTGGTTGTCTCAGCTGGAGATTCTGCACTACTGTCTCCAGCACCCTCCACAGCCCCGCCCAACTTAGCCTCCAGGCTCTTCACAGCCTACCAAGTACTGGCTGTGGTCCTTAGTTCCTTTCCCCCACCCAGAGTGCATGTCCACATCTGGCAAAGCAAGGGGTCAGCCGCAGGTGACTGAAGAGTTTAGTTCCAGGCAGAATGAAACCCCTGTTGTTGGTGAGGCGGGGGTCAGCCTCCAGCCTGGCCTGGCCCCTGGCTTTGCAGAGTAGCCTGGTGTGGGCGGGGGTGTGACTATGAGGCAGAATGAGGTGTATGGCCCGGGCTGGCCAGGCTCCCAGCCAGTGGAAGTGTCACAAGCTCTCTGGTGTTGGGGGCCCCGTGCTTGGCCCTGGTTTGAAGAGCTGGAGTTATAAGGCCTCTGCAGTGACCAGGTTCACCCCAACTCTGCAGGGTTTGGCACTTGGGAAGATACAGAGGCCTGGGACTTCCGGGTGATGTGGTTTCTGTCTTCTTCAGAAGTGTCTTGTCATGCAGCCTGGAGGTGCTGTGACCCAGAGCCTGTGAGGCAGGGGGATAGGAAGAACCTGGGGCTTGACCCTATAGCCCACAGAAGCTGTCAGTCCTTGACAGCCCAGCCATGGCCCGGCCTTCACCTGGGGAGCTCTGGCCACTCATACAACCTCCAGAGATGGATGAGTGTAAGCGGTGATCTCATAGAGGTTGTGGCTGTCTAGACAGAAATGACAAGTGTGTGGATGGATTTGGGGTCAGTGGAGTTCAGACCTGTAGGGGACTTCAAGGATGGCAGAGTTAATGAATCTGTGACAGTGGGGGGAGATGAGCTGTGCTCGCAGCCAGGGGTCTGTCCCGTTCACCTGGAAAGGAGCACATGAGTAAACGGGAATTTGAGCACAAGATGAGAAAATGTGTTGGGCCCCAAGGGCTGGTGGGTTGGGATGGCAGTCACAGCACATGGGGGTGCCCCATTCTGCAGGAGCCACTGCAGAGCAGGGACTAGAGGGCTTGGGCCAGGTGGGGAGGGCAGTGTCCAGGAACCATCTGGCAAACCCTATGATGGGAGGGGAGACTAGGGAGGTCCACACGGAGTGAGCTGAAGCCCAGTGGGAAACATGTGGCTTTGAGGACACATCCTTAAGAAGCAAGCAGGTGCAACTGTCACCAGGGACTCCATGTGGGAACGTGGCCCAGGAGGGGTGCAAAGCTGGGGGAGAAGTTTGGCTCAGCAAACCTGTTGGAAAATAGCGAGAGGGTTCCATGTGACTGCTGGGGGCAGGGGCAGTGAGCCCTCCAGACTCTTTGGAAGGGCCAGGTGAGATGGGGTGAGTGCACCAGTGGGGGAAGGTGGGTTTCCAGTTCCCATGTGGAGGTCATCCGCTCCCCTGAGCCGTAAGGAGGATGTCATGACTCAGGATCCCAGGTCAGGATCAGAGGGAGGGCTGGGGCTGAGACTGGAGGAGAAGGACCCTGGACCCACCCCGCTGGTGCCCTTCTAGTCGGGCAGTATAGGTACAGGTATTATATCTCATACTTTTCTCCTTTCTTCTTTTTTGAGATGGAGTCACCCTCTGTTGTCCAAGCTGGAGTGCAGTGACATGATCTTGGCTTACTGCAGCCTCCACCTCCTGGGTTCAAGCAATTCACCTGCCTTAGCCTCCTTAGTAGCTGGGATCACATGTGCATGCCACCATGCCCGGCTACTTTTTGTATTTTTAGTAGAGATGGGGTTTCACCATGTTGGCCAGGCTGGTCTCAAACTCCTGACCTCAAGTGATCTGCCTGCCTCAGCCTCCCAAAGTGCTGGGATTACAGGCATGAGCCACCATGCCTAGGCCTTCCTTCCAAAACAACGCAAATTTATTGCCCAAAGGCCTAACAGTACAGATAAATACAACTAAATAGCTGGGCACGGTGGCCCACGCCTGTAATCCCAGCACTTTGGGAGGGGGAGGCAGGCAGATTGCTTGAGCTCAGGAGTTTGAGACCAGCCTGGGCAACATGACAAGACCCCCGTGTCTCCAAAAAATAATACAAAAATTAACCAGGTGTGGTGGTGTGTACCTGTGGTCCCAGGTACTCAGAAGGCTGAGGTGGAAGGATCCCTTGAGCCCAGGAGGCAGAGGCTATGGTGAGCTGAGATCACGCTACTGCATTCCAGCCTGGGAGAGAGTGAGACCTTGTCTCAAGAATGAAAAAAATAGCCCTCACCCCATAACTCGATCCTCAGACTCAGCCACCATCTGTGTGGTGTCACCTGGACCTGTGGGACATTTTCCTGACGGATACTTGAGTGGATTTTGATGTGGGCAGTGGCCGCTGTGGGGTCTGCAACATCCCAGGATATACCTGGAGGCCATGCCCTGCACCAGCCTCAGCAGCACAGACGTGTGGAGGCCCAAAGGGCTGGGGGGCAAGCATGGAGAGGCGAGCACGTCCACTCAGACTCGGGGTCCTGCCCTCCGTGCCCCCATTCCCATGCCCTCATCCACTCAATGCTTTGACCTGTCCTCCCAGTGCTGAGCAACCAGAGGAAGCCCACAGCCAGCAAAAAGACTTTCCTCTCAGGTTAGGTCTCCAGGATCCTGCTTGTGTTGCAAATCAAATGTCTGGCTTAACTTGACCGTGCTCTTGTCTTGGGGGCCTTCCTGACCACAGGTCCATGGGCAACAGAGGAAGTGATGCCTGGAGCTTCTCCTGGGCTGAGCCCTCATCTGGCTGTGTCCAGGATGAAGAGCAGGTGGAAGGAATTAGGGAGGAAAGCAAAGCCATGGGGTTCTTACCTTCTGAACAGGGTTTTACTGTGTCACCCAGGCTGGAGTGCAGTGACATGATCCCAGCTTACCACACCCTTGAACTCCTGGGCTCAAGTGATCCTCCCACCCCTGCCTCCCGAGTCACTACGGCTATAGGTGTGCACCACCACACCCAGCTGACTTTCAAAAATCTTTCATGGAGACGGGGTCTCCCTGTGTTGCCCAGGCTAATCTCAAACTCCCGGCCTTAGCGATCTTCCTGCCTCAGCCTCCCAAAGTGCGGAATTCCAGGTCTGAGGCACCACACCTGGGTTCCATGTGCTTTCTGCACACACTTGGGAGGCTGGTGGGAGACCCTAGATCCAGAGTTTGGGGGTGACACCGGCCTTCTCCTGCCCTGAGGATCAAGCAGTGCCCAAGGGCACAGTCTGGTAAGCCCTATCCTGTGCCACCCACTGTGGGTGCCCAGCAGTAGGCAGGGGAGGGGTCAGGGCTGGGAGTCCCCCTGCAGATGTGTCTGTCTTGGAGAGCCCTGCCCAGGGCGGGCTGTGTGGATGTTGGGCCAAGTGCTTCCCTACCACGAGCTGGTTGCAGTTTAGACCAAGCAGTGCAAGGTAGATGTGCTGGGTGCCAGGCACAGTGGTGTCCCAGGACACAGTGGCCCCACTCCCGGCCTGGCTCGTGCCTCTGGTGGGGAAGTAAAGCAAATGGCCCAGGGCAGGATGTGGTCAGACCTGGAGGCCAAGTGCTGTGGTTGCCACAGCCCTTCCCATCCCTGACCCCTCCTCCTCCACCTAGCAGTGGTTCAGGCCCACTGGGGAGCACGTGCTGGTGGTGTGCCTGCTGCGGAAGCACCTGCAGGCATTTGCCAACAGCCTGAAGCCAGAGCAGGCCTCGCTCTCCTCCCACTCCCACTCCACCAGCTGCCTGGAGGAGCTGAAATGGTGGGTGACCCTTGCAGCTTCCACAGCTGCTGTCTCCTCCTCAGGTGTCACCCACAGGGACCTCACCCCAGGGCATGGTGGGGGGCAGGTTTAGGGGAGTCCCTTCCTGCTCACAGAGCATGTGAGGCCTCTGGAGGGCTAGACAGGTGCTTTTACGCCCTGCCCACGTGGCCCAGCGGGGCTGCCAGCTGATCTCTGGCTCCCAGAGCCTGTCTCCAGACTGGCCAGAGAGGCCCCACTGTGCTGCCATCTCTTGCTCCCCCCCACCCCTGTCTGGAGAAGGACTGGGATGACCCTGACTCCCAGGCCCACCAGGGCCAGCAGAGTGGGCTATTTGCGTGGGACTGAGGTGAGGTGTGTGCAGGAGATGCACTGGCTCGCCCGCCTGCGTGCTGTGTGTTCTTGGGATGTTCCCTGACCTCTCTGAACCTTGATTTCTTCCTCTGAGGAATTGGGCTAAGGCCAGCTCTTATCTCTCAGAGGTGCATGGTGCTCTCCCCCAGCAGATCCAACCCTTGTTGATGAGCTCTGGACTCATCTATGAGCAGGGCCTCCTTACCGGGTAAGCAGCAGGTGACCCACCCTATTCCCTGCAGGGCCACTGTCCCAAGATTCGTCCAGCAGAAACTCTACCTCTTCCTGCAGCACTACTTTGGCCACTGCCCACTGGCCGCATCATTCAGAGCTGTACTGGCTCTGTCACACGTGTGCCTGTGTCTTGTGTACCCTAATGAGGGAGGTCCACTGGGATGGATGAGGAGGAGAACAAGTGTTGTCGTGAGGCCTTGGAGAGGAGGGAGCTCGTGGAAAGGAGGGGACCCTTGGAGGGCCACATGGTTCTGTTTCAGTTTCCAAAGCCAACTCTCAGGTACAGGAAAGCCCTGCCCTGTCCCACCTGTGTGGTGCCAGGCAGGTTCCTACCCTTACCCGACCAGGGAGCACTGGGCCCCCTGGGCTGGGAAAAGCCCACCCATGGCCCTGGCTTCTGAAGGGCCAGCAGGAGAGCCAAACCTCACAGGGCTGTGTGAGTCTCCCTTGCGCCCTCTGGGGGACGTGGGAAGAGCCAGTCCCACCCAGCTGCTGCCTGGGACCTGGACTCCAGAGTAATGGAGGATTTGGCTCCCAGCCACTGGGCCCTCAGCTCACGTCTCCTCCCACAGGTCCTGGAAATGTGGCTGAGCTACCTGCAGCCATGGCGGCATGTGCCTGACAAGCAGGCTCCAGGCAGCGACTCCCAGTCCCGGTGTGCATTGGAGAAATGGTGAGCCTCGGCCCCTCTCCTCACAGCCATGCCACTGACTCCCCAAAATGGATGTTACTCCAGTGGTTGGAGGCTAAGCCAGCGGCCTGTGCTGGAGTCAGCCTGGCCCTGGCCCCGGTGGCCTCCTGGGTTCCTCTCCCAGGCCCTGCTTTGTGGAGCACAGACCAGCCCTTCCTAGGCTCAACTTTGCCAGGCCCTAGAATTGGTATCTTATGGAAGCAGTGGGTGACCCATCCTGCCCTGTCCCCTCTCCCTTCTGGCCCAGACATATGTTCAGTGACCCCCAAACTATCCCTTGAGCCTCACCAGCACAGAGCAGAGCAGTGGCTGCCTTCCCCTCATCCCCTGCTTGATCCTTATGTCCATCTCAGACCAGTGTGTGGAGAGCCCCCTGGCTGCTCCTTCCTGTTGTGGCTGGGCTTTGGCCCCCACGAACACCAACGGCTCCTACTCAGCCAACGACCTGGACAAGATGGGGCGGGACAGTGTCCAGAAGACAGACAAGTACCTGGAGGCGGCCCTGGAGTACCTGCACCAGATATTCCCGGTACAAACTATGGGGCCTGCCCTACAGCCATCAGCGTCCCCTTCTTCAAAGGATCCACTCCCCCTCACTCAGCCTGTGGTCAGCCCAAGTACCAATCCCAGGCCCCACTGAGATGGAGCCAGTGTTGTGGGAGGCAGGCCCAGACTGAGTGTCAAGTCTGGGTCCCCTTGTTGCCACTGTTAAGAGGCCGGTGGGGTGAAGACCAGTCCCCACCCTTCTCCTTGATGCTGACGGCAGAGGCGCTTCTGGCAACTCAGTGAAGCACAGCTCACACAATTCACACTTGCCTTGGGCACCACCCAGGATAAGAATGAAAAGCAGCAGCTCCTCGACTGCACCGTGGGTGAGGATGGACTCATCCTCATGCTGCTGGGTCAGTACCAGGTGAGAGGCCCCTGTCCCAGAGGTGCATGGGCTGGGTCCCGACCTGTCCCCAGCTCCTTCCTCCCCCATGAGCATATGCAGCTCCGCTCCTCTGAGTTGTGTACAGGCCGTTTTCTGACCTGTCCCTGTGGCCTGGGTTTCTAGATCATCAATGCACTGTGAAGGTTTGACATTGAGTACCGGGGGACCCAGAGCTGCAGCCCATCTGGAGCTACAAGATTGCCAGCTTGGTCTTTGTGCTCTTCCAGTGGTCGTCTGCCATCAACCACAGAGTGAGTGGGCAGGAGGGTCAAAGGAGGGTCAATCTGGCCTCTTCAGAGAGGGTTCTTCATGCTCCTGCCCAAGGTGGCCTGTGGGGGTGGGGCGCTGCTGTCCTGAGGCCTGTGGTGCCACCACCCCACACCCCCTGCCTCTGTCTGTGCATCATTTTGCAGGCCAGATGGCAGTCAGCTCTGTGTTCCTGGGACGACTTCCTTGGCAGCTTCTGTCTCTTATCATTTCATGAGCCTGTGCTGGCCAGCAGGCACCTGCTAAGCCTCATGGGCAGAGGCAGGCAGCCGGCCATGCCCATGGCCCTAGGCTCAGCCTGTGCCTCCTGGGTAGCTACCAGATTCTGCTTTGGCTGCTACTGGCCTTCTTTGAGGCCTCTCTGTTCTGAGTGGGGCCCTCCCTGACACTGCTGCTTGCCCTGGTCTATGTCCTCTATGCCTCAGCTGTGAGGCTGCTGAGTGGAGAAGCTGCAGCAGCCCTGATGGTGTTGGCCGCTGTCTTCAGAGAAGGCTGGGGGGATTTGCCATACAGCCCCACCCTTGGGCTTGGGAGGTGATGGGAGTACACCCCCCAATGACCCTGCCCCCGCACCTGCAAAAGCCCACCACACTTCAGCACTGTGTGCTCATCTGCCAGCTGTGAAATGTCAGAGTGAAATGTCAACATCTTGCAGGCCCAGGAGGTGAGGCCCTGGGTGGTGGGGGTGGCCCTGGGCAGCCTGGCGCTGCCGTGGGCCCCACCATGCTGATGTCCCTTTCAGATGCAGTAACTCAAGTCCCTCCTGGAAAAGGGCCAGAGGCCCTGGTGGCCCCAGAGGAGGCTGGGTCTAGCTCTCCCAGGTGAGTGTCTGGTCAACCCCCCCCTCATCCCTGGGGACTGTTTGGGGCTCACTGCTGACTATTCCTTCACCGAGGGACCAGGAAACCATGCAGTTCCCCAAGGTCTCCACCAAGAGCCTCTCCAAGAAATGGCGAGTCCCACTGGCATGGGGACAGGGGCAGCCCTGCAGCCTGGGCCCCAGGGAGGTAGTGGGGAAGGAGGGGTGGCAGCGCAGAAGCAGAGCAGGCCGTGGCCTCACTGGGTCCCAGTGAGGGCCATACAGGCCCTACTCCCAGCACACTCCAGTCCTGGGGATGCTCAAGGTGACAGTCCCTCTACCCGCCTCCAGCCTGCTTGTGAGCCCCATGCCTGTGGCAGCACGTGCCACCCTGCCTGCACTGAAGCGGACCCTGAAGAACAACTTTGCCAAGCAGCAAAAGAGACTGCAGGCACTGCAGAACTGGCACCTGCCCTGCTCGGTGTTTTGAGCCACCTGCATCTGTGTCCGCAGCCGGTCAGTGCCAAGCAAATGTACCTGCAGCTGGAGACTGGCTCTCTATAGCATTTCCTAATAATTACATTACTTTTCAACCCAGCTAAATTCCAAGATAAATGACACTCAGTATAGAAAATGTACTTGATCTTCAAACTGACAAACTATTTATGTTCTAATTTTTTGCTATTTGGTATTTACACAAAAGCACATGATGAAGTTAAGTATTGCCCTACCTTTTGAAGACTGAAAATAAAGCTTTTTCTTTACTAGTCGTGTGCCTTGTTCCTCACTGGCTATCAGGCATTTCTTCCCAGCCCCTGCTGCCTTCAGGGACAGGGGAGGGCTTTCCTGGTACCCTAGCTGGGCTGGAGCTGCCATCCAAAGACATGATCACCCTGGGTCTCCTGCCCAGACTGCATGCTCCTGGCAGCAAGACGCTGTCCTCTCCCGCCGTGACACAATACCGCTGACAGGCCTCAGAAGGCCATCTCCAGAGTGCCATGGCCACACCTGCACCACCCCTCCTACCACAGCACAGCTGTGTCCATTGTCTGGAAGTGGCCAGCTCAGTGCCACCCTCAACCGGCAGCACAGTCCTCCCAGGCCCACAGCCCCACTTCCTTGGCATTAATCTCAGCCTCTTCCTGCTTCAGGGAGCAGGAAGTTTGCCAGGAAGCTGGAGAAGGAACCAGGCCAAGGAATGGGACATTATGTCAGAAAAGGAGAGCTGAGGTCAGGGCTGACCAGGGCCAGACTGCACAGTGCTGGCCCCAAGACTGATAGCATCCTGACAGGATGGCAGGCCCAGGTTCATGGAGAAGGGTACACAGTGACAACTCCTGATGAACACAGGAATAATGACTTTATGATAACAATCACAAATGATGGGGTAGTGCACATAAAAAGGGGGGGATCTCTTATCACCAGAGGGCTGCAGGCCATTGCCCGAGTGGCAGGCAGCATAGGGAGGCGCTCACTGCATGGCCCCACCAGCCGTGAGGTCCCCTCTCAATGGGTGGTGCCGTGCATGGTATTCTGATGATGCAGGTCCTGAGGGCCTTGCTCTTCATCCTTCACAGTGAGAACATGGTCCTCATGCGAGCAGTACAGGTGTGCCTGCAGCAGGATCCTTGATGCCCCTGTGCCCTGGGTGCCCCACAGTGCTCAGCAGGAATGCTGCGAGGGCTGAGGCCCAGCTGGTGGTGGGAAGCCGGCAGTGCCCACAAGCCAGCCCTCCCTCCGACGCAGCCTGTGTCCTGGACTGGGGCTTCCCTGGGGGGTGCCCCACTTGCCCAAAGCAGCTCAGCTTGAACCCAAAACTGTGACTAGAGAATCACGTGTTTTAAGGGTTTCCTATCCTCTGTGTTCTCCTATAGAAATGAGTAGGGGTGTGTCGAGCACACACACGACACTCTAACAACACCCTGAGTGCACCCTCACGCAGCTGAGATGGACTGGGACCATGGATAGGCCGCAGCAAGAGCAGCCCAAGGATCTGGATTCCTGGAAGAAGTCGCAGGGAGGGCCTTCTCTAAGATGGCCAATGTCCCCCAGACAGCCTGTTCCGCTGCTTCTGTCCCAGTTCTGTACAAGTGTGGGATTTTGTTAATCAGGAACTGGGCAGCCTCAGCAGTGCCCCCTACTCAAAGAAATCATGCTGTCCTGACCCGGCCATCAAGGAAGGACAGACCTGTCATCCATCACTGTTACTGGTTCCATTAAAAATATGTCTGTAATAGGTTGGCTGAGATACAATTCACCCATTTAAAGCATGCCATTCAGTGGTTGTTGGTACTACATTGAGTTGTGCAGCGTTATCAAAATCAATTTCAGAACAATTTTTTTCTTCTTTTTCTTTTATTTTTGAGATGGAGTCTCCCTCTGTCACCCAGGCTAGAGGGCAGTGGCATAATCTCAGCTCACTGCAAACTCTGCCTCCCAGGTTCAAGCGATTCTCCTGCCTCAGCCTCCTGAGTAGCTGGACTACAGATGTGCACCATGACACCTAATTTTTATACTTTTAGTAGAGGTGGAGTTTCACTATATTGTCCAGACTGGTCTCAAACTCCTGACCTCAAGCAATCCACCCGCCTAGGCCTCCCAAAGTGCTGGGATTACAGACGTGAGCCACCATGCTCAGTCCGATTTTAGAACATTTTCATCACTCCAAATGAAAACTCCATTTCCCCCCACAGCACCCTTGGCCCTTGACAATCACTAATCAACTTTCTATCTGTAGTAGGCTAAATAACAGTCCATAAAGACATCAGGTCCTATTCCCTGAAACCTGTAAATGTTACCTTATTTGGGAAAAGGTTCTTTGCAGATGTGAAGTTACAGATCTTGAGATGGAGGGTTATCCTGGGTAATGCAGGTGGGCCCTAAGTGCAATTGCATGTATCCTCATAAAAGGGAGGCAGAAATTCACACACACAGAGGAGAAGACGATGTGAAGATGGAACACAGAGATAATTTATTTACTCTGTGATGCTGGCCTTGAAGACTGGAGTGATACAGCCACAAGCCAAGGAGTACCAGCAGTGACCAGAAGCTGAAAGATGTGAGGAACAGGTTCCTCTCCTATAGCCTCCCTGCTGCCACTGTGATTTTTGCCCATGGTACTGACTTTGACCTTCTGGTCTTCAGAATTGTGAGAAATTAAATTTCTGTTCTTTTAACTACCACCAAGTTTGTAGTAACTTGTTATAGCAGTCACAGGAAACATATAAATTTTGTTACCAGGAGTGGGGTGCCTAAAAACGTGGCAGTGGTTTTGCAATTGGATAATGAGGGCAAAGGTAGAATTGTGAAAAGATGATAGAAAAGGCCTAGGTTGCCTTCAACAGGCTGTTAGTAGAAATGTGGATGTTTAAGACTCTGTCACCCCAGACTCTGCTTTAAGGAAATGAGGAACTTGATGCAGAAAGTCTGTGTTATCTTCAAGAATACATACACTATCATAAACAGAATGTTGGTAAACACATGAACATTAAAGGTGATGCTAAGGGCACAGAGCAAACAAGGAACATGTTACTGGAAACTAGACCGAAGATGATTTTTTTAATATAATGGCAAAAATTTAGTTAGAATGTGTCCTATAGCTGTTTGGAAGGCAGAATCATAAGCAATGAGCTTGTACATTTAGCTGAGCAGACTTCCAATCAAAGCATTCAAGACTCAGCTTGGTTTCTTTTTCCTGCTTATAGTAAATGCAAGAGGAAAGAGATAAATTGAGGGTATGATAAAAAATATAAAGAATTTAAAAGTACAAAAAATAGATAAACTGAGGGAAGAACTGTTGTGCTAAAAGGAACCTAGACTTGATGATTTGGGAAATTCTCAGACTATTTAGATTGGAAAAAACCAAAATGCTAAAACCAGGAGATTCACTGTTAGGAAAGCGTGTTCTGTAGAGAATGCCAAGGGTGTGGCATGTCTTGCAAATTTCCCTACTGCCAAAGAGATTATACCTGGGACTCATGAATCTCCTCAATCATCTCACAGAAGTGAGGAAGAGAGAAGAAATTACCGAGGAAAGATCTGGAGAAACCTCATCTAATGCCATGAATTCCATCATACATGCAGAAATTCCACAAGGATTTTAGAATGTTCTACCAGCATAAACACTGCCAGCTTGGACTAGAAAGTTTAGGGACTAGACAAAATCAAAGGCCTCCCAAAATTTTAGAAGCAGGAAATAGGCTGATAAAACTACTCAACCTCAAACATGTGCTGCCCTTTAAGAAAAGGAAAGATGACCATGAGGGCAGAACCGTGGGATCAGAAGCCAAAGCCATGGATCCAGAGATACAGCCTCCAACTTTATGATTTTATGGCAGCCATGGGAAACTAATACATTCTCTCTACAGATCTACCTATTCTTTGGACTTTGTTTTTGTTTTTAGATGGAGTCTTGCTCTGTTTCCAGGCTGGAGTGCAGTGGTGTGATCTCGACTCACTGCAACCTCTGCCTCTGGAGTTCCAGTGATTATTTTGCCTCAGCCTGCCGAGTAGCTGGGACTACAGCCACGCGCCACCACGCTGGGCTAATTTTTGTATTTTTAGTAGAGATAGGGTTTCATCACCTTGGCCAGTCTGGTCTTGAACTCCTGACCTCGTGATCTGCCCACCTCAGCCTCCCAAAGTGCTGGGATTACAGGTATGAGCCACTGCACCTGGCCACTTTGGACATTTTATAAAAAGGCAACATGTGGTCTTTTGTGACTGCTTCATTTCATTTATGTAATGCTTTTAAGCCTCATCCATGTTGTAGCATTTATCAGCCCTTCATTCCTTCGTGTGGCCATATATTCCATTGCATATTCCACGTTCGGTTCATCCATTCATCAGCTGGTAGACATTTGGGTTGTTTCCACTTTTGGCTATTATGAATGCTATGATGCTACAACAATCTGTGTATATGTTTTTGTGCGGACATGTTTTCTTTTCTTTAGGGTATATACCTATGAGTGGAACTTCTAGGTCATACGGTAACTCAACATTTAATTTTTTGAAGAATTGTCAGACTGTTTTCCACAGCAGCTGTACCATTTCACATTCTCTCCAGCAATGTATGAGAATTCCAGCTTCTCTGCCAGATGTGGTGGTTCACATCTGTACTCTAAACACTTTGGATCACCCAAGGTCAGGAGTTCCAAACCAGCCTGGTCAACGTGATGAGACCCCAGTCTCTATGAAAAATACAAAATTAGCCAGGCATGGTGCTGTGTGCCTGTAGTCCCAGCTACTCGGGAGGCTGAGGCAGGAGGAATCACTTGAAGCTGGAAGGTGGAGGCTGCAGTGAGCCAAGATTGTGCCACTGCACTCCAGCCTGGGCAACACAGGATGCTCCACTGCAAGCAAAAAAAGAATTCCAATTTCTCTACAACTTTGTCAACACTTATTTTTTTCTATCTTCTTTCTAATCACAGCCATTATAATAGGTATGAAGTGGCATCTCATTGTGGTTATTGGCAACCCCCTAAAGACTAGTGATGCTGAGCATCTTTTCACGTGCTTCTTGGTCATTTGTATCTCTTCTTTGGAGATGTTTATTCAAGTACTTTGCCCATTTTGGAGTTGCATTTTTTTTTTTTTTGGTGTTGTTGAATTGTAGTTCTTTATGTATTTTGGATTTTAAACCCTTATCTGATATGTAATTTGCAAATATATTCTTGTTTCTCCCTCTTTTGACAATGTCCTATGATGTACAAGTTTTTAATTTTGATGAAGTCAAAGTTATCTACATTTTTTGTTGCTTGTGCTTTTTTGACATCATATCTAAGAAACTGTTGTTGCTTAATCCAAGGTAATGAAGATGTACGCCTCTGCTTTCTTCTAACATATTTATAGTTTTAGTTTGTAAAGTTAGATTTTGACCCATTTTGAGTTAATTTTACAAAAAAAAGTTAAAAATAATTAATATGCAGTTTATGGATTTTCCATATACAAGCCTAGTGAGAACTGATGATGTCAACAGAAGATCAGAGTGGTTCACTTAGAAAGCTGTCAGGCTATAAAATATAACTTAATGTCAGGGCGTGGTGGCTCATGCCTGTAATCCCAGCACTTTGGGAAGCTGAGGCGGGCGGATCATGAGATCAGGAGTTTGAGACCAGTCTGGCCAACATGGTGAAACCCCATCTCTATTAAAAATACAAAAATTAGCCGGCTGTGGTGGGGCATGCCTGTAATCCCAGCTACTTGGGAGGTTGAGGCAGGAGAATCACCTGAACCCAGGAGACAGAGTTTGCAGTGAGCCGAGATCGAGATGATGCCACTGCACTCCAGCCTGAGTGACAGAGTGAGATGCCGTCTTGAGAAGAAAAACAAATAGCCTAGATAGATGAAAATTCATTTTTAAATGGTTTAGATTAGAAAAGTAAGTAACAATAAATCTGTCTGGTATTTGCTTTGAATGCCTATGCTAAAAAGCTTCATTTTTTTAAAGCTGCAAGCCCCAAGAAGTATATTCTTCATTCAGGACATAAATCCAAGAGGATAAATTTCCACTGGTAAGAAACCCAAAAAGGGGAATAACTGAAAAATTAGGAATTTGTTAGCAAAACATTTTCACCAAGATGTTTTTAACAGATGTACTCTTATTAACATGGTAGTACATAGTAATTTATAATGGAATAAAAAATAACAGACCTCCTGAATGTTCACCTAATTTTCAAAACTTTCCTCAGTTCGTAACTGGTGAATTTCAATGTAGTGACATCATGTTAAATGAATACACAGAGAATGCATATAAAAGTACAATCCTTACTTGGGCCCTGGAGTTCGGGACCAGCCTGGGTAACATAGCAAGACCTGGTATCTCAAAAAAAAAAAAAAAAAAAAACCACTGAAATCACATGTTTAAAATATACAAACCAACTTCTACCAAGTTCTAAATATACCTTTGCCTTCTGAAGGCTTTTTAAAATAATGCACAAATTTTCAACAAGCATTCCTTTAGTATTTCCATTGTTTAGGGTAAGATTTAGTTTTCTCCCACGGGACAAGCCCAGATCAAGCCTTCAACTTGTCATGACAATGTTTATTCAGGTAAAACAAACAAATTGCCCTCTAAAAAGTATTTTCTACAGCTCGAATTATCCACTTACACAAATTGTAACAACTATTAACAATTTTATCATTTATATTTGAAGACACTTGCTTTGGGGGTTTTCACTGAGTGGGAGTAGATAACTGAGATATCCTCAAAGTCAGAGAAATTCTGTGATTCAGCTGCTAGAGGTCATTTGATATTAATAATAGTTGAAGTTAGTGAAGCATGATAATCTCCACATTCCATTTATTTACATCATGCTCCTAAATATATTTCTTTTCCTTTCTTTTGGAGACAGGGTCTCACTGTGTGGCCCAGGATAGAGTGAAGTGACACATTCATGGCTCATTGCAACCTCAAGCACTCACGTGATCCTTCCGCCTCAGGCTCCTTAGGAGCTGCGACTACAGGCGTGCACTACCACGCCAGTCCAATTTTTAAAAATCTTTTTGTAGAGACAGGGTCTCACTATGCTGCCCAGGCTGGCCTAAATATATTTCTATAAACTACATTTTATAACAAGTAGTTATCTAATTCCACGCTTAGTTAATAAAATATCATTTTGAGAGCTAAGCACAGGTAGTTATACTTTGCTCTGTGACCTTAGTCATTTCAATCCATTAGTTTTCCCTGAGTCTTAGGTACCAGGAGACCTATTTTGTAGATTAAATTCAGCTGATTGTTGTATGAACAATGACATAATGGAGGAATACAGATGGCATTCCAAGGAGTTTTTTAACGTTTAGGGGTTTTTTTTTCCTAATGATAAAACTATGGTTACTCTTGAAAATCTGGGGCAATAAAACTATAAATACTAAAAAGCCATCATCTTTTTTTTTTTTTTGAGACAGAGTCTTGCTCTGTCGCCCAGGCTGGAGTGCAGTGGCGCAATCTCGGCTCACTGCAAGCTCCGCCTCCCGGGTTCATGCCATTCTCCTGCCTCAGCCTCCCAAGTAGCTGGGACTACAGGCACCCGCCAACACGCCCGGCTAATTTTTTTTGTATTTTTAGTAGATACGGGGTTTCACCGTGTTAGCCAGGATGGTCTCGATCTCCTGACCTCATGATCCGCCTGCCTCGGCCTCCCAAACTGCTGGGATTACAGGCGTAAGCCACCGTGCCTGGCCGTCATTCCATCTTTTTAAAAGAGATAATCAGTTAACATTTTAAGTTATAGCATTTAAATAAATTAGGTCAGGCATGGTGGCTCCTGCCTGCAATCCCAGCACTTTGGGAGGCTGAGACGGGTAGATCACTTGAGCTCAGGAGTCTGAGACCAAACTGGACAATATGGTGAAACCCCAACCCTACCAAAAAAAAAAAAAAAAAAAAAATTAGCCCAGCAAGGTGGTGTGTGCCTGCAGTCCCAGCTACTCAGCAGGCTGAGGTGGGATCACTTGAGCCCAGGAGGTCGAGGCTATAGTGACCCGTGATCATGCCACTGCACTCCAGCCTGAATGACAGAGCAAGACCTGGTCTCAAAAAAGTCAATCAATCAATCATAGGCTGGGCATTACAGGCTCACGCCTATAATCCTAGCTTTGGGAGACTGAGGCAGGAGGACTGCTTGAGCCCAGGAGTTCAAGACCAGCCTGAGCAACATGGCGAGACCCCAACTCTAGAAAAAAAAATTTTAAATTAACCAGGCATGGTGGCCAGTGCCTGTGGTCCCAGCTACGAAGGAGGCAGAGGTGTGAGGATCACTTGAGCCTGGGAAGTTTCAGGCTGCAGTGAGCTGTGATCACACCACTCCACTCCAGCCTGGGTGAAAGAACAGTACCCCATCTCAAAAATATATATATATATAATTTAAAAAATCACAGATAGTTTTGGATGCTGCATGTTACCACTGGGGTTAATAAAAGGATGTGTCACCAATTTTTGCAACATATCCTGAATCTGTTCACTTAGGCCATGCTAATCTTTTCTGTATCATTCCAATTTTGAAATCTGTGCTGCTGAAGCAAGCACTTATCAGTACGCCTAAGTATCGGAGTGAAATCATAATTCCCAACGAATGAAATCCTTTCCAATAATTATTATTAACCAAATCTATGTGACAAGTATCTGTACTACTTAGAAATCAAAATTAATCATCACTCAGTAGAGAATTTCAGGGGTAGAACTCCATTAATCATTTCATCTAAAGCATTATTTCATAAAGTTTTTTGCCTGGTTTGGCCCAGGCAATTCACAAGAGGTCTATGGCTAAGGCCTTATAATTTCTGAATTTGGAAATATGTGATTTTATTATCTACTCCATAACTTTAATTTTAAAAAATAAAATTAAAATATTTCAATGTCCCCACAGTCCACTCCATCAGGCCCCTCCAATTCCTCTCCTGCTTTCACATCAAACCCCTGGAGAGAAAGATCTGTTCTTCATCTTATCCTGCCCACCTTACCCTCAGCTAACTTCATCTGGCTGCCACTCCTATTACTCTCCCAAAACAGCTCTTGTTAATGCTGCAGTGGCCTCCATATTACACATTAAACATACATCTTTCGGTCTGAACCTTGACTTCCCCAGCTGAATTCAATGCTGTTAAACAAGTTCTCCTCTCCTTTTTATAAAAAATTACTTTTTTAAAAGTTAATTTTTCTAAAAATCCCGTTATTAAAGATTAATGGTGGAAAGTAAGTCTTACCCCAACCAGTTCCCTTCCCCAGGGGAACCAATGCTTCTGGTTTCTTGTGATGTTTCATTCATTCATTCATTTAGCAAACATTCACTAAGCACCTACTATGCGCTGGGTACTGTTCTAGCATTGGCAGGGCATGGTGGCTCACATCTATAATCCCAGAACTTTGGGAAGCCAATGCAGGAGGACTACTTGAGCCCAGGATTTCGAGGTTAGCCTGGACAACACGGCAAAATCTCATCTCAAATTAAAAAAAAAAAAGAAAAAGAAAGAGAAAGAGACAAAAATCCCTGCCCTGCTGCAGCTGACATTCTAAGCAGGGGATACAGTCAATAAGTAAGCAAATAAATGGGTAGTAAGAAGAAAACTAAAGCAGAGCAAAGAGGATAAGGAGGAACAGGATTTTATTTTATAAAAAATATTTTATATAGAATGGTCAGAAAAGTCTTTCTTGTAAGGTGATTTTTCTTTTCTTAAGAGACAGGGTCTTGCTCTGTTGCCCAGGCCGGAATGCAGTGGTGCAATCCTAGCTTACTAGTCTTGGACTCCTGGACTGAAGTAACCCTTCTACCTTAGCATCTGGCTAATTTTAATTTTTTTTTTCGTAGAGATAGGGTTTCCCTTTGTCACCTAGGCTGGTCTTGAACTCCTGGCTTCAAGTGATCCTCCTGCTTTGGCCTCCTCAAGTACTGGTATTACAGGCATGAGCCACTGTACCTGACGCTTTTTTTCGTTTTTGAGACAGGGTCTGTCTCACTCTGTTGCCCAGGCTGGAGTACAGTGGTGTGATTGCTGTTCACTGCAGCCTTAAACTCCTGGGCTCAAGCAATCCTCCCATCTTACCCCTCCAAATATCTGGGACTACAGATGTGCACCACTATGCGTGGCTAATTTTTTTAAAACAAATTTTGTAGCAGTAGGGTCTCACTATGTTTCCCAGGCAGACCTCAAACCCTTGGCCTCAAGCTATCCTCCCACCTTGGCCTCCCAAAGTGCTGGGATTACAGTGTGAGCCATTGCACCTGGCCTGATAAGGTGATATTTGAGCAGAGATATTTAAAAAGTGAGAGAGACAGCCATGTAGTTATCTACAGTCCAATATACTCCAGCATAAGGGACTAAGGGGGAACATGCTTGGTGTGTGTAACATGGAGGAAGCCAGCTGTGGCTAAGTGGCATGAACAAGAAGGTGTGGTAGGTGCAGAGGGTGTAGGTGCAGCAGGTAGTAGGTGCAGATGATGTAGGTGCAGCGGATGTAGGTTCAGAGGGTGTAGATGCGGAGGATGTAGGTGCAGAGGGTGTAGGTGCAGCAGGTAGTAGGCGCAGATAGTGTAGGTGCAGCAGGTAGTAGGTGCAGATGGTGTAGGTGCAGCGGATGTAGATGCAGAAAGTATAGGTGCAGGGCGTGTAGGTGCAGTGGATGTAAGTAGTGCAGAGGGTGTAGGTGCAGAGGGTGTAGGTGCAGTGGATGTAAGTAGTGCAGAGGGTGCAGGTGCAGAGGGTGTAGGTGCAGTGGATGTAAGTAGTGCAGAGGGTGCAGGTACAAAGGGTGTAGGTGCAGAGGGTGTAGGCACAGAGGGTGTAGGTGCAGTGGGGACCCAATCATTCAGCACCTTTACAGAAGTAATGGGACATGGGATACATTTGGAAGATAGAGCAGACAGCATTTGCTGACTAAATATGGAATTCAGCAGGCAGGGGTAGGGGGAGAAGGCAGAGTCCAAAGTGACGCCAAAAGCCTCTAGACAGCACTGGAAAGACATAGATGCCATTACCTGAAATGGGAAAGATTTTGGAAGGAGCAAATCGGATAACCTCAGGAGTTTGGTTGGGGGCATATTTAGCTTGAAGTGACCATCAGTTTTCCAACTGGAAAAGTCTAATATTCTTTGCACATACAAGCAAACAGTCACATCAATAAAAAAAAATTCGACCCCCTGGCTTATGATTATCAGTATTTTTTAACCTATTTGCCTCTAAACAAATGCATAACACAAGACAACTAGGTATTAGTAGAGAGAGGAAGTTGGGAAAAGTGAGACTATAATGGACACTTCGTGGATAATATTAACTTCGTGCAAAAGTAATTGCAGTTTTTGCCACTGAACACAATAGCAAAAAACACAATTATTTTGCACCAACCTGTAGTTCTGTCCAGGTCATATACTATAAAACAATAAAAGGGTACTAGGTACCAAGAGAAGTAAGGCAGTTGAACGGTAGAAATGGAGACCTGAAGAAACAACAAGGTATTTTTGGTGGCTGCCAGAGGTTGGGAATGGGAAGAACAAAAAATAATGCTAACAACAGACTTCTGCCTAGCGCCAGTATCAACACAAGTCAATACAGTGGTACCTGGACCTGAAAAAAAGGATTTGTTTTTTCATTTGGTCTACAAAACTTAGTTACTCTGTATTGAGAAAATAATCACAAACTCGAAAATGTGAGGTTATTTTAATGATGCTAATAAGGTCATAGCCCACCTTAATGTTTGCACAGAAAATTTAAATAATAAGCCAATAAGGTGGACAGCTTTCACAAAAATCCAAATGTAATGTGTACGAGCTTCTCATAGAAATCCAACATACAGTGCATCAAGAAAGTACTGTTGCTCTCCAAGCACACTGCAGTAGTGGATAGCCACCCTACACAGTGGAGCAGTTTAGACACAGAGTTCATGGATCCACCCAACGTTGTCTCTCTGCAATAAGAAACCATAACATTCAGATACAGAGTAGCAAAAGTGTTCACAATTTCCAAGCTAAAGCTGAATATAAAGGAAAAAGTTGGTGAAGGTTATAAAACTATCAGTGCTCCAATGTATAATTCACTTTTTAAAAAATCACAGTGATTAATCATAAAACTACATTTATCCTTCCAGGGAACCATTAAAATGAATTCATAGAACATTCTAACCACCCAGACTCTACTAGTAAATACCAGATAAATAAAGTATTAAGCTCCAAGCAGATATGAAAATTCTCAAGTGAGAGATATACAAACCACTAGAAAAATAGGCATTCCATTAACAGTTAAGGGGGGAAAAGTTCACATAAAAGTGACATGAAAATTTCAGGAGCCGGCACAGTGCCTCACACCGGTAATTCCAGCACTTAGGGAGGCCAAGGCAGGCAGATCTCTTGAATCCAGGAGTTTGAGACCAGCCTGGGCAACATGGAAAAAGCTCATCTTCACCAAAAATACAAAAATTAGCTGGCGTGGTGGCGCATGCCTGTAGTTCCAGCTACTCAAGAGGTTGAGGTAGGAGGATCGCTTGAGCCCAGGAGGCAAAGGTTGCAGTGAGTGAGATTGCACCACCTCATTCTAGACTGAGCGACAGAGCAAGACTGTTTCAAAAAAAAAGAAAAAATTAAGGCCAGGTGCAGTGGCTCACACTGGTTAATTCCAGCACTTTGGGAGGCCGAGGTGGGCAGATCACTTGAAGTCAGGAGTTTGAGACCAGCCTGGCCTACATGGTGAAACCCCGTCTCTACTAAAAATACAAAAATTAGCCAGGTGTGGTGGTGGGTACCTGTAATCCCAGCTACTCGGGAGGCTGAGGCAGGAGAATCGCTTCAGGAGGTGGAGGTTGCAGTGAGCCAAGATCATACCACTGCACTCCAGCCTGGGCAATATAAGCAATACCCAGTCTCAAAAAAAATTAAAAATAAAATGTGAAAATGGACAAAATGGTACAGTAAAATAGAAAAAAAAAAAGAGAACTAATTTATCCCAACCAAATCAAAAGTGGTTTAAAGGAATAAATGTTAAAATGACTTTAGGAATCATTTCCTATACTGTCAGTAACACCGCAACAAAAAAGGAAATCTACAGTACACAAATCAAAACTCAGTTTTGCCTGAATTCCTGAGCTAAAATGCTGTTAAATGTATTTTCCCTTGAATTTGGCCAGGCACAGCGGCGCACGCCTGTAATCCCAGCACTTTGGGAGGCTGAGGCAGGCAGATCACCTGAGTTCAGGAGTTTAAGACCAGCCTGGACAACATGGTGAAAACCCATCTCTACTAAAAATAAAAAAATTAGCCAGGCATGGTGGTGCACGCCTGTAATCCCAGCTACTTGAGAGACTGAGGCAGGAGAATCCCTTGAACTCGGGAGGCAGAGATTGCAGTGAGCCGAGACTGTCCCACTGCACTCCAGCCTGGCCTGGGTGACAGAATGAGACTCCGTCTCAAAAAAATATATATATATATGTATTATAAAAGTAAATATATTTATATAATATGTAAATATATATTATATATAATATATTATGTAAACATAAGTATAAAACAGATATATTCATGTATTATATAAATTTATGAATATATATCTATATATATAATTTTGCACTTCAATCCTAAAAGGGAATTAGCAAAATTTTGGGCTTCATTCTTCTAGTAAAAAACAGATCTGGCTATCCAGCTATTTGATATTCTCCCCGGATCAATGGATGGAGTCTCTTAGAGTACATATCAGTATTAGTTCAATCCATCCATCTACTCACCCGTCCTTCAATCCAATGATAAATGGATTAGGAAAAGACTTACAAATTTGAATTCATAGCTTTACCCTCCTATCTAGGTACTCAACAATGGTTATGCACAAGGAAAAGAACATGTATAATCCTAAGAGTTTCAGAGATGATGATGACTCTACTACTGCCCACCACCAGGATAGTTCAGTGCCAGGGCAATCAAGGAACAGTCAGGAAACCATTCATATAGGCGAGCATCTACACATATCCAGCTATTTGCAAAACTGTATCTTTTTTTTTTTTTTTTTTTTGAGATGGAGTCTCACTCTGTCACCCAGGCTAGAGTACAGTGGCACAATCTCGACTCATTGCAACCTCCTTCTCCTGGGTTCAAGCAATTCTCATGCCTCAGGCTCCTGAGTAGCTGGGATTACAGGCATGCGCCACCACACCCAGCTAATTTTTGTATTTTTACTAGAGACAAGGTTTCACCATGTTGGCCGGGCTGGTCTCAAACTCCAGACCTCAAGTGATCTGCTGGCCTCGGCCTCCCAAAGTGCTGGGATTACAGGTGTAACTGTATCTTAACTTTTTGGCAGCATTTCACAACTTCGTCTGAAACAATTTGAAACAATGACGATTGCTCAGAGCAGCCTCTTTGGCATTTGGATGAAACAATTCAGTGTTCAGGACTGCCTCTTATTACCCACCCACTGGAGCACATTGAGCAACCCCATCTCCCACATACTAAACGATGGTTGCGACCTCTTCCTAGTCACTGTGACACCAGAAATGCCCCCCCTTCGAGAACCACTGTTGAGAAGTTTTCAACCCTTCTCTTCTTATGGTATATAACTACATGGCATATGGTCACATGATAGAAATACGGCATTACACCTATATTTACTAAATAAAAAGAATTAGTGAAAACTGGAGCTATACTATATAATGCCAAGTATTGATATGACGAGCAAAATTATCCACATATATGTCCATTTATTTAAGAATTTTAGAAAGCAGAATTCCTTTCTAAATTGTCTCCTTTAACTTATGACACTAATATAAGAGGAATCCTGAGATTTTTGGAAAGAGAATACAGAAATTGTAAGGCAGCTATTTCAGGGGTACCAGAGACTTACATTGCAAGTTGGCCGAAGACTGCAGATGCAAACATACTATTTTGTTAAATCTCTTGCTCATCTGGGGAATAGAGAATGAATAAATACGGGTCCAGGCTCAGCAGCCCACAGAGGGGAATGCAGGTTAGGGAGAACCACAAGTCAAAGAGAGGAATTTCGGGCTGAATGTGGTGGCTCATGCCTGTGATCCCAATACTTTGGGAGGCCAAGGCAGGATAGCTTGAACCGAGGAGTTCAAGACCAATCTGGACAACACAGTGAGACCCTGTCTCTACAAAAATAAAAAAATTAGCCAGGTGTGGTGGTGCACGCTTGTGGTCACAGCTACTCAGGGGCTGAGGTGGGAGGATCACTTGAGCCTAGGTGGTTGAGGCTGCAGTGAGCTAAGACTGCATTGCTGTACTCCTGGGAGACAGAGAAAGACCCTATCTCCAAAAAAGCAGGGGTGGGGGATAATTTCAAACCCACAATTCTTGATGTAATTTAGGCAGAAGAGATTAAACACTTGAGTTTCTTTATAACGGTGGTTCTCGAACTTCAGCTTGCACCAGAATTATGGTAGTGTTAAAACAGATTACTGAGCCCCAACTCCAGAATTTAATTCAGTAGGTCTAGAGCAAGACCTGAGATTTGCATCTCTAACAAGTTTCCAGGTTATGCTGATGATCCAAGGACCCTATTTTGGGAAGCACAGCTTTACAAGATGTTTACTACCCACTAACGCTCCATTTCCTTCTAAAAGTGATCAGCTGTATATGGAAACAGTGTAATAATGAATATGAAGAATTAAAAACAATTTTTCGGGCCTTAAGAAGCTTCTGTTCTCTATTCTCCTACCAACGCAGGAGATCGCTATAGGGATAAGAAAATATAGAAAAATGAGTCTGGCCTCATCTTTTAATTAAGCTAACCACCAGCTATTTATAACTGAAGCTAAGGGGAATTTGAACATTGGTTAGATATTTGAAGATATTAAGAACTACTGGCTGGCACGGTGGCTCACGCCTGTAATCCCAGCACTTTGAGAGGCCAAGGTGGGTGGATCATTGGAGGTCACAAGTTCAAGACCAGCCTGGCCAACATGGTGAAACCCTGTCTCTCATAAAAACACAAAAATTAGCTGGGCATGGAGGCATGTGCCTGTAGTGCCAGCTACTCAGAAGCCTGAGACAGGAGAATTGTTTGAACCCGTGAGGCAAAGGTTGCAGTGAACTATCATCACTCCACTGCATTCCAGCCTGGGCAAGGGTGAGACTCTGCTTTTTTTTTTTTTAGAAAAAGTACCATTAATTTTTTAGTTGTCATAATGGTACCATTTTTTGCAGTTGAAATGGGAGCTGAGTTTTGCTTAAAAATAATCAAAAAGAAAGGTGAAAGGTCTTATAGACGAAAAAACATTAACAAAAATTAGCCGGGTATGGTGGTGCGCACCTGTAATCCCAGGCTCCTCCTGCTGAGGCAGGAGAATCACTGGAACCCGGGAGGTGGAGGTTGCAGTGAGTTGAGACAGCACCACTACACTCCAACCCGGGTGATGGAGTGAGACTCTATCTCAAAAAAAAAAAAGAAAAGAAAAGAAGAAAGAAAAAAATCTTCCCCAGGCACAGTGGCTCATGCCTGTAATCCCAGCACTTCACAAGGATGAGGTGGGCAGATCCCTTGAATCCAGAAGTTTGGGACCAACCTGGGCTACATGGCGAAACCCTGTCTCTACTAAAAATATCAAAATTAGCCAAGCATAGTGGCACATGCCTGTTGTCCCAGCTACCCAGGAGGCTAAGCTGGGAGGATCCCTTGAGCTCAGAAACCAGAGGTTGCAGTGAGCCCAGACCATACCACTGCACACTAGCCTCAGCAATGGAATGAGATCCCATCTAAAAAAAAAAAATCTTTGATTCCCACCTACCTTACCCTTATCGCCTTATTAAAGAAACATATGAGGGGCTGGGCATGGTGGCTTATGCTTGTAATACCAGCACTTTGAGAGGCCTAGGCAGGCTGATCACTTGAGGCCAGGAGTTCGAGACCAGCCTGGCCAACATGGTGAAACCCCCGTCTCTACTAAAAATACAAAAATTAGCCAGGTGTGGTGGCAGGCACCTGTAATCCCAGCTACTTGGGAGGCTGAGGCAGAAGAATCACTGAACCCAGGAGGCAGAGGTTGCAGTTAGCGGAGATTGTGCCATTGCATTCCAGCCTGGGCGACGAGCAAAACTTTGTCTCAAAAAAAGAAAGGTATGAGGTTTTTATATTCACGACCATAAGGGGACATAGGATTTTACTTTTTTTTTTCTTTTTTAGACACGATCTCGCTCCGTCACCCAAACTGGGTTGCAGCGGCATGATCTCAGCTCACTGCAACCTCTGCCTCTCAGGCTCAAGCAAGTCTCTGGCCTCAGCCTCCAGAGTAGCTGAGATTACAGGTGCGTGCTACTACCGCCTGGCTAATTTTTCTATTTTTAGTAGAGATGTGGTTTCACCATATTGGCCAGGCTGGTCTCAAATTCCTGATCTCAAATGATCCACCCACCTTGGCCTCCCAAAGTGCTGGGATTACAGATGTGAGCCATCATGCCCAGCTGGTTTTTTCTCTTTTAAAACAAGGTTGAGAAACACAGCTCTACCCTACATGTGAACCTTTTCTACATAAATACCCTGAATAGACAGCCATCAAACCTCTGCCTGACCTACTCCACTGTCAAGAAATATATTACTGCTAAAAGTCCTTTATTCCATCATGAGTCTGCTCTACCTGTAATGAGATACTGCCCTATATCTACCTCTCTTTCTTGCAGCCATAAGGAGATCTCCTTTTATGTGACAATCCTTCAAATATTGGAAGGGAACCAGAAAATCTTAGTATTTTTTCCTCAAGGCAAAATATCCCTACTTTAGTTACTATCTCAAGTTGGAAAGCTTTAAGTCATCTTGTGTCCTTCACACTTTATCTTCAGTCACCATATTCTATCAATTTTGTTTTCCTTCAAAATAGCCTACTTATTCATTTCCTTCCCAATCCCACTATAACTATCCTAGACCGGATCTTCACATCTTTGAGGCCACTTTATCCTCCTCACTAGTCTCCCTCATTCTAGTATCATCTCCCAAGCCCCAATGCTTTCCTCATGGCTGCCAGACTCTTGTTATTTAAGCACTCCATCCACTGCATCCTCCTTCTTTCCAAGAACTTGCAATGTACATCCCATTAGCTAAGGAACAGTACCTTTTCGTCCAGTAATCTCACTCTTATAAATGTATGCCAAGAGAAGTTTTAAAAAATTCTGTATTATGAAGATGCTCGAGACTGCTATCTATTCTGACAAAAGAAATTAGAAATAATAATAGAGGCCAGGTATAGTGGCTCACGCCTGTAATCCCAACACTTTGGGAGGCTGAGGTGGGAGGATCATTTGAAGCCAGAAGTTCCAGACCAGCCTGGGCAACACAGTTGAGATCTTGTCTCTACAAAAAATTTAAAAGTTAGCCAGGTTTGGTGGCACACGCCTGTAGTCACAGCTACTTGGGAGGCTGAGGTGGGAGAATCCCTTGAGCCCAGGAGTTCAAGGTTACAGTTAGCTATGATCAAGCCACTGCACTCCAGCCTGGGCAACAGAGCAAGATCCTGTCTCTAAAGAGAGAGAGAGAAATAATAATAAATTACTAAATAAATTATGGTACTAAGGACTATGGTGCCGTAATAACATTATGATGACTATGTGGAAACATGAAAATTATTATGCAATGTTAATTATGTATTTTGATTTCTTAATTTATGTCCACTATGTTTGCAACTGTATGGAAAATGATAAATCAGTAAGGACAGATATTGAAAAATTAACATTCCAAAACAAATATAACAACATTACTGTGGATTTGTGGGGCCTTTCCCATGCAAAATTCTTTGGTGAAAATAAGTTGTTTGCTGATAGGTATAACTGACCAGGCCCAAACAAAACACACTGAAAATGTGAAAATACTTCAATAGACTTTAAAAATACTATTCATTTATACTTTGATTCAAATGTCAGTTTGGAATTGTGTACCACTAGCAACAGTGGTTAAATCTAAAGTTTTTGTTACCTTGAAATAAATGGCTGATGTAAAGAAGGGCTGTGCTGGACGATCAGAAAGAAGTGGTTTCACCTCTAGGAATTAAAAAATATATATCAAAATCCTTTCAATCACAGTACATTGAATTAAATGACTTCAAATTTTCATGATACATACCAGAGTAGCTACTAAAAGGAATCCATCTCACAAGCTGAAGGAACTGTGACCGACAACAGAGGCCGTCCCAGAGAGGAAGGCTCTTATACAGGAATGCTTCACAGGAATGAAACCCCTCCTGTAACACAAGTGAACAGTAAATCCTTGTATGGAACTCTTCAGTCATAAAATTATACTCTAAACAACTAGTTTATTTTGTGCTATAGTGGCTTCACTCTTAGACTAATTTTTTGTCATCAATATAATAAAAGCTTTAGATGCCAGACTTCCTCAGAAAAAAGACGATTAGTATTTGCATGCATTACCAGCTTTATCAATATAGTTCTCAAATACCAAAAAACTTCATCAATTGGAAAGAAGGTTAAAAGTTACAGAATTTTTAAAATAAAATTTAATATCTTGGGGTACATGCAGTAATTTGAACAGTCAAAATGTGTACAATGTTATGTAATAGGGCTAGAATTTCATTAGGGCGTTAGGCCAAATCCCAACTCTGAGCAGCTCCATCTTTAGAGGCTCAAATGTCTAGGTTGCTTGTATTTCCACCAGAGTGAAGATCTGGGGCTTCCCTTTCTTCCTTTATCACCCAAGCCTTATAAAGTGACATGCACCAGGACTCTGTCCTAAGACCTGCTTTCATGATATGAATCCTCTGGACAATCTCATCCACATCATAGCTAAAACCACCCACATCATAGCTAAAACCACCGCTTTTAACATGAGGGATCCTAAATCTTTATCTCCAGCCCAAATCTCATTCTTGAGCTTTAGACTCATTATTTTACTGCGTACTGGGTATGACCGCTTTGATGTCCCATAGGCATCTCTTAAGTGAAACATTTTTCCTTCCAAGCCTGCTCCTCCTGTATTTCTTTTCTCAGTGAATGCCATCCATCTTCCCAAGTAGGAAACATAAACGTCAACCTAAATTGTTATCCTCACTACCATCGTCTGCACCCAAGCTTCCAATTAAATGGTTTCACACAAAATCCCTAATACTTGGGCTGGGTGTGGTGGCTCACGCCAGTAATCTCGGCACTTTTGGGAGGCCAAGGCAGAAGGAATGCTGAAGCCCAGGAGTATGAGACCACCCTGGGCAACATGGTAAACCCCAAGTTTTACAAAAAAAAAAAAAAAGAAAAAAAAACAGACAAAAAAGACTAGCCAGGAGTGGTGGTGCACACCTGTAGTCCTAGCTACTAGATTGATGGGGGAGATCAATTGAGCCCAGGTGGTCAAGGCTGCAGTAAGCCACGATTGTGCCAGTGCACTCCAGCCTGGGCAACAGAGCGAGACCTTGTCTCAAAAAAAAAAAAAAAAAAAAAAAGGAATTACTCCACAAACATTTATCAATCAAATTGAACATCTATACATGAAGAGGAGTTAGATAGTTAGATATGGTTTCTGCCTGCTGGGAGCTCGTCATGTGTGCAGAAATGGATGCTACAAGTGTCACGATAGAGGTAAGCACAGGGAGCCATGGGAGCACATAGAACAAGGAGCTAACCCACACTGGGCAGTAAGTGAAGGTTTCTTGATGGTACTGATACCTAAGCTGCAGCTTAAAATACAACTCAGGGTTACCCAGACCAATCAGTCCATTGGCTGGAATATATCTGATGCTCAAATAATGTTTGTTGATTATAAGCACAAAAGTAGTAACCCTATGAAATTTACATTACTGGCTAATCCAATTAACTGAATACATTTAATTACATCTTCAGTTTGTTCTCTTAAATTACATGCTTTTCTCTTTTATTTGCATAACGTAACATATTCTTCAAATCCAACAGTGCTCTATTTCAAGTCCAACTCAACTCTCCCCAACTCTATTTATAATGAGTTTCAAATTCAACAAATATTATTTACAAAAGGTGTCAGGTACTAAAAAGATGGTTTTTTCTTTGTTTTTGAGACAGGATCTCACTGTCACCCAGGCTGCAGTGCAGTGGCACAATTACAGGTCACTGTACCCTCGACCTCCTGAGCTCAAGTGATCCTACCTCATCCTCCTGAGTAACTGGGACTACATATGCATGCCACCATGCCTGGCTAATTTTTGTATTCCTTGTAGAGATGGGGTTTTGCTATGTTGCCCAAGCTGGTCTTCAACTCCTGGGCTCAAGCCATCCACCCGCCTTGGCCTCCAAAGTGCTGAGATTACAGGTGTGAACTACCACACCCGGCCAAGAAAAAGGTTTTCAATGGGTATCTAAATAAATGTTAGTAAAGAGTGGTGAAGTGTGGAAGCAGCAAGTGAAATCTTACTTGTAAGAAGGACTCTGCCCTGATGATAGTATCCAGAAAGTTGGTAAATTCTTTTCCATGTTCATAATTATTCACCTTGTACCAAATACATTCTAGAGCAGAAACAGTAAATACAAGCATCCAGCTGTACCAGAATAAAAAAGTGCACAGAATATAATTATCACTAAGTGACAAATAAGTGAGAAAGTAAAAAAGCCATTAGTCTCATACATCCTAGCTAACTCATGAGGTAGACTACAACAGGTATGTTCTACAACTTGGTAATATAGGGAAAAGCTTATAGTGAAAACATAAACGGAGAGAATTCACATATAATGAATAAGGTAAGCTTCATATCACATAGTAATCCAAGAAAGTATAAACATCTGAATTGAAAGTTTTAGAATACCCTAAACTTCAATTAGGGTAGGCTGGGTATAATGTAAGAATGATAGAAACTTAGTAAGTGGAAATCTAATAACCTATCATATTCTGTTTAAAAGATTCAGAGTAGAAGGAGGAGAATTGGCCTGGAACCAACTAAAAGCAACTTCAATCACTAGAAGAATCAGGAGTATCTTATCCAATAATGAAACACTCAGTTTGGTCAAAAGAAATATCATCTCCCCACCGCCCCCCACCAGTGGAGGAATGAAATGCTCAGGCTTTACTATGGCCTGGATGAAAGGCTTCTCACTGCCCTTTCCTTTAATTCTATAATTGAGAAATCTTCTAACGACAAATTTGGTTCCCATATATGCTGATAGCAGAGAGGGGATATTCTAGTTGGCAGAGATGAGCATTTTGCTTACCAGAAATAATTAATTTTATAATTAGCTGACAATCTGGCTTTTACATTAGTCTCCTCTGAGTTTCATTACCATTAACGGGATGACTCTGGGGGCCTAATACCAAGTTTCTGGACATACAAAGATGAAGAATCCTTGGATTGTGATAGTCGTCAAAGCAGAGGCACCCGGTGAGTCTTGGTGGCATCCAGCAGTGTTTCCATCCATCAGTGTTTCCATCCAGTAGCATTTCCTCAACAAAATCCCCCTCCCTTCCTACTGCCTTGAAATTACAGCAGAAACATTCATGCTCTAAATATATGATTACCACAGACATAATCACAGCATATGAAGGCTCTTCTTCTCTAGAATTTGGCACCCTTACAAAAGAAACCCATTTGTAAACTATCTTGTCTCAGCCTCACTCAATTCTTACCTTCTTGTAATGTTTGACTCAATCACTAATAAGACCTTAGCAAGACTGGCTCATCTCTGACACAGTTAATGTAGTGAAGCAGCAGAGAGTTGTTTAGCACGGAGCCCATCTGAGAAGGCAGCTGCCAACAGCAGAACAACTGATCAACAGTTAAGTATCTGAAAAGTGGATAAGGGAACCATCATAAAGAAAATACGTAACAAAAATAGGCTGGGCATAGTGGCTCATGCCTATAGTTCCAACACTTTGGGAGGGTGAGGCAGGAGGATCACTTGAGCCCAGAAGTGTGAGACCAGCCTGGGTTGGTAACACACACGTTACATATTTTTAACATGTATACACACACACAGGCATACACACACACACACACACACACATATATATACACATATACATATATATATTTATTTTTGAGAGAGAGTCTCACTCTGTCAACCAGGCTGGAGAGCACTGGCTAGATCTTGGCTCACTGCAACCTCTGCCTCCAAAGTTCAGGCAATTCTCGTGCCTCAGTCTCCTGAGTAGCTGGGACTACAGGCATGCACCACCATGCCCGCCTAATTTTTGTATTTTTGGGTAGAGATGTGATTTCATCATGTTGACCAGGCTGGTCTCAAACCTCTGATCTCAAGTGATCCACCTGCCTTGGCCTCCCAAAGTGTTGGGATTATCAGTGTGAGCCACCGTACCCAGCCTGATATAAATTTTTTAAAAAATTAGCCAGGTGTGCTGGTGCACATCTATAGTCCCAGGTACTTGGAAGGCTGAGGTGGAAGGATCACATAAGCCCAGGAGTTCACGGCAGCAGTGAGTCATGAATGTGCCATGGCCTGGGTGACAGAGTTAAGACCCTGTCTCAAAAAAACAAAAACAAAAAGGCCATGAAGGAAGTTCAAATAGAAAATGCAAAGAAGCACATGGTCCAGTCACACACCTCTAAGCAATGGATGTTCTGTAAAAGTTGGGGGAAGCTTTGAAGCTGTTCTAGTGGAAATGATCCACTTCTATTCAATCAGAAAGACTCATCTCTTTTTTTCCACATTCTTTAGTGTAGCTACTGGAATATCAAGCACTAGTATAACTGAGAGAGAATTCCACTTCTAAAAAAAAGATAACAAAACAATCTATTGATGGACTAAACAGACTTACACACCATAAATATAAAAGCAGCTATTAAGATGTTTCAATTAAAGGGATCTGAATATGGTTTACATAGAATCCTGGTTAACTGACATGTATTTAAATATCTATAATCTCCTCTAAGATCTGAATGGTTATTAACTGGATTTAACAAAAGAAAGCCACGCCAGTTGTTTGGGCTTTAGATACTTACTCTTTTTAGAGGACAAACATTAGCTGGACCTAACATCAACTTCAGAGGTTCTGGAGAAGGTCCCTGGTTTCTTTGCTTCACAGCAAGCTGAGCCATCTTCCATAGATTCTCTGAATTCTTCAAATAGATCTACAAATTTGGATATAAAGTACAAGAGAGTAGGTGTCCATACATTGGAGCAACATAAAGTCTGAAACTCCTCTTTAATTGAAAATATAGTATGAAATCTTGGACATTTTATTGAGTGAATGGAGAGATCTAATCCATCTGGCAAGTCAGTTGAGAGAGCTTCTGCCATTTTTGTTGACATGTAATACTGTAATAAACTGACATGTAATACTGTAAAGCTCTGTAAAAAATTTTTAACCTAGCCTATTTGTTTAAAGGAGATGTTAACAATTCATGCTCCCTTGAACCTCTTCATTTTTGCTTTTAGGACAGGAGGGTTCATTAACACAATCAATTACTAAACACACACAGTCAGTTACTAAAATAAATATTAAGCAGTAACCAAAAAATGCAACTTAAGGCTATCATACCCAAACTGAAATCCAGAAGCCAATTTAAGTAGTCCATGCCTCCTTGGCAAGACTGTACAGATAATATCTTTTCCTTGTGATGGTAAAACCGCATCCATTTTCTTACCTCACCCAGTATCAGCTTTTATGCTTTACAGATAAAGCAGACAATGAACGTACTGTACAGAAATCTTGAATTCTTAACTAAAAGGTACACACAGAGTTATATCTAAATCATTGGCTACAATGATCTAAAATGCAGTTTTATCTAAATCATTTGCTACGATGATCTAAAACCATTTTATTTATGTCTTAATTTAATCACAGGACAAAAACTCTTACATTACCTTTATTTTTAGAACTACAGCCAGTATTGCTATCTGGCGCAGGCAACATGTCTTCATAACCTCATGATACTATGATATTTGGAGGTTAAGGCAGGAGAATCGCTTGAGCCCGGGAGGTGCAGGTTGCAGTGAGCCGAGATCACGCCACTGCACTCCAGCCTGGGTGACAGAACAAGACTCTGTGTCATATTTTAAAAAAAGGGAAGTTCTTGGCTGGGCACGATGGTTCATGCCTGTAATCCCAGCACTTTGGGAGGCTGAGGTGGGCGGATCTTTTGAGGCCAGGAGTTCGAGACCAGCCTGGACAACATGCTGAAACCCTGCCTCTACTAAAAATACAAAAATTGGCCAGACATGGTGGTGGGCGCCTGTAATCCCAGCTCCTTGGGAGGCTGAGGCAAAAGAATCACTTGAACCCAGGAGGTAGGGGTTGCAGTGAGCCGAGACAGCGCCACCGCACTCCAGCCTGGGCAACAGAGTGAGACTCTGTATCAAAAAAAAAAAAAAGGAAGGAAAAGAGCAGTTCTCACTTTCCTGCTGGACTCCACCTGTGGTGTTTCCATGAAGTAAGGCCCTGGACAGGGAAGGGATGGTCCGAAGAGGCAACAGCAGCAGCTTCCACTGGCTGGGCAGTCACTACATACCACCACCAGGCTGGCTCTCAACACATGCCATGTCCTTCCTCTGCATAAGAGATCAGGACAAGGGAGCCCCCCAGCAGACCTGAGGACATGCGGAGATACACAGGGAGGTGTGGCAGACAGCTCCAATCTTGTCACACAATGAGGTGAGCCTCCCCCAGCTGTAAGTGAACGTGAGTTCTATGGTGTGTTTCACACAAGACTCCACCTAAGTAAGGTGACGGCCAGGTGCGGTGGCTCACACCTGTAATCCCAGCACTTTGGGAGGCAAAGGAGAGTGAATCACCTGAGGTCAGGAGTTCAAGACCAGCCTGGCAAACATGGTGAAACCCCGTCTCTACTATACTTTTACTGATAAAGCAGACAATGAACATACTGTATAGAAATCCTAGCTCTTAATTAAAAGGAACACAGAGTTCCATCTACAACATTTGCTACAATGATCTAAAACACACAGAGTTACAACTAAATCATTTGTTACAGTGATCTAAAACCAATTTATTTACATCTTAGTATTAATCAGAGGGCAAAAACTCTTACATTACCTTGATTTTCAGAACTGGAGCCAGTGCTGCTATCTGGGGCAGGCAACAAGTTTTCATAACCCCATGATACTATGTGTTTGTCCCCAAGCAAACAGGAGGGAGATCCAGGCCCCCCTTCTGAAAGCAATAGCCAAGGGGAGAGAAGGAAAATCAAAGATACTGAGACAATTCATTTTAGCAAGAAGTGTACCTGCCACCCCAAAGAGTAGAAACCACAATCTTAAAAGTAAGATGTATGATTTTTTTTTTTTTGAGACAGAGTCTTGCTCTGTCACCCAGTCTGGAGTGCAGTGGCACGATCTCAGCTCACTGCAACCTCCACCTCCCAGGTTCAAGCGATTCTCCTGCCTCAGCCTCCTGAGTAGCTGGGACTACAGGTGTGTGCCACCATGCCAGGCTAATTTTTTTGTATTTTTTTTCAGTGGAGATGGCTTTTTACCGTGTTAGCCAGGATGGTCTCAATCTCCTGACCTCATGATCCGCCCACCTCGGGCTCCCAAAGTGCTGGGATTACAGGCATGAGCCACCGCGCCCGGCCTATGATGTATAATATTTTGTGTGAATATAATTCACAAAAGATATTCACAATATTTTTAAATAAAAAATTACAAAGCCGTTTTTCTTAAAATGCTACAATAAAATTATATCTGTGTGTAAAATGTATCTATTGTATGTGTGCATTTGTGTGTATGTGACAGAGGTGGTTACGAATTAGGAAGCATATGTACCAAAACATTAGGAGTAGTTGTCTTTGGGTAATGAGATTATGAATGATTTTCACTTTATTCTTTATACCTTATCAATCACCATCTCAAAATTTACAATCAGAATTCAATATAAGCAATTGCATTATTTATTTATTTATTTATTTATTTATTTATTTATTTATTTATTTAGTGTGGTGAGGACTCACCCTGTCAGTCACCCAGGCTGGAGTGTGCAGTGGTGCAATCTCAACTCACTGCAACCTCGGCCTCCCAGGGTCAAGCAATCCTCCCACCTGAGCCTCCTGAGTAGCTGAGACCAATCAAAGTTAAGTTTTCTTCAGTTTAAAATAACTGATTATAATTATGTTGTTTAGCCTCATGGTAACCAGAAAACAAAAATCAATAATAGACACCCTAAAAATTAAAAGCAAGGAATTAAAACATACTACCTGAAAAAATTACCTCACTACAAATAAATACAGGAAGGAAGGGAAGGAGGAAAGAAAAGAAAGGAAGAAAAAAAGAAAGATCAGAGAGAAGAGAAAGAAGAAGGAAGCGAGAAAGAAAAGCAAAAAGAGTAGCAAAACAACCCAAAAACAAGCAAAAAATGGCAGTAGTATGTTTTTACCTGTTAGCAATAACCTTGAATATAAATGAATTAAATTCTCCAATTAAGACTGAGTGGCTGAATGGATTAAAAAACAAGACCCAATTATATACTGCCTACAAGAAACTCAGTTCACCTATAAAGACGTACATAGACTGAAAGTGAAGGGATGGAAACAAAAAAGCAGGAATAGCTATACTTAGATAAAATAGGCTGTCAGTCAAAAGAGGAAAAAATGAAGATAATTACATCATGAGAAAGAAGTAAACAGCAGCATAACAATTATAAGTGCATATGCAACCAGCACTCAAGCAGCTGAACACAGAAGCAAATATTAACAGACCTTAAAGGACAGATGGACTGCAATACAGTAATAGAGTACCTCAACACTCCACTATAATCAACACTCCACTATCATCAATGGATAGATCATCCAGGCAACAAGACATCATCAGTTAAACTGTAATCTATACCGAATGGACCTAACATTTAAACAGCGTTCCACTCTGCAACTGCACAATGCACATTCCACTGAGTAGCACATGGATTATTCTCCAGGAAAGACTATGTGTTAGGCCAAAAAACAAGTCATAGCCCATTTTTAAAAACTGAAATCATATCAAGCATCCTTTCTGACCACAGTGGAATAGTACTAGAAATCAGTAACAGGAGGAACTTTAAAAACTATACAAATATATGGAAATTAAAATACATGCTCATGAACAACCAATAAATAAATGAAAAAAATAAAAAGGAAATTAAAAATTTATTGAAACAAATAAGAACAGAAACACAACATAACAAATCCCGTGGGATGCAGCAAAGGCAGATGTAAGAGGAAAAGTGCATAGCTATAAATGCCTACAACAGAAAAGTAGAAAGATCTCAAACAGTCAACCTGACAGTACACCTCAACCAATGAGAAAAACAAGAAAAATAAAATGCTAAAATTAGTAGAAAAAATATCATAAAGATTAGAAAACAAATTTTAAAAATAGAAACAAAAAAATACCAAAAACCAATGGCATAAAGAGCTGGGATTGTTTTTAAAAATCAAAATTGACAAGTTTTAACTGGAAAGAAAAAGAAAATAAAATCATAGATGAAAAAGGAGACATTACAACTGATAACACAGATATATGAAGGATTGTAAGAGATTATTGAAAACACCTATATAAAAACAAATAGAAAAATCTAGGAGAAATGAACAAATTTCTGGACATGCAACAAATTCACAAGATAGAATGACGAAGAAATAAAAAACCTGAACAGACCAATAATGAGTAATGTAATTAAAGCAGGAATAAAAAGTCTTCTGTCAAAGAAAAACACAAGAATCATGGTTTTACTGCTGAATTCTACCAAAAATTTTTAAAAGAGCTAATACCAATTTTACTCAAAATATTCCCCAAAGAATGAAGAGGAAGGAAGGCTTTGAAACTTGTTCTATGAGGACAGCATGACCCTGGTTCAAGAACCAGACCAGGACACAACACAAAAAGAAAGCCACAGGCAAATATCCTTGATGAATACAGATGCAAAAAAATCCTCAATAAAATACTTGAAAATTGCATTTGACAACACAATAAAAAGATGATCTGCCATGATCAAGTGAGATTCATCCCAGGAATGTGAGGAGGATTCGATAAACACAAATAAATACATGTGTGACATCACATTCAGCAAATCAAGAATAAAAACCATATAATCTTTTCAGTAGATGCTGAAAAAAATAAAAATCAACATTTCTTCATGATAAAAACTGAACAACATGAGTACAAAACAATGTATCTCAGCGCAATAAAGGCCATATGGGACAAACCCACAGCTAACATCATAATCAATGGGGAAAAGTTAAAAGCTCTTCCTCTAAGACCTGGAACAAGTGTGGCTACTTTTACACCACTTTTACTCATCACAGTACTGGAAGTCCTAGGTAGGGCAATTAGGAGAACGCAATAAAAGACATCCAAATTAGAATAACGGAAGTCAAACTGCCTTTGTTTGCAGGGGACATGATCATATATATACATACAGATATACACATACGCACATACATATATACACATATATACATACGCACATACATATATACACATATATACATACACACACGTATATATATATACATACATACATATATATACATATATATACACATATATATGTAGAGAACCCTAAAGATTCCACAAAAAAACCGACTAGAAATTATAAATTTAGTCAAGTTGCAAGATACAATATCAGTATATAAAACTGGCGCACACCCATGCACCAATAGTGAAATACCTAAGAAAAAAATCACAAAATCTATTTCATTACCAAAAAAATGATATCTAGGGATAAACGTCACCAAAAAGACAAAAGATCCCACAATGAAAACTATAATGCATAGATGAAAGATATTAAAGCAGACACAAGTAAATGGAAAAATATTCCATGTCCACGCACCCGAAGAATATTGTTAAAATATCTATATCACCCAACGTGATCTACAGAATCAATGCAATCCGTGTTAAATTACAAAAGACATTCTTCATAGAACTAGAAAAAAAAATCCTGAAATTCACATGGAAATGAAAAATACCTCACATAGACAAAATAATCTGGAATAAAAAGAAAAGCTGGATTCATCACACTACCTGATTTCAAAATATACTACAAACCTATAGTAAGCCAGGTACTATCAAAACAGCATGGGACTATCAAAAAAATGGGTGGGGGAGAGACAGAGAAATGAAGGAATGACAGAGACATAGACTAATGAAACAGAATAGAGAAATCAGAAATAAATTCACGCATTTACAGTCAACTCATTTTTAACAAAGGCACCAAGAACACACATTCAGGAAGGAAAATCTCTTCAATAAACTGTGCTAGGAAAACCCAACAGCCACATGTACAAGAATCCATCTAGGCCGTTATCTTACCATATACAAAAATCTACTCAAAATAAAAATTTAAATGTAGGACCTGAAACTATGAAAGTACTAGAGAAGAAAACAGGATAAACGCTTCATGAAATTGGTTAGGACAAGGGATTTTCAAATAGATATCAAAAGCACAAGCAACAAAAGCAAAAGTTTAATTACATTAAACTTGTCAAAAGCACAAGCAACAAAACCAAAGATGTAATTACATTAAACTTAAAAGCTTCTGCAAAGCAGAGGAAGCAATCAGTAGAATGAGGAAGCAACCCAGAGAATGGAAGAAAGCATTTGCAAACTATGCATCAGCCAAGGGGTTAAGACACAAAATATATAAAGAACTCAAACTACTCAAATGCAAAAATACAAATAATCTGATTTTTAAAAAATCTACCCAAAACCTTTGTCTCCCACCTTTACTTCCCCACCTTCTTTTCCCAACCGCCTTTGGCCCCCTCCCTACTCACTACCCTTTTTCTTTCTCCATCTAGCCCAAAACTTTTTCCCCACCATTTTTTCCCCGCCGTCATTTCGCAAACCCTTCTCTACTCTCCCGCTCACCACCCTTTCCCCAACTGTCTACCTACACACTTTCCCCACTGATTTTTCCCACTTTCTTTTCCCCTTCTCTCTGGCCACCTTCTTTTTCCCCGTCCCACTCTCATCACCCTCTTTCGCTCCTTCATCTAAGCAAAAACATTTCTCCCTGTCTTTTCCCAAAGCCTTCTCCCCACTCTTGCTGCTCACCACCCTTTTACCCCTTCATCTACCCAAAACTGTTCTCCTCACCGTCTTTCCCTCCGCTCCTCCTTGCCACCCTCTTTCCCCTCTCCAATCTACCCAAAAACATTTCCCCACCGTCTTTTCGCAAAGCCTTCTCCCCACTCCTGCTCACCTCCCTCTTTTCCCCCTCCATCTACCCCCCAAAATTTTCCCCACCGTATTTTCGTAAAGCCTTCTCCCCGGCTCCTGCTCACCTCGCTCTTTTCCCCCTCCATCTATCCCCCCAAATTTTCCCCACCGTCGTTTCACAGAGTCATCCCCTGTTCCCACTCTTTCTCTTCTTTGACCTGTCCTGCTTGCCACTCTCTTTTTTGCCCTCCATCTACTCCAAACTATCTTCCCTTTTTTCCCAACCCTCTTTCCCCGCTCCATCTACCCACTTTTTACCCACCGTCTTTTCTTTCTCCACCTTCTTTCTTTTCTGGCCGCTATCTTTTTGCAAAACCTTGTCTTCCTCCTGCTAGCTACCCTCTTTTTCCTTCCCCCACTTGTTACCCTCTTTTCTCCCGTCTAACCAAAACCTTTCTCCCCATTTTTTTTCACAAAACCTTCTCTCCCTACTGCTCACCCCCGCTTTCCCCCCTTTATCACCCTCTCTTTCCTCCTCCCACTTGCCACCCTCTTTTCCCCCTCCATCTACCCATAAACTTTTTAACTGCCGTCTTTCTGCAAAACCTTCCCTCCCTCCCGCTCCCCACCCTGTTTTTCCCCCTCCATCTACCCCAAATTTTTTTTCCCACCATCTTTTTCCTACCGTCTTTTTGCAACGCCTTCTCCTGCTCGCTATCCTCTTTTCCCTTTGGCACTAACCACCCACTTTACTCCTAACCACCCTCTTTAACCCCCTCCATCTATCCCAAAACTATTTTCCTTCTCCTATCACTCCAGCCGCGCTGCCGTCTCCGTTGCCGCCACCAACAACTGCAGCCAGGCGAGCCACGCTGTCGTGGCCCCACCATCCAGTGCACAGCCGCTGATAACCCATTCCTGGTTCTCTAAGCCGGGCAGTAAGCGGCTCTACATGAAGACACGCGAACTTGCAAGCGCCTGACTTCCCTTCAGCAGCATTCATATACCGAGGTTATATATACAGGAGGATTCCTGGACTGCACGTTCTGATTGGATGAGAAGGAACCTCCAGGGTTACTCGGATTGGACTTTATTATCATGTTCTGATTGGATAAGAGCAAGCCTTAAGACAACCAATCACAGCATGAAAATAAAGTCCAATCAGAGTAGACCTAAAGGTTTTTCTCTCATCCAATCAGAACATGTAGTCCAGGAACTGCGTGGGCCTTAACCTCGGCATATAAAGCATGCTGAGGCGGCGCCAACTCATTTCAGGCTCTTCGGTGTCAGTGCTCGGTGTCTGCCTTAGAGAACTACGAGAAGGGGCTGCTAGCAGCCGCATCACGGGGCGCTGACTTGCTGCGGTTGGTGGTGGCGACGGAACGGTAGGAGGGCGGCCGGCAGCGGGAGCTTCTCCTGTCGGGCAGGAGGACGAGTAGAAGGGAGAGGCACCACCACATGCTGGAGGCTGGAGCTTGTGCCGCCGCAGCTCGCCTCACTGCAGTTGGAGGTGATGTCGGACACTACAGCTTGGCCAGAGTGGTAGAAATATTATTGCATAGGTGAGTTATCCGGGGCTGCGCTGCCTGTCTCTGGGGGCAGGGGTTGGGTGTCCTATTGTGGCTCACTGCACGAGGCTGCCCTGCCTGTGGTAGGGGGCTGGTTGGGGGGCACTCTCCAGGGTTGCATTGCTGGTGGTGGGGCGGGTTGGCTGCCTACCAGGGCGCTACATTGCCCGCGGTGTTGGGGGTGTTTGGGGGAGGCAAGTTGTGTGCGCTAACGTGTACTGTCGGTGGCGGTGGATGGGTTAGGGGCACTATTTTCTGCTGCACTGGCTGCGGCAGGGGGTGGGTGGGGTGGTTATGCGGAGCTCCAATGCTGGTAGTGGGGGGTGGTTTAGGGGCGTTGTTGGGTGTTGCACTGCCCTTGGGGCGTGCTATCAGGAGCTGCGCTGACCTTGGCGGGGCGCGTGTGAGGGACGGGTTTGGGGCACTATCTAGTGCAACAACACCCATGGCTGGGTCAGGTCGGTGGGCACTATGCAGTGCTACACTGCCTGGGTGGGGGTGGTTTGGGGGAGTAGTGGGGTTACACTGCCTGCAAACTGGCATGGGGTGTGTTGGGTGTGCTATCCAGGAGATACACCTCCAGCAGCAGGGGGCAGGTTAGGGGTGCTGTCGGGGGTACACTGTTAGCAGCGTTGGTGGGCTGCAGGGGTGGCAGTGACAAGTGACAGCAGTGGTCTCCTTCTGGTGACCATTCCCCTCTTCCCAACTCCAGACTCTAGTGGATAACCTCCTCCTGTTCGTGCACTCTCGAACATGGCAGGGCCCCCACACCAACAGCGGTTCCCCGGCCCATGCCCCCATGCTCTGTGTTGCAGAGACCACCTGGGACTACTGGGCAGGGAGTAGTGGGCATCACGGGGGACAGTGGGGACAGGGCACTGAGGGTGGAGGTGTCAGGAATGGGAACCAGCACTTGGGTGGGGATGGCTGGCTGGGTCTGAGTTTCTCCTACTCCTGCTCTGTCAGCCCCGGTGGGCCCAGCAATTTGTGGCCAGCTGCACTTGGCTGGGGGTGGTTTCAGTGAAGGCACTTACACTCACCCCAAGTCCCAGTTTCTGGCCAGCTTTTGCCAGAAGGAGAGGCTGGACTTTGGCGGGTGGGTGTGAGTGCCTTCACTGAAACTGGTCCCTGCCACCCAGTGGCCAGTGTGACAAGGTGAGACACTAAGGCTACCACTCCCTGCATCCCATTCTAGGCTATTCTGGCTTTGCCTGCCTAGCTGCTCCAAGCCAGGCTGGAGGAGGAGGAGGAGGAGGAGTCACCTGTGGTACACTGGAGCCTGCATATGTAGTGGCTCTGCAGTTTACCTCATGCTATTGTTGACAGTGTTGGAGACTGCAGCTCGACCAGAGTGCTAGGAGGATGCCCACGGGGGCAAGGTGGTAGGAACCTTGTAGGGCGGACTGCTGTATCGAAGGTGACAGTGGTTGTATTGGCATCGGTGCTAGTCGTGGTAGCAGCAGCAAGTCTGGGGGCCGGGAAGGGAGAGTAGGAGTGCTGCAGGGCCCAGCCAACCTGGGGTGGGGAGGAACCTGTGGGTGCTGTACTGTGGGCCTCAGTAACAGTGGTGGAGGCACACCTAGGGAAAGTAGGAGTCCTCCCACTTCTTCAGCAATCTCTGGAGGGTGCCCTCCTCCTGCTGGTGACTGAGCCAGGCATGAGTGGCAGCATTGTCTCATTCTTAACAAAATCAGGGGGTTGACTATTTGTGTAACTTTTTTGCTTCTTTTTTGTCGTGATAGTCTTGGACTTTTTCAAATTTCATGAATTGGGGGGGGATAAAAGGTATCATAATAGGCTTTCTAATTCCCATGCCTGTTCTTTTCTCTTTCTTCCAGTTTGTGTTTTCTTCTTTTCATCATCTCGTTCATTTTTTTTTTTGCTGCCGCCTTTATTTCATGTTTCTATTCTTGTTTCTTCTCCTCTTTTTGTTTTCTTTATGCCCAGACAACAAACCAAAACTGAGTTAAAAAGAAACTACTTTCACTGTGTTGTATTTTTAAAACAACAGGTCCCTTACTATGTTTTAGAGATAAGGAAAAAAATCGGTCGTGTAGTTACTTGAATAGCTATGCTTTCATGATTGTGTTAACCCACTTATGCCTGGTGTTCCATTATTGGAATCCTAAGCATGAGAGAGTTACTTATACCCTACTACTCAGGGTCATTGACAAGGTCTGATTTTTCACTCATGCAAAAATTCAAAAAATTGCAGCCTCTGGCATAAATGGGTTAATGTGTTTTAAGTAGTTATTCAAGGAATCAAAAAATGAAGCATCACATAGAATATTGGTAGCAAACAGCCATTTCATCTGTTCCACGTATTTGTCTGGAGCTATGCAAGAGTCACGGGGGTAATATGTTCTAATTTATGAGATTATTAAGTGAACTGTATTGCCTTCATTTTATTTCTCTGCCATCATTTTCTTGCCCAGGCTGGAATGCAATCGGGCGAGCTCGGCTCACTGCAACCTCCACCTCCCAGGTTCAAGAGATTCTCCTGCCTCAGCCTCCTGAGTAGCTGGGATTACAGACATGTGCCATGATGCCCAGCTAATTTTGTACTTTTAGTAGGGAGGGGGTTTCTCCATGTTGGTCAGGCTGGCCTTGAACTACCGACCTCAGGTGATCCACCCGCCTCAGCCTCCCAAAGTGCTGGGATTACAGGTGTGAGCCACTGCGCCCAGCTCTCTGCCACCATTTTCTACAGTGTTGTCATCTGCATGAGCAAACCTGGTTCATCACCACCTCTTTACAAGAGAAAAAGGAAGTGGGGAGAATCTGTGTGTAATTTTTTTCTTTTTGAAAACGAAGTCTCGCTCTTGTAGCCCAGACTGGAGTATGATGGCACGAACTTGGCTCACTGCGACCCCCCACCTCCCGGGTTCAAGCAGTTCTCCTGCCTTGGCCTCCTGAGTAGCTGGGATTACAGGCGCCTGCCACCAAGCCCAGTTAATTTTTGTATTTTCAGTAGAGATGGAGTTTCACCGTGTTGGCCAGGCTGGTCTAGAACACCTGATCTCATGTGATCCACCTGCCTCAGCCTCCCAAAGTGCTGGGGTTACAGGTGTGAGCCACGGCGTCCGGCCGTATATAATGTTTTAAGGCAAAGAATCACAAACAAAACAAGGCTTTAATAACTTTTGCTTCAAAGAACCTGCGGTGTTGAGCCCTCTTTTATTCTTAGTATTACTACCTTTGATGTGAACTCTTTTTATTATTATTATTATTATGTTTTTGGTGATGAGTCCTCTAGTTTATGCATTTTCTTGACTGCTATAAGACTATATTGTATCATTTTTCAGAAATGTGTAAGGCCTATAATTTGGACACTTTTTAGTTATTTTTAAGATTATGAGCATGTAAGATACTGTTGATATATGGAAGAATATGTGTAAATACCACTACATAGCTTGTATTGAAGAGATACCTAAATTTTTGTTCAGAGTTGATTGGGTGCATTTCCGTAGGTGTGTTTCTCAATACATTGTGTCCACGTTTTAAGGCATATAGAAATTTGAATACTGTTGAACCTTATAGAGTCCTTTGTTTATAGATTTAATATTTTTAAAGACTAAAGACATCATAGCCCCCTTTAAGATTGAGTAATATTAATAAAATTTGAGATATACAGGGTTAGAATCCAACAGATTCAGAGGTGCCTCTGCCACCCAGGCTAGAGGGCAGTGGTGCAATCACGGCTCACTACAGCCTCAATCTCCTGAGCTCAAGTGATCCTCCCACCGCAGCCTCCCAGGTGGCTGGGACTACAAGCATGCGCCACCATGCTCAGCTAATTTTTTGTACTTCTTAGAGAGTTTTGCCATGTTGTGCAGGCTGATCTCAAACTCCTGGGGTCAAGTGACTCGCCCACCTTGGCCTTCCAAAGTGCTGAGATGGCAGATGTGAGCCACAGTGTCAGGGTGTGCTCTTGGCTCTTGTTTATTAAAAGTCTGTTGCCGGGCACGGTGGCTCACGCCTGTAAATCGCAGCACTTTGGGAGGCCGAGGCGAGTGATCACGAGGTCAGGAGATCAAGACCATCCTGGCTAACACGGTGAAACCCCGTCTCTACTAGGTGTAGTATAGATTGAAGTCAGGTAATGTAATGCCTCCAGATTTGTTCTTTCTGCTTAGTCTTGGTTTGGCTATGTGGGCTCTTTTTTGGTTCTATATGAATTTTAGGATTACCAGGAGACACCAGGTGCAGCAGCAGCTTCGGGATAACTTGAGGATGCATCCTGGGGAAGAGACACCTCCTGTCCATGGCGCTGACTACTGAGGACAGCTTCGGTGTGGCTTTTCTGCGGCCGGCTTCTTTGAGGCCTTTTTCTTTCATGGTGAGTACAGAAGCTTTCATTTTCTGGAGTGTTCTGTGTATTTCTGCTAGATTCTCACTCCTTTTCTTTTTTCTGTCTTGCTATCTTACCATTAGTTTTACAGTAGTACTCACTCCCTGAGGGCTTTTGAGGTTGGAAAGCATAGGAGGCTTTAGGGCTGTTTCTGAGGGAAACTCCTTGAGAAGATGGAGAGAGAAGAAGGCTCTGGCTGTGGGAGGAAGAGGAAGCCCAGTGCAGGTGGGGTGTTGGGGCCAGGCCCCAGTTTGCATGTTGGAAGAAGTGAGCTCAAACTCCATAAAGGAGTAGTTACCTGCCTTCCATCATCATGGAGGTACGAAAACTTGTCTTCTTGTTGGAAGCAAGTAAAACTCCAAAAAAAGGGAGACATACAGCAAAATAAACTTCAGATCTTGACCAAATTTTTGGAGATTAGGGATGTCTTTTTTTATGGAGTTAGAGCTCACTTCTTCCAGCAGGCAAATCCATTTTTTTTTTCTGCTTCTAGGATGGTAGAGAGCAGTCTACAGCCTGAGACCCATCACAAGGTAAGAAACTGGGTTTGGATTCTGTCTTGCAAATTCCTTTTAAAGAATAAAGTCGACGTTTAACAACCAGCTGGTGTTAATTTCCGCTTACACTTAGAGTACTCAGAAATCATATAATTTGTGTGACCATTGTTAATTTAGCAGAATTTTGTTCTAGCTGAAATATGGTAGTAAGATTAAAAGAGTTTTGTTTAAAGGAGCACAATTGTGTAAAAATCAGCTTTAAAGGTAACATCCAAGATTGTGTGTGTGTGTGTACGTATGCATGTTTCTATTTTGAAAGGCCTTCATGTTTTTGTTTTTTTTGTTTTACTCTCCTAAGACCTTGTCTTTTTTTCTTTCTTTTTTTTTTCTACTCAGTTGACTGAGTTCTGTGTTCACTTGATTTTTTTTTTTTGACTAAAATCGTTATTGCAACAGAGGCTACACTTGGTTTTTTAAGGAAGAATGTAGTTTAATTATGTGTAATTTGGCTTAAAGAAAAATATTAGTGTCTCCCTCTAGCACCACCAGACTTTTTTTTTCCTGTAGTTTGTGATGTAAGTTTTGGTATTTGATTTTCAACTGAGTTGTTTCCTTTAATGTTCAAATGTAAGGCTCTTTAGCTGACAGCTGTCTCGGGTTGTGAATCAGGTTATCAAGAATCTGAAAGTCTAAGATAGGGAAATAAAGGGGGATCTTTAAAGCTGTAAAACGTACGGTAACAGCTCAATGGGTTCACCTTGCGCACTGTCTAGACAGAACCAATTTATCAAGATAGAGGAATTGCAGTGGAGAAAGAAATTCACGCAGAGCCGGCTGTGTGGCAAACCAAAGTTTATTACTCAAATCAGTCTCCCTGAGCGTTCGGGGATCGAGGATTTTTGTTTGTTTTGTTTTTGTTTGTTTGTTTTTTGAGATGGAGCCTCACTGTGTCACCCAGGCTGGAGTGCAGTGGTGAAATCTCTGCTCATGGCAACATCTACCTCCCGGGTTCATGCCATTCTCCTGCCTCAGCCTCCTGAGTAGCTGGGATTACAGGCACCCACCACCATGTTTGGCTAATTTTTTGTATTTTTAGTAGAGATGAGGTTTCATCATGTTGGCCAGGATGGTATTGAATTCCTGGCCTCGTGATCTGCCTGCCTCAGCCTCACAAAGTGCTGGGAATTACAGGCATGAGCCACCGCATGTGGCCAGGGATCAGAGTTTTTAAAGATATTTGGTGGGTAGGGGCTTGGAAAGTAAGGAGTGCTGATTGGTCAGGTTGGAGATGGAATCATAGGGGGTTGAAGTTAGGTTTTTTTGCTGTCTTCCATTTATGGGAGTGATGGCGCATCTGGTTGGGCCAGATTATTGGCCTGGGCAGGGTCTGCAACATGTATCGAGCACTGATGTTAGGCCTTACAGTAGTGATGTCACCCGCAGGAGCAGTTTGGGGAGGTTCAGAATTTTGAAGCCAGAGACTGTGTGACCCCTAAACTGTAATTTTTAATATGTTAGTCCTGCAAAGGCAGACTGCTCCCCAGGCAAGAAGGGTTTTTTTTTTTGTTTTTTTGTTTTTTGGGAAAGGGCTGTTATCAATTTGCTTTCAGAGTCAAACAGTGAACTAAATTCCTTCCCAAAGTTAGTTCAGCTTATGCCCAGGAATGAAGAAGGACAGCTTAAGGGTTAGAAGCAAGATAGGGTCGGTTAGGTCTTTCACTGTCATAATTTCCTCAGTTATAATGCTGCAAAGGCGGTTTCAGTACTTCATCGGCATGCCTAATAGATTTTTATATGTATTTGTGTGTTGTGTACAGAATGTTCCACTACTAAAAATATTTAAAAGACCTCTAATTAATTGGCTTAAAGAAAAATAAAAGTGCTTAAGTTTGATACTAAGAAAGACTAGTCAAATGCTTTTTCAAGTTTATGTAACTAAAGTAAAATCTTTAATAAACTAGCTTTAAAATTATTTGTAAAGTAATATTAGAAATGTAAGAATTGACAGCATACATTTTCTTTTACATTTAGTAATCAAGTAATTTTATACATATTCCTGCCAAATACTATAAGGTGTTGAAATTTGGCATTGGGTCTTCAAAACCATAAACCCAGCCCAAAACAGAATGATCTTCACTTGAGTAATTTTTAATAAGTAAGACATTGATAGGGCTTAATGAAAATCGCTGCATGGTGAATGTAGTAAGATGACTAGCACTTCTAATCCTGTGGCTTTTGGCAGTCTAGTCCACAGACAGTAAGGAAAGGACTGTTAACTGCCTTTGTTTCAAAGCTATTTTTTATGTGTATAACTTCACATATTAAATATACAAAAGATCTTGCAGGACATCTACAAAGTGTCTGATGGTGGCGGTTGTCAGAGAAGGTAGAGAAAAACAGTTATTTACATTTTGTATGTAATAATTAATATCTATATAAATGATGTTTGAAAAAATGTCAACATTTATTAACTTGGTAATTGATAGTCTTTGATTTGTTAATTTTTTTCTCTACCCTCTTCTAAATTAAAAAAAAATTAGCAAAACTGTGATGCTTTTTCTGTGACCAAAGAAAGTTAAGTTTAAGCATGATAAAATTGTCATACTATTGGATGTAAATTTGGACCCTATATAAATGTTTTAAACACTTGTAGTTAAAATTGTAACATAATTTTTTGATAATAACAAGAAATGCCCCCCGAGGCCCATTAAAAGCCAGAGCTATCAATGGCTACCGTCTAACCCCAGAATCTCTGAATTGTGGACACAGATATATATTCCTGTAAGAAAAATTTCAATGATTGGTTTTAGGTATAAATATGTCTTTAAGAGAAAGGAGTCCTGAAAGCAGAACCTTGCCTTGTTTTGCTATTTATTTCCTACTAAATCCGGATGTGTTAACAAGGAAAATGGGAGGGGAACATATTTGCAGTATAAAATAAGTGATGCTTAATATAAAATGATCTTGCAATTTATTATATAAAGCACAACACATTTGACAGCAAAAGGAAGTGCTTAGAAGCAAGAAGTCAGAAAGGAGGCATAGGTGAAAAACCTAGTTATAAGTTTTATTTTTTTACTTATAACATTTTCTAAATAAAGCTGCTCAATGATATTAAAAAAGAAGAATAATTTGTTTTTATCAAAGACAGGCATGCCAGGAATTTTTTCAATTAAAACAATATAAATTATTGTTATATAAGTACTTATGGTTAATTTATTTTAGAAATTATTGACAATAGGAGTTAGAGTCACCGCAGAAAGGATAATCTAACCGTCTATATTCCATAATACTTACCTTGTTGATTTACACTCTTACTGTTGGTAAAATTGGCACTTAACTGGAACAGGAGAGCTTTTATTTGTGCTTGATTGTTGAACCATTATTTATGTATGGGGGACCCAATTTTAAGAATTCGAAGCCAATTAAATTAACACTACACACACACATGCCCACACACACGCATATATTTATATACACACAGGCATTTATATATATATGTATATACACCTACATACATGTATACATAAATACACACATACACACACACACAATTTTACACTTTAAGCATATGGGAAAATTAAATGTGAAATAGGGGTTAGAATCAGGGAGGCAGGGCATCACAGGTTTAGGTTATAAATCTGATGGTATTTTTATATTTGGATTCTGAATTTTCTTTGAGCTCCCTAGCAACAAAATGTAAAAAAATACAAGGAAGCCATGATCAGGTTTGTGTAGCCCTGAAGAAAAACAATATGCATATACATATATGTATATATGTATGTGCTTGTAAAGATACAAGTATGCATTTTTTTTCTTCAGGGCTACATTTCGCTTTGTATTATTTTGCTGTAATAAATCATAGCTATGAATATAACTGTATGTTGAGTTCTGTGAGTCCTTCTAGAGAACACTGAACCTGTGGATGATCTTGGGGATTTCCAACATACTGTACTGTATAGTTAACATTCTGAATGTTCTTTTCTGTTCTTACGCTCTCAATTTTAATTCATTTTTATTTTATTTTATTTTATATTTTTAAGATGGGGTCTCACTCTGTCACTCAGGCTGGAGTGCAGTGGCACAATCTTGGCTCTCTGAAATCTCCACCTCCTGGATTCAAGCGATTCTCCTGCCTCAGCTTCCTGAGTAGTTGTGGTTATAGGCACCCGCCACCATGCCTGGCTAATTTTTGTATTTTTAGTAGAGACGAAATTTCACTATGCTGGCCAGGCTGGTCTCAAACTCCTGACTTCAGGTGATCCACCCACCTGGGCCTCCCAAAGTGCTGAGATTACAGGTGTGAGCCACCACACCCGGCCTGCTGTCTTTATTTTAAAAATAGCCTTCTTTAAATTTTTAAGTATTTTTTAGATATTAATAATTTACTGTTTTTTGAAGTTTTCTTCTCATTCCTTATCTTTTTTCTCAAAATTAATTGTGTTGTTTTTCTTTCATATTAATAAGGTTTCCTTATACCTGGTGATTCTGAGCTGTTTTAACTTTAAATATCTAATACGTTTTGTTTGTTTGTTTTTTTGAGAGTCTCAATCTCTTGCCCAAGCTAGGATGCAGTGACACATCTCAGCTCACTGCAAACTCCACCTCCTGGGTTCATGAGATTCCTGTGCCTCAGCCTCCCAAGTAGCTGAGATTACAGGCATGTGCCACCATGCCTGGCTAAATTTTGTATTTTTAGTAGAGATGAGATTTCACCATGTTGGCCAGGCTGGTCTCAAACTCCTGTCCTCAAGTGATCCGCCTGTCTCAGCCTCTCAAACTGCTGGGATTACATCATGAGTCATCGCTCCTGGCCAACTTGTAGATCTTAAATATTTTACACGCACGCACACACAGTAACTGTGAAGACGGATGTGTCGATTGTAGTAATCATTTCAGAATGTATACATATATTAAATCATCATGTACACATTAAATTATATAAATTTTGTCAATTATACCTCCAGCTGGAAAAAAAATGTAAATCTACTCCTAAATGTGAGACAATTGGAAGTTCATGTCCATGGGCTAGGGTAAGTTGGTGGAGAGCTAACTTCATTGTTGGAGGCTTTCTAAATGTATGTCTTTCGTTTGCACATACATGTATTTCTTTTTCTTGAACATGTAGTTTGTTCAGGAAAATATTGCGTGGTTGGTTGCCTGGAAAGATACATGTCTGATTGTCAGACTTGGAAGCCAGATAAAGGAAAGAGCCTGCTGGTTTATGGTATAGAGATTTTCACTCGTTAAGGAAGTAGGATTATTGTAGAAATAGTATTTGACAATTCAAGTTTGTAAAACACAGGTGAAGGTAATCGTTGATGGGTCCCCTCCTCTGAGATGACCAAACTATCTGTAGACTGGTTGGTAGACTCACAGAGACCACTTGTTCTTGGACAACAGTTAGAAGGATACTGCCCTAGGCAATGAAAAGGTGGTTGTTGAAGGCAGCAAGAGGCGCTGTAACATACCAGTTCATTTTTCTTGCCTTAGCAAGCACTTACTGATTGCCTTTTAAAACTCCCAACCATAGGGGATAAAACAATTAGAAGAAAGATACCTTCCCTGCTCCCATGGAATTTACATTCTAGTACAACAGTGGATATTAAACAATATATTATCTGGTCATGTAATTACAGTTGTTATAAGAACCATATAGGAGAGGCTTACTGCTGTGGGGTTCAGGATGGTGTCTATGGAAGTATGAATAAGGAAAGTGGTGGGAGAATAAAAGGAGAGTGGCAGAGACTTAGACTGAGAGACTAATTGGGATAATGAGAACTGTGGGATTCAATGAGGTGTATAATGTGTTTAGTGCCTGGTACTTGTGCTCAGTAAGTGCTAATTAGTAATTGCTTATAGCAATACTGTTATCTTGGGTGATCAAATAGAAGATCCCTAGCAAGTAATTTATAAAGAAACAAATTTTGTGTCAACTCTATAATAAAACAATATATCCTTAGAATCATTTATCACTTAAAAATCCCTTATTTTATAGAAATTTTTGTGTTTCAAAAGTATAGCTAGGGCAGTCCCTCTTCAGGGCGGATACTTGAAGGAGATGAAATTGCCTCATAAAGGTGTCTGCACTCCCATGTTCTTTGCAGTGTTATTCAGAAGGTAGCCAAGATATGGAAACAACCTAAATGTCCGTTGATGGCAAATCAATAAAGGAAATGTGTGTGTTTATACAACAGAATAGTATTCAGCCTTTAAAAAGAAGGATATTCTGTCATTTGCCACAATATGGATGGACCTGGAGGACATTATGCTAAGTGAAATAGATCACACACACACACACACACACACAAATATTATATGATCTCACTTATATGTGGAACATTTTTAAAAAGTTAAATATACAGAGATGGAGAATAAAACACTGGTTACCTTGGGCAGGAGGAGGAAGGAAATGGGATTATATAGATAACAAAGTGACAGATAATGTAGAATGAAAAAGTCTGGAGAGCTTATGTATAACAGGAAGACTATAGTTCATAAAATTGCATTAGGGATTTTTATTAAGTTATTTAGCTGCTCATCACACACACACACACACACACACACACACAGTAACTGTGGTAGATATGTTGCTTCACTATAGTAACCATTTTACTATCTATATACATCCCATGATACCATTTTGTAAATCTCATATACACAGTGAAATTTTTTCTTAAGGTATTGTTGGGGCAGAGATCAGGCTTAACTTTGTGGTTGTATCTGTAGCACCCAGCATAGTGCCAGACACATAGAAGGTGTTCAATCTTTTTTTTAAGTATCTGAAATATTTACCAGAAATTCTAGTCTCTTAGCTGAGAGACATCTAGGAAGGATACGTTATTTTAGATATTAATAAAAGAAGTATTCTTCCTTTTTTTCTTACTACAGTGTTGGTATTGGTGCTGTTTGTTTAGGAATATTATTGATGGCCCTTTAGTTAGAATTTAAATATTATCCTTTCTGTAGCCAGCAGGGATCTGTTGGGATGAAGTCTTACTTTTCTTTTCTTGGGGGAAATTGGTGCTTTCTAACTTTCCAGCACTTAGACTCACAGTGTATTAGTTATCTATTGCTGCAAAACACATTACTTCAAAACTTTGCAGTTTAAAACAACAGACATTTATTATCCTACAATTTGTATGGGTCAGGAAGATAGGAGGGGCTCAGCTGGGTGCCTCTGGTGCAGGGTCTCCTGGGGTTGCAGTCAAGCGGTTGGGTTGGCTGGGACTGTATCATCATCTGAAAGCTTTACTGGGGCAGGGGATGATGTGCTTCCAAGTTCACTTCCCTGATTGTCGGGAGAAGGACTTGCTTCTGTGTTGTATGGGTGTCTTCCTGGTTTATATTTGTTACCTGGTGTCTAGAGCTGATGTACTGGGCGCTTTCCCCTAGCATGGTTATTTTGTTTCTTCTCTCATTTAGATAAAAACTTATGTGAATTTTAGTGTAAACCCCACCCCCATTATGGTCTAAGGGGCCTTTTAGAAAATGAGTAGAATGTACACAAGCAAAATTTTTAGCCTGTGATCTTTTGAAGTATTTTCTGAGTGAAAGGAGAGACAAATTAACCGTTGTTCACTGAGTGCTTTGCTTAATGTTGTGCCTTCTTTTGCTAAATCCTCTTGTTTGCTGAAATCTTATATCTTAAGTTGCTGATAGTTTGTTAATAGAGATCATCATTAAAAGGTGATTATATTTCTTCATGCAGCTTAGCTTTACATTTTTTCCATTATATCCCAAGATCTATAATATAGCATGAAATGTTTTAAAAAGGGTGTTTTCCCAATCGTGTAAAAGTAATGTATCTAATTGGAAAGAGAAACTCATAAAAGTAAAAAGTTTTAAAAATCATCTTATTCTTACCTCTCAAATACAATGACCTCATAGTTATAATTTTGCTCAAGGTTTTTTCCTCCTCATTCTAGGCATAATTATTTTCTTACATGTGTTCCAATATTACTTTTTTGTGAAAAATGTAGTTACAAATGTGGTCTAATTTTATTTTACACTTTAAAAATTGTTAACGAGATGGTCATATTTTTATATATTTACTGATCACTTATCTTTGAATTGTCCCTTATTTCTTGAACAGTTTTTCCAATAAATATTGTCAGTAGTAGGCAAGACAACCTTATCTGTTATGTAAACTTTTTGGTAGCTGATTGTATGTCCATTCTTTTACCTCCTGTTTGTTTCTTTATTAGCAGTGTCTTTTTGTTACAGAATTCATTCATTTTCTTGTAGGCAAATATCAGTGTTGTTATCGGTGCTGTGTGTTTGTCTTGCTTAGGAAAATCTTTCTCACTCCAGTAATATTCTTTAGTATTTTTCCTAATAGCTTTATGGCTTTGTTTTTTTCTTAATCTCTCTGTCTCTTGCGCGCATGCACACACACACACACACATGCTCTTTGAGACGGGTCTCATTCTATCACCCAGGCTGGAGTGTTGCGGCGCAATTATGGCTCACTTGCATCCTCAACCTCCCGCGCTCAGGAGATTCCCCCACCTCAGCCTACCAAGTAGCTGGGATTACAGGTGCATGCCACCACCTCCAGCTAATTTTTAAAATTTTTTTTTGTAGAAACACAGTCTCACTTTGTTCCCCAGGTTGGTCTGAAACTCCTGGGCTCAAGTGATCTGCCTGCCTCAGCCTTCCCAAAGTGCTGGTTTTATAGGGATGAGCCACCACATCTGGCAACACCCATATATTTTAAAATTTGGTATGAATTAGTCTTTTCTTTTTGATGTGGCATCATTGTATTGACTAATCCATTGATTTGAAATACCACCTTTATTATGTTAAATTTCTGTGTAAATATGAAGATCTTTTCTGTGACTGCAATTAATTTATGCTTATAATGCACAGGTTGTGTTACAAGAGCTTAACAGTATATTTCAATGCTTGGTCATGTCTCGTTCTTGTTTTTCAAAAATTTCTTTGGTATTCTCACAAGTTTATTCTTCCAAATTAGCTTCAGAATCAGCTTACCATTTTAAATAAGCATCCCCCTTCTAAATCTATTATAATACTTCATGACTTTCTCCTCTATTCTTACTAACTTAATTTAAGCTACCATTCTCTGTTGACTAAGACTGTTTTCTAACATACAGCAACAGGAGGGTTCTTTTTAAAACATAAATCAGATTATGTCATTCCTTTGCTTACATTCCTTCAGTGCCTTCTTCCCCTGTCTTTTGGTTATCTGTTGCTGTATAATAAGGTATTCCAAAGCCTTGTAGCCTAAAAACTGTTTTATTGTGCTAACAATTTTGGGGGGTCAGTAATTCATGACAGGTTCAGGTGGGCAGTTCTTCTGTTCCATATGGTGTTGCTGAGGCTGGAGAATCCCTTCCATTATGGCTTCTTCAGTCACATGTCTGGCTCCTCAGTGCTTCTCGGCATCCTCTGCACAAGGGCATCTCATTCTTCAGAATCTCTGCATGCGGCCTCGGCTTCTCACAGCATGCTGCTCTCAGAGTAGTCCCATTTTTTTACCTGGCAGCAGGAAGAGGGAAATAAAAACTGTCAGACCAATTAAGGGCTGTGGCCTGGAACTACACAGTGTGCCTTTAGCCGTATTTTATTGGTCAGAGTAGTCACTGGACCTGCTAGATGAAAGGAGGTGGAAAAAGAAATTTCTCTTTCTAATGAGGTAGTGGCAAAATCTTTTTTTTTTTTTTTTGAGACAGTCTTGCTCTGTCGCGCAGGCTGGAGTGCAGTGGCACGATCTCGGCTCACTGCAAGCTCTGCCTCCCAGGTTCACGCCATTCTCCTGCCTCAGCCTCCTGAGTAGCTGGGACTACAGGTGCCCACCACCACGCCCGGCTAATTTTTTTTTTTTTTTTTTTTTTTGGTAAGTAGAGACAGGGTTTCACCGTGTTAGCCAGGATGGTCTTGATTTCCTGACCTCGTGATCCGCCTGCCTTGGCCTCCCAAAGTGCTGGGATTACAGGCGTGAGCCACCGCGCCCGGCTGGGAGTGGCAAAATCTTATTGCAGGAAGGCATGTGGGCTGAGAGATACTTTTGACAGTTGGGAAATATAATCTGCGATATCATCAAATTCAAAATAAATTCAAAGTTCTTAAAATGGCCCATAAGGCTTTTCATGATCTGACTCCTGCTTCTCTAATCTCTTGACCGCATCTCCTAGATTTTCCTCTTTTGTTCCCTTTGGGTGAACCACATTGGCCTTCTTGCTAGGCTTTGAACATGCCTCACCCAACATCCCAACATCAGATCCATTTTACTTGCAACTATTGCCTTGAATGCTCTTCTTTAGATCTTTGCGTGGGTCTTCCCATTCTTATCTATTTATTTATTTACTTAGAGACAGTGTCTCACTCTGTTGCCCAGGCTGGAGTGCAGTGGCAAGATCTTGGCTCACTGCAACCTCTGCCTCCCGGGTTCAAGCAATTCTCCCACCTCATCCTCCTGAGTAGCTGGGACTACAGGCATGTACCACCATGCCTGACTAAGTTGTATTTTTTGGTTTCACGAGGTTTCCCCATGTTGGCCAGGCTGGTCTCAAACCCCTGACGTCAAGTGATCCACCTGCCTCGGCCTCCCAAAGTGCTGGAATTAGAGGTGTGAACCACGCTGGTCTTCCCATTCTTTTAGTTCATTTAGGTCTCTGCTCAAATGTCACATCTTCAGAGACCTTCCCCTGACCATCTTGTCTGATAAATTCTTGATTACTTGGAACTCCTTAATCTTGATTTTTTTTTTCTTTTTCATAGAATTCGGTGCTGTTAGTAGGAGTCTGGGGGACCTGAGTACCACTTTTCTTCCTTCCCTGCCTGGCTTCTGAGCAAGTTGAGAAATGAGTAAAGGTGGAGGCCAAAATATATTTTTAAAATTCCCCTAACTAAAGGGAGATGAAGCAAAGGGAACAAAGGAAGTATGGTGAAGATTCTCAGATGTCCCACATGGGAAACTGGGTAGATTGTGGTACTACCTACTATGATAGGAAACATGGGAGGAAGATTATGGATTAAGCTTTGGAAATGTTGAGTTTGAAGTGTCTACAAGTTATCCACGTGGAGAAACCATATGGACATTTGGAATAACACATCTGAAGCTTAGGAGGGAAGTTTACATTACAGATGCAGGTTTGGTGGTAGTTTTAGTTTTCTACTGCTGTGTAACAAACTACCACAAACAGTAGCCTAAAACACACAGAATGACTATCTTACAGTTTCTGTGGGTCAGGAGTCAGGGCATTGCTTAGCTGGGTTCTCTGCCCAGGTTCTCATCAGGCTGAAATCAAGGTTTTGGTTAGGGCCTCAATCTTACCTGAGGCTTGCGGTTCTCTTCCAGGCTCACTAGTTTGTTGGCAGAAGGTTCAGGAATCTGGGGAGACAAGACTTTTGGGAGCACCAACCCGGATGTTGCCATTCCATGTGTCAGAGTCTTGTTCTTTCCCAGCCAGGCCCCTGATCTGGGCATGGCAGACCTGCTGCCTTTGGGAGTTCAACCTTTGAAGCCCAACACATACAGATTTAGATATCTAATCTGTTCGTCCGTCCTTCCATCCAATCTATATAGCTCTGAGATACATAAGTATAAATGAATGAGTGACAATTAAGTGCTGGTTCTGGTCCTTAGGTTTCTCTACTCTCCTGCTGCAGGAGAGGAGAGTCTCTCTGTGTTTTCAGAGAGGTTCTCTAGCTTTCAAACTTAATTTTCAATTGGAAGTTAATCAGCTTTTTTTGTTGTTGTTTTCTTTTTTTCTTTCAAATCAACATATGGGAGTGAGGAGCACTAGGCAAATACGGTGCAGGCCCAGCACCAGCTTTGGCCAACTTCCATGGGGAGCCTGGAGTGAGAATGGGAGCCTGGGGCAAGAACGGCTCTTCTGGGTTGCCCAGAATTGCAGTTGAGGTGTCCAGGCGTTTATATTGCCACATCAGTTAGTCATTGGATGTGGGTTACCGTGGGAAGGGTATGACCTTGAACAGGGTTGTTCCCTGTAGGTGAGGCAATCCCTGAAGGGGCTGATTGACAGCACTTTCAGCACTTACAGCAAGTCCTTTTTTGAAGGAGGAACTGGGTAGCACCTCAGTGTCTACCATGATTTCTCTGTATCCGCCAAATGGCCAATTTGTTGTTGGCTTTTATTATCATCATGCATTCATGGATTTAAGCATATATTTAGCAAACTTCGTTAAATTATGTGTATAGAAAAGTGCACAAATTGTAAATATACAGCTCAGTTACCAAGTAAACACACCAGTATAACCAGTATCCAGATCAAGAAATAAAACAATACTGTGAATCTCGAAGTCCTCCTTGTGTTTCCTTTCAGTCACTGACTTCCAGGGATCTATCCAGACTTACAAAATCATGGGATGAATTTAGCCTGGTTTTGAAATTTATGTAACATCATACAGAATGTCTTGCTCTGACTTCTGTCAGTGTTGCATTTGCAAAATTAAGCTCACGGTTGTAAGTCATTTTCTTGCTGTATATTTTTTCATGGTAGGTGTATACCAGTTTTTAAAAACCACTTCTTAATCCAGTCTATCATTGTTGGACATTTGGCTTGGTTGTGCACATGTACCCTAAAACTTAAAAGTATAATAATGAAAAAAAAAAAAACACTTCTGCTGTTGACATTTGGATTGTTCCAGTTTTTGGAAATTATAAAACATGCTGCCATAAAACATTGTTGTACATGTCTTTTGGTGAACATTTATACATTTCTGTTGGGTGTATAGTAAAATTGCTGAGTGTGTTTGTGTTCAGTTTTAGCAGATAATGCCAGTTTTCAAGGTAACTACTAAGTTACACCCCCTACTAATAGCCCATAAGGTTGCCAGTTGCTGTAATTTGCTCCTGTTTGTAGAAGACACAGCCTTCCAGGGCTTATCACTGAGAACTGTATTTACTAAGGTTAAGGTCTCCATTAGCGGATTCTGAACTCTTACTGTCTTGAAACTGCAAGACTTTCACATTCTGCTTTGCTTTTCAGAAGTTTTTGGTTTAGCCTTTTTACCCTGTTCCACTCACTGAGGCATTTGCGATTCCCTCAGTTCTTCAGTTTTGCCAGTCTAGCCCTCAGTGAACACCAGAATCTCTGATGGTTTCTTCTTCCAGTAGAGGTACATTGCCTGGGGAAAAAAGCCTTATTTCTCAAAATCTCTTTTTCTGACCAGAATCTGCAAATGCACCAGAGGAAAAGCAGCTGCAGAAGATCGCGTTAGCTCACTATAGCTCACTATTTTTGAAATCTTAGTCTTACTAATCATTATTCCTTCAGTAGCTCTCTGAATTCTACAGATGAGTTTTATATTTCATCTTTTGTTAGAAATTAAGTTTGTGGTAGGAGCTATTGTTTTGCAGTAAACTGTTCTATCCTACATGGAAACAGTAGTGTGGATTTAAATATATTTAATATGTTTCATTACATTGCCATCCTTAACCACGTCCAAGTTATTACACTTTTGGTCAGTGGGGGCCTCTTTAAAATTCTTTCCTAACCATTTTTGACATGACCCTTATTATTAGTCAGTGTTGCTGTCTGGTATGACAACATGTTCCAGGGTCATTATGTCCTTTTTTTTTTTTTTTGCTTCAGACATAGAAGCAGTCATTTCCCAAAGGAGTCCGGATTCTTTTTACTGGGAAATGGTGGTTGAAGATTACAAATGGGTGGGGATTACTATGGGATTGGTCATTAGTCATTACTATAGTATTGGTCATTGTTTCTAGGTGTTTTCAGTGGACAGAAGTAGAAATATGTTTTTTTAATACAAAATAAAATATCTTGACTTCATTTCATATAGATACTTCTTTTTCAAATTCAAGACTACAGGTTCTTTACCATTACTTTGCTCTCCCATGCTGAAAGTGTTGGGTTTTTAGAGACAGTAGGAGTGATAGAATTAAAATACCACAGAAGTATTTGTTTCCTTGATTCTACAGTACATACAGGATCAAGATTTATTTTCTGTTTGTCACTAGAGTATATTCTACTAGGAATTATACAGTTAGTATCACTTGAAATCACTTAGAATAGTTCCTCTCTTTATGATTATACCATTAAAGAATTACAGATTTCAGTTCATTTGTTTATATTTTATTTCTAGACTTCTTAAAATTTTAATTTTATGTTTATGTAAGTTACATAGTTCTAAAATGAAATCTACAAAAACAATATATATTTCATACAGAATATGGATTCTGTCCTTGTCACTTCTGCTTCATTTCTTTTCATTTCCTAAAGGCAACTACTAATTTTTTTTAACATTTCATTCTTCTAGTGTTTTGTTTCTTAATATGAGAAACATATATTTCTATCTCTTCCCTCTTTTTAGATGAATAGAGTATACTGTGTATATTTTATCCATCTTGTTTTTTTTTTAACTTAAGATATATTCTGGAGATTATTCCATTGTTTAATAAATTTGGAATCTTTTTTGTTTTATGTTACATTTAATTTTAGACATGTCTTTTATTTAAGTGTCATTTTGTTGTCCACGTTATTTGCTCTTTCAGCATATATAAACATATGTACACATACACACACACACACGTACACACACACACATATATATATACATATATATATATATATATATATTTCTTTTGAGACAGTCTTGCTCTGTTGCCCAGGCTGGAGTGCAGTGGGACTTAGCTCACTGCAACGTCTGCCCCCTGGGTTGAAACAATTCTCATGACTCAGCCTCCCAAGTAGCTGGAACTATAGGCCTGCGCCATCACAGATGGCTAATTTTTGTATTTTAGTAAAGACAGAGTTTCACCATGTTAGCCACGCTGGTCTCAATTGCCTGGCTTGGCCTCAGCATATATTTTTGTATTTAGAAAGATTTACGTTTCAGACCGGCATTCAGACTATGTAATGCTAAGGAATTTATTGTAGAAAGTAGACTGTATACAATTTTGAGGGGACTAAGTGAGTTGTGTATCTGGAACAGGGAATTGGAGGATCAGAGGAGTCCACTAACCAGATCGTTCAAATCAATGACAATGGGTAGGCAAGTTGGAGCTGTTTGGGAAATCTGAGAAGTCAAGTATATCCAGCCCCTGAAGTGAGATTCTGAAGGAGGAGCTTGAGGAGGGCACTGTGGGAAGCTCTTGCCATGTAAGGTTTGTCTTAGGATCCTCTGTAGATTTGCACCCAAGCATCTGGTGGTGGGATTCATGTGCCCAGGGAGCTTACTTCCCAGGAAGGTGCTGATGCATACAGCTGAGCATGTGTCTCTGGGCAGAGTCAGGAAAATTACACCTTAGTGTCTCAGCGTTTGTCTTTTTTTTTTTTTTTTCCTTTCTCGATATGCAGTCTCGCTGTGTTGCAAGGCTGGAGTGCAATGGCGCGATCTCGGCTCACTGCAATCTCTGCCTCCCGGGTTAAAGCGATTCTCCTGCCTCGGTCGCCCAAGTAGCTGGGACTACAGGCATGCGCCACCACACCCAGCTAATTTTTGTATTTTTAGTAGAGATGGAGTTTCACCATGTTGACCAGGATGGTCTCGATCTCTTGACCTCGTGATCTGCCCGCCTGGGCCTCCTCCCAAAGTCCTGGGATTACAGGCTTGAGCCACTGCGCCTGGCCTCTATCAAGTTTTAAAAAACCTTTAAAAAAGTGCCTGGCCATGGGACGTGGTGAGGGAGGGGCATCCCCGTAAGGCTGGAACCTACCCTTAGGCCTGCGTAGCACTGCAGTCACCTTGCTGCTGAGCGCCTTTTCACGTGCTCCTTACATTTGTGGGTTCTTCTGGCCTCCCTTTTGAGAACAGCGTTGGGAAGTATCTCATAGCCAAGATTGGAGGATTTTTAAAGAACTCTTCTCTCGGATCTCCCTTAAATTTCCAAATCCCTCCTCCTCCCCAGGAGAGTGTCTTGGTCTGACACCTCTCCTCTTCTGGACACCCTGGGGGGCACCCTGATGGGCAGGGGTCCTCAGGTCAACATGGGACATTGGGGGCACCTCTGCCAGCTCAGCTGGCCATCAGAACAAAATGAACAGGCTGGCCGACTTCGTTTTGTTCTTGCTGGATGGTCTCCAGCTTGGATGGTGGCTGGCAGGCCTGCCCCTACAGCTCCTCAGGCCCCTTAGGGGGGGAGGCCTGCCATCTGCCTGGTGACACCCCAGGGGTGGGGCTTGAGAAGTCCAGATGCCTCTAAGGGGAGACAGGAAAACCCGATTCACGCCAGGCATGCAGCACACTGTGGATGTGTTATTTTGACAAGTGAGCATCAGGCTTAGCATTTAATCGTGATTCACTCCAAGCCAGTGAAGGGGGCCGTGCTGCGGGAACCCTGCCGCTGCGCTCATCACCAGGACCTTGGCTCCCATCCCACCAGAGGATGGCAGTCCAGAGGGACATTGGATGTTTGTCCGGCAGTCAGTCCACGGGGCCCAGGGGGGCTGGATGTAACCTTCCGTAAGTGGCAGTTCTGAGAAAACAAAGCTGCCAACCGCCATCAGAAGCGGGTTGTGCCCATGATAGTCCTGGCCTCTGAACTACGCTTGACCCGTCACCTGCTAAGAGCAGGCATGGTGCAGATATTGTCACCTCTCCACCCTCCCAAGAGGTTGTTCACGAGTGTCAGCGCAGGGGTTCACTCTGGCAGGCCCCACTGAGGAGGGGCGTCCACGGGGCCCTGGGCTGGGATGAGGCCGTACTTTGACCATTTTTCCTCAGTCCCCATCCCAGGCTGCTGGCACAGGGCAGGCAGGGCAGAGCTCACATGGAGGCCCTTGTTTCTTCACAATTTTATTTTAATCATCTCCAGCTCATACAGGAGTGCATTTTCCTAAGAAGCTCATCACCTCATTCTGTAAGCCCCTCCCTTCCTGTTGGCCTGTCCCTGCTGCCCGCACCGTTACGGACTTCCCACCAAGCCCCACCTTTTGACGTGGCTGGTATGTCCGTGTGCGCCCTTGGAAGCAGTGTTGTTTTGTATTGTGCGTGCCTCTCAGACATGATGTCATTTATTGCACTGTTGCTCGGGAGCCTGTTTGTTGTGTCCAGCACAGGTCTCAGCGAGCTAGCCCTGTGTTCATCTCCATGGGTGTGGCTTTCGTGGTATCCCAGGGACCCTCTGCAGGGAGGTGGGGAAGTACCAGGTGGCCCATCGCATGCACATGCAGGGGCTGTCCGGGGTGGGTTCCAAGAAAGTCCTGCTGGACCTTGGGTTTCTGCCGTGTTTGATTTTACTATCATTGTCTTCATCTTGAAGGGGCAGTGTTAGGCAGGGATTAGGTGGCACTGGCCTGGCTGGAGTGGCTATGCCCACTGGGAGGGTGCCCTGCCACCACGCTGTGGGCTGCCCTTCCCTCTCTCATTTCCCACAGGCCAGCTCCTGTTGCTCCAGCAAGCCCAAGAAGTGGGGCCTCATTGGAATCTAGGCAGGGGGTTCCTGACAAATTCCAAATGATGATGGCAGAGGTGGTGCGAGGAGAATGGGGTGCATGGAGGTTGGAAACAGTGATTTTAGAAAACGAGCAAAAGAGCATGCCACACTCACTGCCTGAATGCCAGTGTTTCAAAGGCAGGAACAAATGCTGGTGAAGCAGCTCATGGGGGACCGGCCTCTCAGCGGAGATAGTTGGTGGTTGCCTGTGAATTTCAACTTTCCTGGACTTCAGCTATATCATAGCGTGCCACCACGAGGGCTGATGTGGTACAGCACCTCTTTTTACACGTGAGCTGCTTGCAGCAAGGGGGATCCGGTGGAGTCAGGTGTATACAGGACACCCAGCCATGCTCCCAGTTCCGTTGATCTGAAACTCATCTGACTGGGTGTCCTGTGGTTTTGTTTGCTGAGTCTGGCCACCCAGGTGCAGACCAACCAACCCCCTTGTCTTTATCCAGGAAGATGTTGAGGCCAAGAGAGATAGGACGACCATGGGCCTCATGCTGCCCAGGAATAGGCCCGATTACCCTGGCCCCCAGCTCCATGCAGCCTGCATGGCCAGGTGAGAGGAGGTGCCTGCTGTGCTTGTGGGTGGTGTGTGGTGTGTGTGTGTGTGATGTGTTTGTGTCTGTAATGTGTTTGTATCTGTGTGGTCTGTGTGGTATGTGTGTGGCATGTGAATTATGTGTGTGAATGTGTGTGCGGTTTGTGTAGTGTGTGTAGCACATGTGCATGTGTGTGTGGTGTGTGGTGTCGTGGTGCCTGGGGCACGTGTGCAGTCCGATGCCTGTCCTTACCTGTGGGGACCCACATTACCTTAGCCACACTGCTCTGAGGGGGCAAGGTTCAACATGGGGCGGTGTTGCAGTGTGGGACAGCTTTGCAAGCTCTTGCACCTTGGAATAGCTTTGCAATTTAGACCTGCTCAGCCACCTCAGGTGTGACCAGAGTGAGTCCCTCACCTCTCTCACTCTTCCTGATCACCTGTAAAATGCAAATTGACAGGGCTATCTCGCAGGTTGTGGGATGGTGGCCCTGGTGTGTGTGAGGGCTGGGTAAATGGCGAGACAAGCTCCATGCTGTGGCAGGAAGCAACTGGCACTGGAGGAGGGGAGCTTGACCCAAGCAGCTGCACCCAGACCCTGCCCCGAAGGGGACTGCTGCTCTGCTGCTTTACAGGGAGGCCAGCCTCCCATTGAAAGTCTGACTAGGCCTGACCCTGCTTAGCTTCCGAGACTGGACCAGATCTGGTGTGTTCAGTGTGGGGCGGCCATAGATGAGCTAAGCCACCGAATGCAGGTGTTTGTCCACCACATTCGAGGAACAGTTAAGTTTTAATTTTGTATTTCTGGATTTATAAATGTCAAGAGTGACTTCAGAGAATGAGAAATTCTCCTGCAATAGCTGAATAGCCTTCTGATGTGCTATTGTGGTGTAAGGGTTTCTTTCTGCAGTTTTTATTAATTAGCACAAATGACTTTGTCCCATGAGTACTTACATGTCCTAGGAGAAAAAAAGCCAAATTATCCTTACTTTCCTTGGCTGTTTGTGTTCAAGTGTGTTTCTACTGGAACCATGCAGACTGGCCGAGACCCACCCAGCTTTGGCTGTCTACACATACGCAGCCAGGGACCCCAGCCCAGGGTGGAAGCATCTTGAGGGCCCCCAGTGGCAGTTGTGGCAGAAAGGGACATTATAAGTAGCATAACTTTGTAAAATAGTTAAGGTTGGTTCGGGCTTGAGAGGGAAAATATCAGACACTGCAGTAGTGCTAAGTTTGCAAATAGGCTGTGACAGGTGGAAAACACACCTAAGAGGGCCTAGCCTTTTTTTCCCTTCAATGTCTTTATTTGATAAATAGAGGAGGAATTAGCCAGTGATGGACTTAGGCCAACGTTTTGGATTGGCATTTTGGGTGGGCTCAGTGTGTGCTGGGCAGGATGATTGGCACCCCCAAGCTGGCCCATTGCTGCGAGGGTGTCTCCATGGTCTCAGGGATGGCCAGGGGGCAGCTCAGTGTGCAGGGAGGGCCTCAGCAAGGTCTTGGGAAGGTGTGTGCAGAGCCCCTCTGAATCTCGTGGATTCCACGTTGGTGCTGAGGGCTTGTGCTCAGGCACCCCTGTCCCTGAAGGAATCAGTGGCTCATTAGTTTCCTGGAGCTCTAGGGCAGAGCAGCCAGGGTCGCTGATGAGGGTGACAAGCAATGGGAGGAGGCTTTGTGGCTTGTGGAAATGGAAGGGAGCCCGGTGAGCGTGCAAGTTTTCTCATGGGGAGCTCACACCCAAGGATAGGGGTGTGTTTGGGGGGGGTGGGGGTGGCCAGCCTTTTGTCAGTTCCACACCATCACACGGCCATATGTCCTCCTCCTCTGGAGCTCTTTTTCACCTGTCCTCCTCCTTCCATCCCGGCGGCTCCTAACTGGGCTTTCTCGCCATCTACCTGCTTCTCTGTGTCCCAGCCTGGGTCAATTTCTTCAGATCTCTTTTCCAGTTCACCAGTTCTCTGAAGATGGTGGAACTATCAAGCAAAAGTGTTCAATTTGCTGTTTAAATTGTTCATTGAGTTTTAAATTTTAAAGTCACTTTTCATTCTTAGAGATTCTTTTTTCTTGTTTTTTTTGTTGTCGTTGTATGTTTGTTTATTTTGTTTTGTTTTTTGAGACAAGAGTCCTGCTCTTGTCACCCAGACTGGAGTGCAATGGTGTGATCTCGGCTCATTGCAACCTCCACCTCCCAGGTTCAAGCAATTCTTCTGTCTCAGCCTCTCCTGAGTAGCTGGGATTGCAGGTGCACGCCACCACGCCCGGCTCATTTTTTGTATTTTAGTAGAGACAGGGTTTTACTGTGTTGACCAGGCTGGTCTTGAACTCCTGAGCTCAGGCAATCTACCTGCCTTGGCTTCTCAAAGTGCTGGAATTACAGAGCTGAGCCGCCCTGCCCAGCCTTCTGGAGGTTTTTTATCAACTTTGATCATTTTTTTCCAGTGTGTGTGAATCTTCAGTTTCCTGTTTTGAATGTTTTCTTTTTTTCTCTCTCAGCAAGCTCATGGTTATGCTTGGGTCCTAGCTGGGTGGATGTCTGTGCCACCTGGGACCCTGGGTGTATGAGAAATGCCAGAAGCATCTTTTTAGATTCTTTGGACACACTCTTGGGGGCAGATTGCCAGGAGTGAGGTTATTTGGTCAAAGGATTGTAGTCAAGTTTTATGGTTCATTCATTGTGATGTTGCCCCTCAAAGGGTCACTTAGGTGTGTTCTAGACTCTGGACAGTCTGGTGAGGCCAGCATGAAGAATGGAACCTTCTAGCTCTCCCAGAGCCTGAGGCTGGGAGCCCTACCCAGGGGTCTCAGGGTGCACCAGGGCAGAAGTGAGTGCTGTGAAGCAAGGAAACCGCTGAGTTGCTTGGACTGGGGTGGGGGCGGGGAGGGGGGGTGCAGAGGTGGGGGCTGAGAAATGGAGTGGATGTCCAGGTCTGCCCTTTCCTCTCAGGGCCCCAGGGCTTCAGAGGTGGCTGGGCTGGATGATCACGTTCATGCCATGAATCTCGTGCATTCCATGTTGGTGCTGAGGGCTGGGTTCTGCCTCAGTAGGCCATGTGGACAGGAGGAACAAAGGCCAACCTTGCTTTCTGTGATCCCAGTCTGAGAAAAGGTCCCAGGGTCAGAGGCACTCTGATGGCCCAAGAGAGGCCAGTGGCTGCACACCGCCCCCCGACTCCGACTCAGCTGTGAGTGTCTACGGCAGGGAAGGCTGGCATTTCCAGCGACAGAGTGCAGGGCGTTGACAAGCAGTGGACACGGTCTGTGTTGTTGTGGTTATTTTTGAGAAGCTCATGGGTTTCCCAAAGTACTGCTGGCTCTGGACTCCCACAGGCCACACTGCTGGGGTCACCATTCCCCTCTGGGCCAGCCCTCGCCTCGGTACCCACAGTTGCTGATCTCTGCCGCTAGCCTCTCCCTGCTTAAGTCCAGTTGTGGAACATTTCACCCACAGTGCAGACCTCATGGGGCCTGGGATACCCTCATCATCTGCAGATTCAAGGGGGGGATGTGACCTCAACCTGCTGTCAGGACTTGTTGGGCGCTACCCTACATCACTGCCAGAGCCACCTCAAGGTGCACATTCACCTTTCTTTGCCTGGTAGCACCCCTCACCTGCACAGCTAACCTGCCTGGGGAAGCCTCATTCATCTGTCAGGACCAGACCCAGCATGGCCTCCCCCCAGAGGCATTCCTGTCTCCCATGGCATGCCCATAGGGTGCTGTGTGCCCTGATACAGTGCATTCACCTTAAATGCTCATCTTCAGTCTGAGCCCCAGGGGCTGGCTCTGCTTGGCCACCTCTGGATCCCCCAACCTGAAGCCTTGTTCTGGCCCCAGCAGCCTATGGCTGGAGTCAGGAGTGGGCAGTCTGTGTTCACTGGCCTCTCCTGGACTGTCACAGTGAACATCTCTGCTGAGTTGGGCAGAGTCCCAGTTTTTAACCCTGGAAACAGATGGGGAAGTGCAGGGAGGCACAGAGGGGATTCCAAGAAGGGGACGCTCCTCTGAGGTGGGAAAGAGAGGTTGGCATGTGGTAGGGAAGGGGCCTGTGGGGCTGATGTCTGGGCAGGGGTGGCACAGTGCAGGTGCCAGGGACCAAGTGGGTGAGTTGGCTCTCCACTTCTGGGTGCCAAGGAGTCTTGGAGGAGGAATGGGCTCTGGCAGGGGCAGGAGGCCTTGCCGTTAAATTTAGCGAGACTTCTTTACATTTATAGAGGATTCTGAGATTCCATAGCAGCGTGGATCATGATCTCCTTACCCAATAAACAGAATTTCTTATATTATAGTCCTCCTCCATCTGCATGCTCATTCTTATTTTAAGTAGTACCTGAGAGAGAATCATTGAATTCTGAGCCTTTCTTTAGCATTTCGTTTATGAGATTTTCCATCTGGGTAGTTCCCCACTTTATGTCTTAGCATTTCCACCCATGTCCACTGACGACCCCGCATTTCCCCCAGATCTTTAGGAAGCTTGTAGATATACACACAGAACTTCTTATGTGTGATTTATTTTTAATAGACTTAATTTTTAGAACAATTTTAGATTTACAGTAAAACTAAGTGAAAAGATCGAGTTCCCACATAACTCCTCCCCACATTTCCCCATTCATAACATCTTGCATGAATGCAGTGTGTGTATTGTGATTGATGAGCCACTTTCGATACAGTCATTAACAAAGTATGTAGTTTACACTAGGATTTACTCCTTGTATTGTATGTTTATTTTACTTTATACATTTTTTGAAACGGTCTCACTCTGTTGCCCTGCCTGGAGTGCAGTGGTGTGATTATAGCTCACTGTCACCTCTAACTGCTGGACTCAAGCAATCCTCCCACCTCGGTATCCAAAAATGCTGGGATTACAGGCATGAGCCGGGGCAACTGGGCTTTTACGGGTTTTTACTGTAATGTCGAACCATTAGAATGTCATATCCATCATTGCAGCGGATCCACCATTGCAATGTAATACGGAATAGTTTCATCTGAAGTCCTCTGTGCTCTGCCAGTTCATCCCTCCCCCTACTCCCAACCTCTTACAACCACTGATCTTTTTGCTGTCTCCATAGCTTTGCCTTTTGCAGAATGTCATGGAGTTGAAATCACACAGTATGTAGACTTTTCAGATGGGCTTCTTTCACTTAGTCATATACATTTTAAGATTCTTCATGTCTTTTCATGACCTAATAGTTCTTTTTAGCAGTGAGTAGTATTTCATCGTCTGGATGTACCACAGTTTATTTATCCATTCACCTACTGAAGGGCATCTTGGTGGCTTCCAAGTTTGGCAATTATGAATAAAGCTGCCATAAACATCCTTGTGCAGGTTTTTCCGTGTAGACATGTTTTCAGCTCCTTTGGGTGCATACCAAGGAGTGTGGTGATTGTTGGATGATTTGGTAAGAGTATGTTTAAGTTTCTGGGTTTTTGTTTGTTTGTTTGTTTTTGAGACAGGGTCTGGCTCTGTCACCCAGGCAGTAGTGCAGTGGCATGATCTCAGCTCACTGCAGCCTCCACCTCCTGGGCTCAAGCCATCTTCCCACCTCAGCCTCCTAAGTAAGTAGCTGGGACTACAAGCTCATGCCACCATGCTCAGCTAATTTTTTTATTGTTTGTAGAGGTGGGGTTTTACCATGTTGCCCAGGCTGGTCTTGGGCTTGAACCCCTGAGCTCAAGCAATCCACCTGCCTCAGCTTCACAAAGTGCTGGCATTACAGGCTGGGCGCCACCATGCCCAGCCTGTTTAGTTTTATAAGAAATCATCAAACTGTTTTCCATAGTAGCTGTACCATTTTGTATCCCCACCAGGAATAAATGAGAGTTCCTGTTCTTCTACATGGTTGCCAGCATTTGTTGGTGTCTGTGTGCTGGATTTTGGCCTTACGTAATAGGTGCGTAATGGGAGCTCATTGTTTTTAATTTGCATTTCCCTGATGAGCTATAATGTGGAACATCTTTTCGTGTACTTATTTGCTATTCGTGTATCTTCTTTAGTGAGATGTTTGTTTATTTGGCCCTATTTGTGATTGGGTTGTTTTCTTGTTGAGTTCTTTGCATACTTTGGATAACAGTCCTTTAACAGAACATATTTTGAAAATTGTCTCCCAGTCTGTGGTTTGTCTTTTTTATCCTCTTAACAGTGTGTTTTGCACAGCAGAAATTTTCAATTTTAATGAAGTCCAGCTTACCAATTTTTTCTTTCATGGATTGTGTGTTTGGTGTTGCATGTAAAAGTTCATTACCAAACCCAAGGCCATCTAGATTTTCTCCTGTAATCTTCTAGGAGATTCATGATTTTGCATTTTACATTTAGGTCTATGATTTAAAAGTTATTTTTTGTGAAATGAGCAAGATCTGTGTTGATTCATTTTCTCTTTTTTTTTTGGCATTTGGATGTCTAACTGTTAGAGCACCATTTGTTGATAAGACTATCTTGTCTCCATTGTATTGCTTTTGTTCCTTTTTCTAAGGTTGGTTGACTGTGTTTGTGTGGACCTGTTTCTGGCTCTGTATTCTGTCCCATTAATCTGTCCCATTAAAGTCTATTTTTTTTTTAAATTATACTTTAAGTTTTAGGGTACATGTGCACAATGTGCAGGTTAGTTACATATGTATACATGGGGGGAGGGGGGAGGGATAGCATTAGGAGATATACCTAATGTTAAAGTCTGTTGTTTCACCAGCACCATACTGTCTTGATTACTGTACCTTTATAGGAGGCCTCAAAGTCATGTAGTGTCAGTCCTCTGACTTTTTCTCTTTCACTGTTGTGTTGGCTATTATGAGTCCTTTCCTTCTCCATGTAAAATTCAGAATCAATTTGTCAGTATCCAAAAAATAACTTGCTAGGTTATTTTTGTTGTTGGTGTTGTTTTTTGTTTTTTTGAGACAGGGTTTCTCTCTGTCGTCCAGGCTGGAGTGCAGTGGTGTGACCTGGCTTACTGCAACCTTTACCTCCTGGGCTCAAGTGATCCTCCCACTTCAGCCTCCCAAGTAGCTGGGACTACAGGCATGCACCAACATGCCTGGCAATTTTTTTTTTCTTTTTGGTAGGGAGAGGGTTTCACCATGTTGTCCAGGCTGATCTAGAACTCCTGAACTCAAGTGATCTGCCCACCTTGGCCTCTCAAAGTGCTGGCATTAGAAGTGTGAGCCACTCTGCCTGGCCTGGGATTTTGATTAGGATTGTGTTAAATTTATAGATGAAATTGAGAAGAACTGGCATCCTGGAAATACTGAGTCTGCCTATCCATGAACATGGAATATCTCTCCATTTATTTAGTTATTTGACTTCTTTCATTAGGGTTTTCTGGTTTCCCTCATAAAGATCTACATATTTTGTTACATTTAGATCTAATTATTTCATTTGCAATGTAAATGATACCATGTTTTTAATTTCAAATTCCAAGTATTCATTTCTGGTAGATAAGAAAGCAGTTGACTTTTGTATATCAACCTTGTATTCCTGCATCTTTGCTATATAATTGCTTATTAATCAGACCATAGCAGCATGTAATGTAGAGAGAGAAAGAGATGAGAGAGAGAGACAGAGAGAGAGAAGAAAGAAGGAAAGAAAGGAAAGGAAGAAGGGAAGGAAGGAAGGTGGATTATTAGTTCAGGAGTTCTTCACTTGTCTTGTGTTACCTTATTGTATTAGCTAGGACTTCCAGGACAGTGTTGGAAAGCAGTGGTGAGAGGGACATCCTTGCCTTTTTCCTGATTTCAGTGGGAAAGCTTCAAGTAACCCTGTAATCCTAGCTACTAAGGAGGCTGAGGTGAGAGGATTGCTTGAGCCCAGGAGTTTGAGGTTGCAGTGGGCTATGATTGCGGCACTATACTCTAGCCTGGGCAGTAGATTGAGACACTGTCTCATAATAATGATGATAATAATAATAATTCTTATTTGTATACATTGTTGGCTTTGATTTGCTGGTTTTGGGGGGGCTTTTTGTGTGAGAAATACTAATGTGTGTTTTTTTTTTCTTGTGATGTGTTTGGTTTTGGTATTAGGGTAATGCTGGCCTATGCTTCTATCATCTGAAAGAGACAGAAAGTTGATATACTTTATCCCTTTAATGTTGGTGGAATTCATCAGTGGGTTCTATCTGAGCCCACTGCTGTTTTGGAAGGTGATTATTTACTCAGTTTCTTTAATAGATACAGACCTATTCAGATTTCTGTTTCTTCATGTGTGAGTTTTGACAGAGCATATCTTTTGAGGAATTGGTCTGTTTCATGTAAGTTACTGAATTTGTGGGCATAGAGTTGTTTTATCCTGTTACTTTTAGTCTGTCTGTGTCTTTATATTTTAAGTGGGTTTCTGTTAGACACCATAGTTGAACCTTGCGTTGGACCTTGTTTTTTTTTTTTTTCTTTTAATCCACTCTAACAGTGTCTGCTTTTTAGTTGTTATATTTAGGACCATTGATATCTAAAGTGGTTATTTGTGTAGGTGGATTAATATATATCATATTTGTTAACTGTTCTGTTAATTGCCCGTTATTTGTTTTGTTTTTTGCTTTTTGTCTTCTCTTTTTTATGCCTTCTCTGGTTTTAGTTGAGCATTTTATATGATCTCATTTTTTCTCCTTTCAGCATATCAATAATGCTTTCTTAAAAACCTTTTTTAAATGGTTGTTTTTAAATATGCAGTATAGGTTTATGACTAATCCAAGTCCTCTTTCAAATAATATAGCACTCTATGGGTAGAGCAAGAAACAGTATTTCTAATTGTTCCCTCCCATGCCTTAGAATATTATTGTTATTCACTTACTCATAAACTCTAGTCATGAAGTACATTGTTGCTATTATTGTTGTGAACAAACTTGTCTGCTAGATCAAGAATAAGAAAAAAGTTTTTATTTTATACTCACTTGTTACTTCCCTAATACTCTTTTTTTCTTTCTGCAGATTCTAGTTTCTGACCTATATCATTTTCCTTTTCTCTGAAGTTCTTTTAATATTTCTTGCAAGGCAGATTTACTGGTGACAGATTTTCTGAATTGTTTTTTGTCTGATAAAGACTTTATTTCTCCTTCACTTCTGAAGGATAATTTTGCTGGATACAGAATTGTAGATTGGTGGGTTGGGTTTTTTTTCTTTCAACACTTTAAATGTTTTACTGCACACTCTTCTTGCTTGCATGACGTCTGAGGAGTTCAGTGCAGTTCTGTCCTTCTCTGTGGATAAGGTGTTTTTAGCCCATTCCCTGACTTTTTTCTTTTTTTTTCTTTTGAGAGAGTCTTCTCTGTCACCCAATGTAGAGTGCAGTGGCGCGATCTTAGCTCACTGCAATGTCTGCCTCCTGGGTTCAGGCAATTCTGCCTTACCCTCCCAGGTAGCTGGGACTGCAGGCAAGTGCCACAACGGCCAGCTAATTCTTGTATTTTTTGTAGAGACAGGGTTTCACCATGTTGGCCAGGCTGGTCTTGAACTCCTGACCTCGTGATCTGCCTGCGTTGGCCTCCCAATGTGCTGGGATTACAGGCATGAGCCACCGTGCCTGTGACCTCCCTGACTTTTTAAAATATATTCTTTTGTGTTTGATTTTTTGTGTGTGGTTTGGATGTGGTATGTCTAGGTGGAGATTTTTTTTTTTTTTTGGGCTTATATGCTGCTTGGTATTTTTTGAACTTCCTGGATCTGTGGTTTGCTTATTGTCATTAATTTTTGAAAATCCTCAGCTGTTATTATTTCAGTTATAGTCTCCGTTCCTTCCTGTTTTTCTTCTCCTTCTGGTATTCCTATTACATGTTATTACACCTTTTGTAATTAACCCATAGTTCTTGAATATTGTTTTGTCACTGTTCCTTTTTGTCTTTAGGTTTCAGTTTGGGAAGTTTCTATTGGCATATCTTCAGGCTCTCTGATTCTTTCCTTGGCCGTGCCCAGTCTATTGACGAGCCCATCAAAGGCATTCTTCAGTTCTATTACAGTGTTTTTGATTTCTAGCAATTCCTTTTGATTCTTTCTTAGTGTCTCAATCTCTCAGCTTACGTTGGCTATGTATTTTTGCAGGCTATTTTCTGTATTAGAGACTTTAGCATATTAATAATAAAATCCTGTTCTGATCATTGCACCATCCCTGCCATCTCTGGGTCTGATTCTCATGTTTGCTTTGTCTTTTCAGACTGTGTTTTTTTTTTTTTTTTTTTGCTTTTATTATACTTTATAATGTTCTTTTAGTATAGAAGTTGGAAAACAAGAAGACTGTTCTCTTATACACTACCATCCAGAGGAGGTCACCTGGAATATCTGTACACACTTGCCTCCCTGCTTCCTATTTGGATAAATGTGATTTCTGGGGCCTCTTTTGTTTTAGTCCCTGGGACTACATTTCCCTGGGATGGTCTTAGAGGAGACTTCTCCCTGTGTATTGGGTCTCCTGCAGTAGCGCCAGGCAGTGATTGTTGAAGGACTGAAAGTGCTGTGGCAAGCTCGGTCTCCATTCCTGTCTTTCCTGTCCTTGTTTCACAGATCAGAAGATTGGGCAGGATGGGTTTCTGTTCAGTCTTCTTTTGGATACTGTGACAGCCTCAAGTTCTTGCCTGCTTCTAGCAGTTTTCTCTGGAAGTTCTGTACATATCATCCCTTTTTTTGACTTGCCTTCTATCCAGATTTATTTTTCAGAGTCAGAAGAGTATTCTTGGCTGGGCGTGGTGGCTCACACCTGTAATCACAGCAGTTTGGGAAGCTGAGGTGGGTGGATCACCTGAGGTCAGGAGTTCGAGACCAGCCTGACTGACATGGTGAAACCCCATCTCTACTAAAAATAGAAAATTAGCTGGGCATGGTGGTGCGTGCCTGTAATCCCAGCTACTCAGGAGGCTGAGGGAGGAGAATCGCTTGAATCCGGTAGGTGGAGGTTGCAATGAGCCGAGATTGTGCCATTGCACTCCAGCCTGGGCCAACAAGAGCAAAATTCTGTCTCAAAAAAAAAAAGTATTCTTTTTAAAGTCAGGTATAAAATTTTAAACTACAATAACTCTGATTTGAATCAAAGCAGTTTGTGGGATTAAAAATACTCCTTTTATTTTTTAATATAGGGTCTTGCTCTGTCACCCAGGATGGAGTGCAGTGGTGTGGTCATAGCTTAATGTAGCTTTGAACACCTGGGCTCAAGTAATCCTCCCACCTCAGCCTCCAGAGTAGCTAGGACTGCAGGCGTATGCTACCATGCCTGGCTGTTTTTTGTTTTTATTTTTTGAAGAGATGGAGTCTTGCATTGTTGCCCAGGCTGATCCTGAACTCCTGGACTCAAGCTGTCTTCCAGCCTCAGCTTCCCAAAGTGCTGGGATTACAGGCATGAGCGGCTGTGCCTCACCTGGATTAAAAATATTCTTTACAGTTCTTGATGGGTAGCAATATATATACATAGGAAAATATTCAGTAGTCAAAAATTTGTCTCCAGTGAGAAGCCTGCCTTCTGTCCCTGCCGAGCACAGCCACTAAAGTGTGGCTTCTCCAGAGATGGCCACTGGAATCGGGGACCTGTGTGTCTTTCCAGAACATTCTGATTACAGACGGGACATGTTTATGGATTTCCTTCAGTCTTCGACACACACAAAAAGATGTGTCTCTATACTCTTCTGCAACTTGTGCTCTTTGCTGAACAATATACATCCTGGAAATTGTTCCAGATCAGCAAATACAGGATTTGTCCTTGTTGGCACGCCAGAATATTCCTCTCAGTCTCCCAAGAATGGACACTTAGCTTGACTTGAATCTATTGGCTGCTGTAGTGAATACACATCACCTACGTATCTGTGGGGAGAGGACGTGTAACAGGTGTCTGTGTCTAAAATACCAACAGCTCCTACCCAAGAAGTTTTTACTAATGTGTGTTTTTGCCAAGAATATGAGAACATGCTTATTGGTCTATATCAGCAGGAACATGTGAGGCATGCCCCAGACTTTTGACCTTCGCCAGCCGGATAGGTGAGAAATCTTATTGCAGTTGTAGGTTCTGTTTCTTACTACAAGTGACATTGCACAGCTTCTCATATGGTAAAAAGCAGTTTGTGTGGCCTTTTATATAAACTGTTCACTTAAAGTTAAATCACTATTCAGACAGATACATTTTCATCTTGTGATTTGGAAAATGAATTTTCATATTGTTTACTACATCCTTCACATGCATTTCAGAAGTAGATGGAGGTTTCCCTTAGGTAGGTATGACTCATTTGCAAGCAAACATTTATTTTGGGTCTTGATGTTTTTGAGAATAATGGGCAGTTATGGTATTGTCCTGAATTGTTTTGATGTTTGTACCTACAACGTTGGCTGCAGCACACTCTTGCAGGGCACTGGGAGGGGTGTCCCCCACCCACCAGTGTCTCTGTGGGCTTGTGAGGAGGGCCAGGTCTCCTCTGAGGCCCATGCCATAGCCAGCCCTGACATGCTCTTGTTTGCTCACAGATGGGGGACTTTAATTGCACCCTTCACGTGGAATGATGGTGCTGATAGGAGCTCCAGGGCTTCCCCACTTCCTCTATAAGCAGGCACAGCTGGTGCCAGGCCCTTTGGCTTCCTGGTTATAGAACTTTAGCTGTCTGGGGGGCTATTGAGATGTGCCTGGCAAAGCACTTTGCCTGAGAGCTGAGTAACCAGGGCTCGTGAAGGATAAGTGACTTACCTCCACAGTTGAGGTGGCTCTGATCCATACGTGATTCCCATCGCTCAGGCTTGGCGTTTTCTTTGAGCAAATATAATCTAGAAATGTAGAAGAAGTGAATTCCCAGAGAAGCGAGTCAAAGCTAGCACCTCAGCACAGACTCCGTGGCCGCATGCAAAGACGCCTGCAGGAAGGCACCTCTGGGACTTGAGCCATGCATTTGGGCTGCTCCTCTAGATGGGATTCTGTGGCCCCTGTAACAGAAGTTATAGCCCTGATGGGTCATGGAGAACCCCGGGTAATTAGTGACAGGGCACTTAGGGTTGGCCAAGGGCCCTAAACAGGCTGTGCTGCAGTGGCACCCAGGCCTGGCTTGTCTTTAGGAACAGATTCTGACTCAGTAGGTGCCGGTGGGGATTGAGGTTCTGATTTTCTTTTTTTTTTTTTTTTTTCCTTGAGACAGGGTCTCACCCTATCTCCCAGACTGGAGTGTAGTAGAGCAATCATAGTTACTGCAGCCTCGAACTCCTAGGCTTAAGCAAGGAACTCCTCGAACCTCCTGCCTCAGCCTCCTGAGTAGCTGGGATTACAGGCACGTGCTACCATTCCTGGCTAATTTTTGTACTTTTTATAGAGACAGAGTCTTACTGTGTTGCCCAGGCTGGCTTCAAACTCCTAGGCTCAAATACCAAGGATACCACCTCAGCATCCCAAAGCACTAAGATTACAGGCATGAGCCACCACACCTGGCCCACATTTTCAGACCAGAAGTCTCTATGGGTTGTCAGCTCCTGGGCTGGTCCCTCTCCTCCTGACTGCCGGGTGGACCTGGTGCTTTTGCCTCTACACATCCCTTTCTTGCTGCTTCATCCTCACGAGTTCCTGTGGAGTAGGTGGTGCATTGTCCCCTTTCTGGATGAAGGAAGGCACTGAGTTACCTGCCCCGAGGCCGCTGAGGGGAGAGGCACATGGTGTCAGGGCTTGCCCTCTACCTCAGAGCATGGCCACATCCCTCTAGAGTGAGTGACATTGGCTTACAGGCTCATTACCCACTTGTTTTGTGGATTGTGACAAATCGAGAAGTTAAAGCAGCAGAGGCTCTTTAAGCAGCACTGGGTGGACCTCACTTCCTCTCCCAGCAGGGCATTTTCCAGATTCCTGGAGCAGTGTCCCCGGGGCAGACATGGAGGGTGGTGAGGCTCCCCTCCTTCCTACTGGCTTGGCTTCATTTCTCCCTTGGCTTCTATATCCCAGTGACTTCTGTTTCCCCTGTGGCTTTTGTTCCCAGCTAGCTTCTGTTCCCTCTGGCTGCCCCTCCTGCTGAAGAGAAGCACAGAGAAGGTGCAAATGAAGGCATCATGGCTAGGGAGGAAGAAACTTTGGGTGACGTGGGGGCACAGCCCAGCCGGACAGAGGCTGCCCAGCCCCTCCAACCTCTCTTGAAAGACAGGAAGGGGCTGAGCTGGGGTCCGTTCAGCTCATGGTCCTGGAGGAGTGGACATGGCACACTTGGGAAGAGAGAAGAGATGTCAGCATTCTTTCCACACAGATTCTCTGTTTTCTGTGGAGTTTTGTGCTTTCTTAGCTACTCCCCGCCAGAAATGAAAGCTAGGGTCATGGTCCATCAGCCCAGCAGAAAAAAGTGATGATGGTGAGAATGATGATGGTAATGATAGTGATGGTGATGGTAATGATGATGGTGGTGATGGTGATAGTGATGATGATGGTGATGATGACAGTGATAATGGTGATGGTAATGATGATAGCGATGATTGTAGTGGTGATGGTGATAGTGATGATGATGATGGTGATGATGGTGATAGAAATGGTTATGGTGATGATGGTGATAGAAATGGCGATGGTGATGATGGCGATGATAGTAATGGTGATGATGGCGATTATGATGGTGATAGTGATTGATGGTAATGGTGATGATAGTGATGATGGTGATGACGATGGGGGCAGTGATGGTGATGACGATGGGGGCAGTGATGGTGATGACGATGGTGGCAGTGATGGTGATGACGATGGTGATGATAACTATGACAAGCAGTGAACTATCCTTACAGGCACCAGCTATGTGCCAGGCACAGTAGTAGGCATGGTACATACAAACCCTCCAGTATTTTAGTCGTTGATCTTCTACTGGATATGATGATCCACTCTCTGCAGAGAAGGAGTCCGAGACTCACTGAAGTTGTGTACGTCTTGTAGTCACACAGTTGTTGGTGGCAATCACAGCCCAGGGTTTCTGCGTGCACTGGGTATCAGAGGCTTCAGGTGATGCCCCATGTGCTGTGCTGGGAGGCCTTTTTTGCCATCCTGTTAGCCCCTTAACACTTGACCTCTTCCCCTCTCTCCACAGGTTCCTTGTGAGACACCTGGGGGACTCCAAACACCAGGAATCCATCTGCCCACTGGTCCGGAGAGAGGGATCCTCAGCCTCCTTCCAGGGTTGATGGCTCAGGAGGCCTTCTCTGCAGGGGACCAGGACACAGGAAAGCCAGGAAGAGGTGAGCTGGGAAGGGAGCTGTTGGGGGCCATTCTGGTTTTAAAAATAAAGCAGGACTTTCATTGCTTGTTATAAAAGGAACACATGCTCATTTTCTGTGATTTAAGAAAGCGCAGAAAAGTAAAAGGGAAAGAAGAACGTAGCCGCTGCCTAGCACCAGGGAAAAAAGGGCTGTAGTTTTTAGTGTCTGCCTAGACTGTAAAGTTCTAAACTCTAAAACTTGTACAACCCATTGTTTAATGGTTGTGTAATACTCCATCACATGAGCACATCATGCCCTGGTTACCTGACCCTTACTGGCTAGAGATGTGTGGTGTTCCTAATTTTTGCTATTTTAAATAACCATGGGAGGAACCACATTAACATGAATATTTGGGTGCATTTGTGCTTTTTGCCTTAAAATAGATTTGTCGATGTGGAATTACTGGCCTGAAGGGTGCAAATCTTTTTAAAGCTTTTGATACATACTGCTGGGGTTTAGCAACACCTTCCCAAGTTAGTCTCCTGACTAGAAGGGAAAGAGTGCCTGCCCTGCAGCCCCACCTGCGTTGTGAATTTGTATTATTAAAAGATAAGCCTTGCCAGAGGGACATTTCTAGCTTGAATGTGTGCCTGACACCGATGTGAGCTCCGACAGTGTGCCTTGAACCCTGTGCCAGATGCTGCAGAGGGCTGCAAAGTAAGGCGAAGGCTCTGCCTGTCTGCCTCACCTCTGGTAATGAAAGAGGCCACTTCCTTTTTTTGTTGTTTCTCCTATAATTTTTTTTTTTTTTGAGATGGAGTTTCACTCTTGTCACCCAGGCTGGAATGCAATGGCTCAATCTCAACTCACTGCAATCTCTGCCTCCTGGGTTGAAGCAATTCTCCTGTCTCGGCCTCCCAAGTAGCTGGGATTACAGGCATGTGCCACCACACCTGGCTGATTTTGTATTTTTAATAGAGATGGGGTTTCGCCATGTTGGCCGGGCTGGTCTCGAACTCCTGACTTCAGGTGATCAGCCCACCTCGGCCTCTCAAAGTGCTAGGATTACGTGTGTGAGCCACCGCACCCAGCCACTTTTTTTTTTAAATGTCAAAATCAGGTTCAAAAATTATGGTTTACATTAAACAGATGTTCTTAACAACAATAGAAGAAACCAGGAATGCAATCCAGTTGTGATCAGGAGATCATTTCTAGACTTGCCCTGGTCTGGAGGGTGGCATGGTCGGAGGGTTTCTGAGCCAGGGCCAGGTGTCAGTCATCCCTGGCTGGGTTTCTGTGCTGGACCCTCCAGACCCTCTGAAGGCAGCACCTAGCCCACTCAAGGTCCCATGGGGGGCAGTGCCCTGTGGCCCGCAGCAGGGCTACAGCTCCATGAGCAGGGCTGTCACTGGCATGCTTGGGCTCAGAATTCCATGTCACCCATGAGAAAGTCACTGTGTCCTGTCTGCAGAGCAGGGATCCCTGTGGGAAGAGCTCAGGAGAGCCACTTCCCCTCTGGGGCTGCCCTTGCCTGAGGATCTTAGGCAGCCAGACCAGCACCTGGGAGGCAGTGCAGGTTTGGCGGGGAGCGGGCTGACTTCCTAGACAGCAGACAGGCTTCTTAGAGATCCTCAGAGACAATTGTGGGGCCTCTGGAAGTGTCTGAATTCTACACTCCCCACCCCCGACCGCTTTCAGTTTTCTTTTTCTTGGCCATTTTCTTTGGTGTCTGTATTAGTTAGGGTTTTCTAGAGAGACAGAACAAATAGAAGGTATATATATGAGTTTATTAAGTATTAAATCACATGATCATAAAGTCCCACAATAGGCCATCTGCCAGCTGAGATGCAAGGAAAGCCACCCACAGCCCTCAAGCATGTGGACATCTGGGAATTGGCCACTCTGCATTAGTAAGGAGGTGAGGTTGGTTTTGTGTTAATGGGAAGCGTGTGCCTGTTTTTTTGTCTCTGAAATAAGAACTCATCCACTAACATGGCCTTGGGATGCCATAACTGGTTTGGTGTTAGCTAGTCTCCTTCAGATTCTCAGTGTCTTATGCTCCTAGCTTTAGTGCAAGGAAAATGTTTTCCATTTTTCTGTAGCTATTATTCGCTTATTTTTTCATTTTGCCAATTTTCCAAGTAGTTTCTTAGGGGGCATTAAGAGAGTCTTAATTCTGGTACAGTAAAATACATGCCCAGTGTCAGCAAACAACCTCTCCTGTGAGGACAGGATGGCCCCGATGGAGCTCAGTGTGCTGGAGCGTGCACAGTTGGGGCCCTGGATCCCAGCAGCGGCCCCGGGAGTTAGGTGCTGTCTCCTCAGTATATAACCACAGCTAGTGACAGAACCAAGATGAAAGCCCTAAGACTTAGTTTCACCTGCCAAGTGGCCACTGTCACAGCTGGTGGCACAGGCAGTGGGGGTTGGAGCAGCGATGCAGATGTAGGATCAGTGCCAGCAGGGGATCTGGCCTGGATCCCTGTGGAGGGTCCACTTCCTTCAGCCTTGGCGGGGGAGGAGGGGCAGCCCGGTGGTCACCCCCCAGTGTGCAGGCCCTGGATGCAGCCCCTGCCTCTGGCCCAGGCACCCAGGTGGTGAGGGGGTGCTGCGGCCTATGGTTCTCTGAGCTTCTTTTGGGCAGCAGAAGGATCCTTCCACTGTGACCACTTCTCTTTTCTCTCAGTCTCTTGGGGTCTCCTGCATAAAGCAGCAAATGATGACTGAGGCAGCTGTCCTGGTCAAGGTGAGGCCTGTCACCTGTGCCACCCAGTTCATCCTCCCAGCAGGTGGCCCAGGGGTGGGTGGTGTGGAAGGAGGAAGCCCGCAAGGGGCACCTGCTTGTGTAAGTGGACTGGCTGTGCCAGGGCAGAGCATCCTGCAACAGACACTGGCCCAGAGCCTGGAGCCACACAAGTGGGTGCTGCATGGAGGGCGGGGCCAGGTGTGAGGACCAGATCCCCACCTGACCTTCCTGTGCTGAGTCTCTGGCTCACCATGGATGTTGGCACCTTGTTCCTGCTACATCACAGGGAGGGGTGAGGCCTGGGATGCCAGAGGGATGGAGTTTGAGGAGACTAGGACTTCCTTACACTCACAGGCACAGCTGGGGCCTCATGCGGTTTGGGCTTGGGGTCCAGACAGGGCCCAGCCAGCCTGTCCATATGCTGAGCCTGAGGTCACCCTGAGGTGTGTTCCTTAGCTCGGTTGGCAGAATAACAGCCCCTGAAGGCACCCATGTCCTAATCCTGCAACTTTAAGTTGCATGGCAAGAGAGGAGGAAGGGAAGCTGTGGATGGAGTTGGGGCTGTTCACTCGGCTGTGGATGGGGAGGCTGCCCTGCATGACTCAGCAGCTGCAGTGTCCTCACAGTGATCCTTAGGAGGGGAGGAGGGCAGGAGGAGGGTTGAGTCAGGGCGACGTCTGTGAGAGCTCGGCTGGCCATCACTGGCTTTGAACATGGAAGGGGCCAGGAGCCAGAGAGTGTAGGTGGTCTCTAGGAACTGGAGGAGGTGGAAACAGATTCTCCCTAGAGCTTCCAGAGAGAGCTTCCCTTGCCCACACCTTGATTTTAGCCCATTGAGACCCATTTGGACTTCGGACCTCCAGCCTGGAGAGCGAGTCCTTCAGCAGGGCTCCTGCCCAAAGGCCCTGTGAGAATCCTGGCGTCTCCAGCCCCTCACCCCAAGTCTTGCCCCAAGAACAGGCATGTTTCAGGGACCGCTGGTCCTGCTAACTGAACACCGAGTCTGTCTGTCCTACTCTGAGTTTGGTGGTCTGACCTCTGATCTTCTGCCTGAGGGTCAGCACCAACCCATAAAGGCCTGGCAGGTAGGGGTGTGTGATGGTCCATGTGCATGCAAGGCCCTGCTGGGATGGTGCAGAACCAGGTCAGGGTGGTATAGGTCATCCTGTGGCTTCATCTGCTCCAGATGCTGCAGTGAGAGCACAGCCTGGGGGCCAGGTGAGGGTGTGGACATGGGGCATGGGTGTGACTATGGATGTGGGCATGGACATGGAGCGTGGATGTGGCTGTGGATGTGGATTTGGGGTCTCAACATGGATGTGGGGTCTGACATACGGTGTGGATTCTGGGTCTAATTTCTGGGCTGCAAGAGCTCAACTGGCTCCCTTCCAGGGCGATGTATTATAACATGTGTCTTTCAAATGAATAATGATGGTACTGAAGGGACTGTCCTCAGCTCCCAGCTCATCCGGTCCCACAAGTCTTTGCATGTGACTGAAAGTTGGTGTCACTGATGAGAACCTGAGGTATACATGACACTGTGGTCAGTGCATGTGACATTTTGCAGCCCTGTCCTGCCCTCCTCTATGTTGAGCTCTTCTTCACGTGCCATAATGCTGTGCCCTGGTACAGTTCCTGGCTTTGGGCCTTTAGTTCTATTAGGAAGACACCTTTAGTATAAACTGCATGAAGGAAGAATATTAACACTTTGCCATATTCGATGTAAATATTTTTCATAGCATGCATTTTAAAGTTTGTTTTGGTGTTTTGGAGCATGGTTTTCATCCATCAATGTTCTTGCTGAGTTTCCTTTCCCATTTTTGTTTGTTTCTTTATAAAGAAGGTCACTTTGCACCCTGAGAGCAGAGCAGACAAGTATTCCCTCACGTTGTGCTTTCGGTGGCTTTTTTTTTTTTATTTTTTATTTTTTGGCGGAGTCTCACTCTGTCGCCTAGGCTGGAGTGCAGTGGTGCGATCTCAGCTCACTGCAACTTCCACCTCCTGGGTTCAAGCAGTTCTCCTGCCTCAGCCTCCTGAGTAGCTGGGATTACAGGCATGTGTCACCACGCCTGGCTGATTTTTTGTACTTTTAGTAGAGACGGGGTTTCAGCGTGTTAGCCAGGATGGTCTCGATCTCCTGACCTCATGATCCACCCGCCTCAGCCTCCCAAAGTGCTGGGATTACAGGCATGAGCCACTGTGCCCAGCCAATGGCCTTTCTTTTACACTTGACTCTTTGAACTGCGTGGACTTTATTTTAGCTTGTATTCTAAGATACAGTGAATTTTATATTTTCAAAAACAATTTGCCAAGATCTTTTCCTGGGCTTCTTGCTCTGTTCTCAGAACTCAGGACTGTGGTGGCTGTGGAAGAGAACACTCGTCTGGGGCCCAAGATGCTGGTGGCCTGGCAGGGTTAGTCTGGTACATTGGGCACCAGTAGGAACAGCTCACCCTGTCTAACAAGTGTTTTCTCTGGGCCAGGCCCACCCATCTCTTTGCCTGGATTCATTTGCATGTGTAAATGCCCTAAGGGCAAGGGCAGTGCTATCCCCAGTGAATGAATAAGGAGACTATTCTGTGTATGGGCAGGCACTTCTCATACCTCAATTTCCATATTCTGATAAATAAGGCTAATAATAAGAATTCCCATTATTTCAGGGTTGTTGGAAAACAATGCTATTAGAGTTCTTGGCATGCTGCCTGTCTCACAGTGAGTGCTCAGCCAGAGTTAGTGATGATGGAGTTTGTAATGGTGGTGATGGTGGTGATGATGGTAGTGAGGAGGATGATGGTGGTGGTTCAGGTGATAATGATGGTGATGGTGATGACGATGGTGTGGCGATGTTGGTGATGATAATGGTGCTGGTGGTGATGATAGTGGTTGAGATGATAATGCTGGCGTGGTGTTGGTGATGGTGGTGGTGATGACTGGTTGAGATTATGATGACCGTGATGGTGTGGTGATGGTGATGATAGTGGTTGAGATGATGCTGGCGTGGTGATGACTGGTTGAGATGATGACAGTGATGGTGTGGTGATGGTGATGATAGTGGTTGAGATGGTGATGGTGTGTCAGTGTTGGTGATGGTGGTGGTGGTGATGGTGATGATGGTGGTGGCAGTTATGATAGTGGTTGAGATGATAATGATGGTGTAGCAATGTTGGTAATGGTGATGATGATGATGGTGGTGGTGAAGGTGATAGTAGTTGAGATGATAATGGTGTGATGTTGGTGATGATAGTGGTTGAGATGATGATGGTGTGGTGGTGTTGGTGATGGTGATGGTGGTGGTGGTGGTGGTGGTGGTGATAGTGGTTGAGATGATGGTGTAACAGTGTTGGTGATGGTGCTGGTGGTGGTGGTGATAGTGGTTGAGATGATGGTGTGATTGTTGGTGTTGGTGGTGATGGTGATGATGGTGGTGATAGTGGTTGAGATGATGGTGTAGCAATGTTGGTGATGGTGCTGGTGGTGATGATGGTGGTGGTGGTGATAGTGGTTGAGATGATGATGGTGTGATTGTTGGTGTTGGTGACAGTGATGATGGTGGTGGTGGTGGTAATGATGATAGTGGTTGAGATGATGATGATAATGATGGTGTAGCAATGTTGGTGATGGTGTAGCCTCCGCTTCCTGGGTGCAAGCAGTTCTCCTGTCTCACCTCACCTGGTGATGGTGATGATGGTGATGATGATGGTGGAGGTGATGATGATGATGGTGTGATGTTGGTGATGGTGATGGTGGCGGTAGTGATGATGGGGGTCGAGGTGATGATGGTGTGGCATTGTGTTGGTGATGATAATGGTGGTGGTGATGATAGTGGTTGAGGAGTTGATGATGGTGTGGCAATGTTGGTGATGGTGATGGTGGTGAAGGCCATGGTGATGATGTCACTCTCACAAAGGCAAGTTCTTTTTTTCCCTCTCTTATTGAGTTAAAATTTACATAGCATAATATTAATCATTTTAAAGTAAACAATTCAGTGGTGCTTAGTAAATTCACAATGCTATGCAACCATCGCCTCTATCTAGCTTCAAAATATTTCAATTTCCAAAGGAAACTCTGTACCCACTAAACTGTAACTCCTCATTGCTCTTTTCTCCCACTCTCTGGCACCACTAGTCAGCTTTCTGTCTCTGTGGATAGACCTGTTATAAACATATTATCATTTCACATGAGTGGAATCATACAGCATGAGTCCTTATGTGTCATGGTTCTCTCATTTAGCATAATGACTTCAAGATTCATCCACATTGTAGGATGTATCAGGACCTCATTCCTTTTGAAGGCTGAATAATATTCCATTGTATATACAGACCACGTTTTGTTTATTCATTCACCTGACAGTGGACATTTGGGCTATTTCCACTTTTTGGTTATTGTGAATAATACTGTTAGAAACATTTGTGTACAAGGATTTGTTTGAGTACCTATTCTTTCTTTTTTCTTTTTCTTTTCTTTTTTTTTTTTTTTTTGAAACAGTCTTGCTCTGTTGGCCAGCTTGAGTGCACTGGTGCAATCTCAGCTCACTGCAACCTCTGCTTTCTAGGTTGAAGTGAATCTCGTGCCTCAGCCTCCTGAGTAGCTAGGACCACAGGTATGTGCCACCACACCCAGCTAATTTTTGTATTTTTGGTAGAGACGGGGTTTTGCCATGTTGGTCAGGCTGGTCTCAAGCTCCTGATTTCAAGTGATCTTGCCCACCTTGGCCTCCCAAAGTGCTGGGATTAAAGGCATGAGCCACAATACCCAGCGTGAGTACCTATTCTTAATTCTTTTGGGTATGTATGTGTCAGTGGAATTGCTGGGTCACATTGTAATTCTATGTTTAATTTTCTGAGGAAACATCACATTTTTCTCCACGGTGCCTGCACCATTTTACATTTCTGCCGTTGATATAAGAGGGTTATGATTTCTGCACATCCTTTCCAACATTTACTTAAAAAAAAATTGGCCAGATGCGGTGGCTAACACCTGTAATCCCAGAACTTTGGGAGGCCGAGGAGGGTGGATCACCTGAGGTAAGGAGTTCAAGACCAGCCTGACCAACAAGGTGAAACCCTATATCTCTACTAAAAATGCAAAAATTAGCCAGGTGTGGTGGCAGGCGCCTATAGTCCTAGTTACTCGGGAGGCTGAGACAGGAGAACTGCTTGAACCCCAGAGGCGGAGGTTGCGGTGAGCCAAGATTGCACCACTGCACTCCAGCCTGGGAGACGGAACAAGTCTCCCATCTCAAAAAAACAAAAAAGAAAAATTTTAGCTATCCTGGTGGGTGTGAAGTGTTATCTTACTGTAGTTTTGATTTTAGTTTCCTTAATGACTGAGAATATTGAGCATCTTTTCATGTGCTTCTTGGCCATTGGCATATTCCTTTGAAGAAATATCTGTTTGAGTCCTTTACCTGTTTATTAATTGGATTGTTTGTTTTTTTATTGTTGAACTGTAATAGTTCTTTATATGTTGTGGATGCCATACCTTTGTGATATTTATGGTTTGCAAATATTTTGTCCTGTTCTGTTACTCACTTGCTTTCTTACTCTGTTGATAGTGTCCTTTAATGCAAAAAAGTTTTTAATTTTGATGGAATCCAAATTAGCAGTTTTTTCTTTTATTGGACATGCTTTTGGTGACATACATATCTAGGAATCTATTGTCAATTCCAGGGTCATGAAGATTTATTGCAATGTTTTCTTCTATGAGTTTCATAATTTTAGCTCATATTTGGGCTGTCAATTCATTTCTAGTTAATTTTTGTTTGTGGTGTAAGGTAGGCATCCAGCATTATTCCTTTGCGTGTGGATGTCCACTTCCTTAGCATCATTTGATGAAGATATTATTATTTCTCCATTGCATGGTCTAGGAACCCAGGTCAAAAATCAATTGGATGTTGATGTGTGGGTTTATTTCTGATGCCTTAGTTCTATTCCATTGATCTATATATCTGTCCTTATGCCAGTGCCACATTGTTTTATCATAGCCTTGTAGTAAGTTCTGAATCAGGAACTGTAAGTTTTCTTAGCTTTTCCATTTCTGTAAACAAAGTTGTTAGGATTTTGATGTGGATTGCATTGAATCTGTAGATTCTTTTAGGTAGTATTGCTGTCTTAACACTATTAAGTCTTCCAATTCATCAACAAGGAATGTATTTCTGTTTATTTGCAGCCTTTAAGAGCTCTTTCAGCAGTGTACAAATCTTGCTAGGTTAAATTTATTCTTACATATTAATATTTTGTTATTTTTGATGCTATTGTAATGATACTTGCTTTCTTGGTTTTATTTTCAGGTTATTCATTGCTAGTGTATAGAAATCCAACTGGTTTAGTGTGTTGTTTTTGCACCTACAACTTCTGAATTTTTTTTTTTTTTTTGAGGTGGAGTCTCTGTTGCCCAAACTGGAGTGCAGTGGCATGATCTCTGCTCACTGCAAGCTTCACCTCCCGGTTTCACGCCATTCTCCTGGCTCAGCCTCCCAAGTAGCTGGGATTGCAGGTGCCCACCACCACACCCAGGTAATGTTTTGTAGTTTTAGTAGAGATGGGGTTTCACCATGTTAGCCAGGATGGTCTTGATCTCCTGACCTTGTGTTCCACCCTCCTCGGTCTCCCAAAGTGCTGGGATTACACGTGTGAGCTGCTGTGCCCAGCCCTTCTGAATTTATTAGCTGTAGAAAGTTTTTCTATGTATGAATTCCTTAGAGTATTTATATATATAGGATTATGTTGTATGCAAATAAAGATAAATTTATATCTTCTTTTGCAGTTCAGACTCCTTTACTTCAGAATTTTTTATTTTTTTATTTTATTTTATTTTATTGTATTGTATTTGCCTAATTGCTCTGGCTAGAGCTTCCAGTACTGTGTTAAATAGAAGTAGCAAGAATAGGCATCCTATTTTGTTCCTCATCTTATGGGAAAAGCTTTCAGCCTTTCACCATTGTATACAATGTTTGCTGTGAATTTTTCATCCATGGCTTTCATCATGTTGAAGAAGTTCCCCTCTATTGCTAGTTTGTGGCATGTTTTTATCATGAAAGGATGTTGTTAAGTGCTCTTCTGTATCAATTGTGAGATGATCACGTAGGATTTTTCACCATTGTGTTAATATGGTGTAATGTGTCTTGGGAAGGATGGCGAATTGGGGAAGGATCGGGAGAGATGGGAACATAGGAATGAGGCAGAGGGCTGTGCCGGCTGAGGAGAAAGAGCCAGGTGAGCCCTGCTTCTTCTTGTATTTTACCCACTTGATGAGATCTGTCCTCCTGGATGAAGGAAAGAGAAGCACAACTTCTGCTGTCCCAGCCTCCAGGACCGAGCCCCAGGGTTGCATTCTTTTCTTCTTGCAGTCAGATGTGATGCTTCAGGGGTTGAAGCACTGATTTATTTTCATGTGCTGAACCGTCCTTGCATTGCTGTGATAAATCCCACTTGGTCATGGTGCGTTATCCCATTATTGTGCTCCAGGACTTCATTTGCTGGTATTTTGTTGAGGATTTTGACATCAATATTGATTAGAGATACTGGTCTGTGGTTTTTTTTTTCTTATAGTGTCTCTGTCTGGCTTTGGACTCGGGGTAATGCTAACCTCATAGAATGAGTTAGGAAATGTTCCCCCCTCTTCTATTTTCTGGAAAAGTTTGAGAAGGATTGATGTTCTTCTTTAAATGTTTGATAGAATTCACTAGTGGTGGCTCTGGGGTTTTCTTTTTGGGGGAGGTTTTTTGATTACGGATTTAATCTCGTTATAGGTCTGTTCAAATGTTCTGTTTGTTTTTGAGTCAGTTGTGGCAGTTTTTGTGCTTCTTAGCATTTCTCCATTTCATCCAGGTTACATAATTTATTGACCTATAATTTTTTCATAGTATTCTGTTATAATCCTTTTTTATTTCCTTAAGGTCAGCAGTGTCTTTATGTTCATTTTTTTTCGTTTGCCCTGAGTGAAAACAGTCTGCTTCATGCACATCTGTATCTTCCATTCCAGGTAGCTTGCTGCCCTGACCCCCTCCCGTAGCAACATTTTGGGGCTTCCTGGGGGAAATGTCCATTTTTTAATTTACTGGTCAGTTTTATTTGGCCACTCTCGTGTCACTCTTTTTTTTTTTTTTGAGATGGAGTCTCACTCTGTTGCCCAGGCTGGTGTGCAGTGGTGCAGTCTTGGCTCACTGCAAGCTCTACTTCCCAGGTTCAAACAATTCTCCCACCTCAGTCTCCCAGGTAGCTGGGATTACAGGTGTGCACCACTATGCTCTGGCCAATTTGTTTTTTGTATTTTTATTAGAGACAGGGTTTCACCATGTTGGCCATGCTGCTCTGGAACTCCTGACCTCCAGTGATCCGCCCACCTTGTCCTATCAAAGTGGTGGGAATACAGACATGAGCCATGGGCCTGGCCTCATGTCACTTTTAACTAAAACAAAAGTAGAAGGTATCGAAATAAAACAAAGCATTTCCATTTTGCTGGGTTTGCTTCTGGAGAAGTTTATTGATGTCTTAGGTTGTGTTCTTTGATACTCTTTGTCTTCATTCCTCAGATGACTTAAGGCCTGTAGCCCTGCCATCTGCACAGGGGGAGCTCTCTCGTTCTAAATCTCCAAACAGGTTTACAAGGGATCTGGAGGAACTCCAGGGAGGAAATGAGGAAAGAGTGGTCATGGTGTCTGGAGTCTTGGGCATGTCCCAAGACCAGGCTGCTAGGCCTGTGTCTGGGCCTCTTCATGGCCCCCATGAGGATAAGCTGGATTGGTGGCTATGGTGTGGCCTGCAGGAGGGGGCTTCAAGCTGCCTCTGGTGTTTTCTGCCCCCTCAGGCTACCCCTGGTGAAGTGATGGGGACAGCCTGGCTCTGAGACTCTCTCTTCCTTTCCTGTCCTCTGGGTGACAGGGCATTGGTGACCCTCACCCTGGCAGGCCTGCCGGATGGCCCATTCATTGGATTCTCATAGTGGGGCATATCCAGATGCTGCATCTGGGTCCAGGCTGCAGATGCCTTTCCAGGATGACATCTCTCTTGCTGTTTTCCTCCACCCTGCTTTCCCGGTGGACCACATTCCCTACACAGCTGTGTGCTCCATCTGGCCTAGGTTCCCAGATGTTGAGCAGGGATTCTTCCTAGAGTTTGGCAGATGGAGAGTGTTTGAGGGGGTGCTGAGTGCCTAGGTAATGGTCTGTTTCATCTCGTTTCAGCTGTGTTGGGAGTGGAAGAGGAGGAGGCCCCCGACATCGGCATATACCACTGCCCAAACTATGAGAAAACCCATGTGAAGTCCACCTGTAAGTACCGCAGCCCAAGCGGCCACCTCTTGCTGAAGAGAGCAGCATCCACCTTGCCTGGGCTGCATAGAGGGTGAGGTCTCTGCTGGGTCTGGGCCCTGGGTTGCTGGGGGCAAAACGCCCTGAGTAGTGTCTAGGCCTGGGGGCCCTTCCAGCCTAGCTTACTTTCCCCTGTAGCCTCACTAGGCCCACTGTAGCCCCTCCTGATCAGCTCCCGCTGGCAGAGGCAGCTGCGCCAAGACCCAAAGGGCCTTCCTTCTGAGGCCAGGGGAGAGGCCAAGCCAGCCTGAGTTAGGGGGACACAGACTTGGGGACCTGGATAAATGGTGATGTGGGGCTTTTCCAGGGGTCCCCAGGCTAGCCCGGCCCAGCCAGCCACTGCCACACTGGGGGCCCAGCTTGTCTGTGTTTTCTGGGCACGTGCATTGTGGGTGGGCTCTGTCCTTTCCTCCCTTTCAGCCCCGCCTCATCTCACCCACCACCTCCTCTGCAGAGAAGCTTGGAGGGCCTGTGCCTTTCCCACACAACCTGCTGTTTGCATATCCTAAGGGCTGAGGCTCCGTATTCTTCTCGGCCCTCTCAGGTGTGGTGGGTCCTGGGGTGTAGGCTTGCCTCACAGTATGCAGGTTCATCCAGGTGAGCTGGAGGTTACGTGAGCCTTGAGCTCCAAACCTCAGCCCTGGTTGTAGAGGGGGAGCTGTGTGGTGGTCTTCAAGGACTTGGGAGGGGTGTGGCCTGTAGACAGGACAGATGACATGGTTGTGGGTGTGTGTGTGTGTTAATGTGGCCTCTGGGTTCCACTTCGTTGAAGGGTCTTGGGTGCTCACAGAAGCTGCAGGCTGGACGTGGGCTGTGGCTGGGTCAGCTGATCACATTCCTGCTGACCTGAGCCCTGGACAAAGTGGGGCAGGGAATGCATCTGGCTCCAGATCACAGCCAGTCTGAGTCATTCCCCTTCAAAGGGAGCCCCCTCCCAGTGCCCAGTTGCAAGCTGAAGCACCAGACTCCTGGATCCCTGTGGGATGGGTCTTGTGGAACCAGTGGGGGTGGAGGGAGGATGCAGGCAATGGGTAGAAGGGGCCCCAGCACCTCTGTTCCGTGGGCTGAGGCTGGGTCGAGGGAGCCTTGGAGGCCTAGCCTGGCAGCTGGTGATGCTGGGGTCTGGGGCAGGTGGGGGTCCCACTACTCTGGAGACCTGGCTGCTCTTTCTTGGCCTCTCCCAAGGCCTGAAGGCTTCGTGCCCGTCCATTGCTGGACAACGGTGGGGGCTTCATGTGTCGAGAACAGATCTCAACCTGATCCCCAGCACAGCCTCAACACGCGGGCAGACACCATGAAATATGCAAGAGGGTGATGAGGAGAAGCTAGTAGCTCTTCCTGAACTTACGGGCTGATGGCTTGCCTGTGGGGAGATTCAGGGATTCCTAAATTGCCTTCTTACCCCTGGTCCCCAGTAGTTGGCTGCATTTATGCTCAGAAAGCATCTGCCTGTGGCAAGCTCATTAATCCATCATCTGGTTATTGCTTGAAAACAGACAAAGGGTAGGAAGGATCAACCCGGCAGGGTGGGGCATCCTCGTGCTTCTGCCACCTTATTGAGCCTACCCAAAAAGCTCAGGGCTGTGCTGTCTTTATGACAGGAATGACATAAGCAGGGCTGAGCTTCCAGTGGGGACCTGGGGCTGCCCGTATTGGCTTGGGGGTGGGTGTCAGGGCAGAGCAGGGTTGGAGCCAGGACACCTCAGGAGGTGCTTTCCTGGGGGGCAGGTCCCGCTCAGGGCCCCCGAGTGGGGTCTTGGGAGGATCCTGGGGTGGCGCTGCTCTTGTGTGGTTCACGCAGCAGGTACATGTGCGCGTCACTTGGGAAGAGGCTTTCAGACTGGTAGGGAAGAAGGTGTCGGAAACTCCTGGGCCAGGGGCCTCTTCTCGTAGTCAGCATAGGTTTCAAGGGCTCCTTGCTTGGCGTCTCTTGCATGAGCTGGGGATGGGGTAGAGCAGTGGTGTAGTGCTGGGGTTGGGCAGGTTTTGCACCTTGGTGAGCACTCGGTTTCGAGTTGTCTAATGTCTCCAGGCATCCGCAGAAACAGCCCACCTGCCATGGGAGTCCTGTGTGCCTGCCTCACCCAGTCCCTGCCCCTGGGCCTGTGGGGAGTTTAGGCAGGGGCGCGGTGTCCCAGCCTGCCCTCGATTGCAGCTAAAACCCCAGTGCGGGCTCCCCTTTCTGTCTTCTATAGCCAACCGCCTAGGAAGAGACGTTCTAGACCAGCAGAAAGTGCTGAGGTTGCAGGCGGTGGGACCCCCAGCCCCTGCCTGGCTGTACACATGTGCGTGTACATGTATGTGTGTGCTTACACATTTGTGCATGTGTATGTGTGCGTGCCATGTGTTTGTGTGTATGTCGTACTCTGTTCAGGCTGCCATAACAAAATACTACAGACTGGAGGGCTTCAGTAATAGAAAATTTATTTCTCACAGTTCTGGAGGCTGGAAGTCCAAGATCAAGGTGCTGGCTGATTCAGTGTGTGGTGAGGGCCTGCTTCTGGTTCATAGACAATGCCCTCTTACCGTGTCCTCACAATGGTGGAAGGAAGGAGGCAGCTCTTTGGGGTCTCTTTTATAAGGACACTAATTCCATTCATGAGGACTTCACCTTCAGGACCTCATTACCTCCCAAACGCCCCACCTCCTAAAACCGTCACCTTTAGGGGTCATGATTTCAACAGATAAATTTTGGCGGGACAGATATTCAGTTCTCAGCTGTGTGCGTGTGTATGTGTGTGCATGCACGTGTATCTGCATGCACGTGTCTACGTGCTGAGTGTGTTATATAAATTCTGTGAGGCAGATTTTTAGTCGTTATTGAGGGCTGTGTGCTCCATCGGGGACAAAGGTACACGATTCTAGCACCTTCCACCAGTGTGCATGTTGAGATTTGAAGTGAATGTGCACTGTGCCGAGAGCCTGTCTGCGATGCCCCATTTGGTGTTTGCATTGACTGCAGCCACGCCTTGCACGCCAAGGCACCCTGGGGACAAGAGGTCCTCTCCGTGTCCCTGGAGAAGCTCTGAGCCAGCACTGGGAACCTCTGGAGGCCTTGAGCCTGCCTCCACCTGTCCTGCCCCTGCCACCCTGGCCTGCGGGTGGGGATGGGGGCTGCTCAGGGTTCCCAGAGTTAGCTGTGCCTGAGGCCTGGTTCTCAAGCTTCACCCCTCTTTTTGAAAGCCACGGTGGTGAGGATTGCAGGGTCCCTCCCTGTGCTGTTCCAACATGTCCCTTGAGCTGATTTTGGCTATGGCCTGTGGCAGGGGCCATAGGCCCACAGGTTTACCTGACTGACACTGATTTGGTACAGGGTGGCCCAGGGTACGTGGCCAGGAACTCGGGAAGGCGTCCCCATCTGATGAGGAAGCCGCATAGCAGTTAGAAGGAGCCCTGAGCTGCAGCTTCTGGCATATACACAGTCACTCATCTTATTGAACTGACTTTTCTCATCCCATCCCGCTCTGTGGAGTTGGGGTGACTGTGCTCAGCGGCCATCTCCATGGGTATGCCGTCACAGGGACGCTGTCATCATGCTCCCCATGTGGCTCTGGGACAGGGTGCCCTGTGACAGTGCAGCAGGAAGGGCAGTTGGCCTCTTTGCTCCTGTGTACCTTTGCTGGCGACCTTGGCACGGCCCCCACGTCTCTGGCCTCAGTTGCTTCATCCGTGAAGTGAGGACCCCGCCCCACGAGAGAGGAGGAACACAGGTGTAGCCGGCGGACTCTGGCCTCAGTGAGCGTCCTCGGACAGGAGTGCAATTGATGACATAGTGACCATGCAGACAGGTGACGGGGAGGACGACCCCACCCTGCCGGCCGTGCTGGGCCCCTGCGGGCTCCCCTCCATGGCACCCTGTCTCTGTGGGCTGCCTCCTTTTCCTTGGTCTCTTCAGCCAGCCCTGAGGCCTCTCCCAGCTGCAGTGTCACTTCTTTTGCATGACCTCAGGGCTGCTTCACACCCCTGCCTGAGTTGCCACCGTCCTGGGCCTTCATTGCAGCCCCTCCTTGGAGCCCTGCCCACACTTGGTGCTCCTCACCGGTGATGACCTGAGGGCAGGCAGGGAGCTCTGCTTGGTGCAGAAAGCTCAGCTCTGGAAGTTTTCTCCCTGGGTCCTGCTTGGCTCACCCATGGAGTGCACGTAACTGCCTCCATTTCCACGAGGCCCTCCGAGGCAGGGAAGGCACTTTGTGAACTCTGAAGCCCCTCGCTCCCTGGATATCCACTCCCGCGGGTAGCAGCAGGCCCAGCAGGAGGGTGATGGTATTCACAGTCACCAAGGCTTAGGATTGTTGCGGGGGTCAGGAGGGTCTGGGCTGTCATTGGGGGTGTCTTTTTTCCAACTCCTTTACCCTCTGGGCCGAACATCTCAACACACACTTCCAGGGCCTGCCTTGGCTCCCTGCCCATCTCACCTCCTAAGAAGCAGGGACTCTCAAGCATCTGTCACTTAGGTGACACCTGCTCCAGCGTCCCCGGCCTTGCACGGAGCCAAGCTATTCAGTGAGTGCTTGCAAACTGCAACAGGAGGGCAGCTTGGAGTTATCTGTGGCCCTGGCATTGCCTGGCTCAGGCTGGCAGCAAGAGGGCAGGAGCATGGGCTGAACTGGGCCTTCCCTGTTGATAGTTACGAAGGCAGATGCGTCCACTTCTCCTTCCAAGATGCTCTGAAGCCAAGCAGCCAGTTTGACAAGGATGGGAGACTTTATCTGCCCGCGGACACTCCCCGTGTGCCCACTGTGTGCTGGGCCCAGTACTGGGTGCAGGGGGCACACAGGGATGAGCCCAGGGTCTGTTAGGAGCACCAAGCCAGCTTGTGAGCATGTTCCGCCCATGAACAAGCACCTGCCACACCAGGTGGCTTTGCCCTGAGAAAAGGCCCAGAGGAGTCTGGCGCTGACAGTGTGCATGTGCCAACTTACATCCCACAGCCACCCCACAAGGCCGTGCGAGCGTTTCTAGTAAAGATGACGTACAGAGATGTCACATAATTTGCTCAAGGTCACAAAGCTAGAAGAGGATTGGGAAAGACAGATTTGAACTCCTTTTATTGTTCATCTGTGGTGCCCCATGCTTCCCTCAGAAGTCCTGGTTTCTGACCTTGACTCTGTCGGATTTTGCCAAATTTCCATAACGTCCACTTGAATTGCGGGCAGGAAGATTGAACACAATGCGAAGATTCTTTGCAAATAAAATGTCCCAGCTCCATCCAGCCCTGCTCCTTTGCGTTGGTAGCAGATCCTGCTCAGAGACAAGCATTGTCACTGGGTGGTTGTCAGCTCCCTTTGTCCCCACAACCACTGAGACTCAGGAGGAAGACATGGTCTTCTGAGGCCCCTGTCCTCTGCACTCCCCGACCCTGCCTTTGTCTGTGAAGGATGGGCACCATACGGGCCCTGCCTGGCTCTGCTCTTGAATTCAGTCCCTTTATGCTCAAGGGTCAGCCTGTGTCAGACTCAGCGAAGCAGCCCCCAAGGAGGCATCTGCGTGCCCCAGTGGCCTCCCTTATCCCAGCTGCTCTTCTCTGCCTGGTCGAATACAAGGCTGGGAGCTAGGGACGTAGCAGTGTGGAGAGGAAATTGCTTACCTCCCCCAGGTACTTGAAGTCCAGTAGGGGTGTGTGCACGTGTATGTACATATGTGTGTGCATGCATATGTGTGCATGCATTGTTGCATGGGCACATAGTCCACTAGAGATGTGTGCACATGTGCTCACATGCACATGTAAAAAGTGCAAGATGTCCATACCTGGTGCCCCGGGAGAAGGTGTGACCTGGGCAGTGTGAGGAAGTAGGTGGGGTGGACAGGCCCAGCGTCTCCATCTGACACGTGGGGTTCTGGATTCAGCACTGCATCTGCCCTGGCTGCCCTATGGTCCCAGATGCGGCACCGCAGCCAGGCCTCCTCCTGTGACTCTGGAGGTGGGTGGCCAGACCCGGGCTCGCCTCTCCAGCACTGAGGCCCTGTCCACACTTGTTCTGGTGCAGGAGGCCTCAGTCCTGACGTGGTCTCTGACCTGTGTTTCCCTGCAGTGCTAAAGACATAGTGGCCCATGTGCTGGACAGTCAGCTCACGCTGGGCCACATGGAGGAGCACAGCTTCACTGTGCCCATCCTCATCCCTAAGAAAGACTGGTTGGGCTTGGCTGTCCCGGCCCCCACGTTCTATGTGAGCAAGGTCGAGAAATACGTGGGTAAGCGCCATCCCCTTCACAGTGCTCTGGGGTTTGAACTGGGAGTGCTGGGGCGCCCACCATTGTGCGTGCTGTTTCCCCGGCTGTGGCTGTGTCCCATGTGTGCCATGAGCAGGGGAGGCTCAAGGGTCATTGTACTCTGTTCCCCGTGCTTTTAGATCAGACCCTGTGTCCCACTGAGATGACATGTGACCTGGCAGGTCCGTTGCCTTCCCAGATACTCTGGCTGCAAAGTGGGGGCTGGTCTGGGAGACCCTTTGATTCTGGCAGCTATGAATTGCATTCCTGTGGGTGCTACATGACACCACCACGCCCAGGAGTCCCTGGTGTTGGGGCATATGTCCCCATCCTGGCTGCCTGGCCAGGCACTTGGCCGGATGCCTGGCCTTCCTCATCTGTACTGACCTGCCCCCATAGCACCAGAAGTCTCCTCCTCGTCTGGATTCCATCTGGGTTCTAGCCAGTGCCATCGCCATCAGCAGTGCCCATTTTATGTCCCCTTACAGCTCCAGATCTACTGGGCTCAGATGGGCACTTGTGGGTGCAGAAAGCACCAGTGGCGATGCTATTTGAGAGCCAGTGGCAGGGAGACGCCAGCACATCTAGCAGTGACCATGATAGGCCAGTGGCCACACGCCCAAGCATGGAGGCCATGCATGGTTGCAGGGCTTCAAGGTGCTCATGGGGGATGCATGGATGGCCAACACGGGGAGGGAAAACACTGAACAGGGAAATGCCCAGGACAGGAGCTGGGCAAGCAGGCACACTGGCTTCTTCGTGCTGGGGCTCCCAGATGACTACCCCCATCACTCTGAGCCTCACTCTCTTCCTCTGGGCACCGCTCGTGAGGTGTGTGCTGGAGATGAAATGAGGTCATCTGTACAAGCCTCTGGGCACATATGGGCACGCATCAGGAGGCCAACAAGTTCAATTTCAGCAGGGGCCTGGGACCACGTCTCTTCTCTCGAGCCATACAGCCACCCTGGGGCCACTGAGACTGGGCTCCCAGACTTGTGGTGAGGAGGAAGAGCGAGCACTGTGGGAGCTGTCAGGCATTTCAGGAAGAGGGGCTGGAAAGGGCTCATTCCAGTACCTGGGGTGGACGTGTTGGGGGTCCATGCAAAGGGGCTGATTCTGTGGGATTCTCACTGAGCAGGAGGGCAGGCTGGGCGTGGTTTGAGCTGTGGCAATAGCTGTGGCTGACCCTGCCCTGAGCCAGGATCCAGCCCCTTGTCTTGCCTGTGCTTGGCTTTGCTGCAGGTTTGCCTGAGTAGAGAGAGGGCCATGGCCATCCAGTGGGCTTACTGCACGATGCTGGTCTGGCAGCCTTGTGTACCGCAGCCGTAATGTTCACACTCGCTGGACCAGTGCTTTTTGTCACCTTCCCAGTCCCAGGCGTGGTACACGCAGGATAACAGCCAATACAGGTGAGGGCCTGCTCAGTGTGAGGCATTTTTCTAAGCTCTTCTGATGTGGGAGCTAATTTTCTCCCTCCCACATCTCTGAGAGGTGGGGCCAGCTCTGCCACCAAGGCCCTGAGGTCATCTAATTATGCGGACAGGGCCTGGTTTGTCCCCTGGCCCTGTTCCCTCCGCAGCTGTTCCTGAAGAAGCAGGGAGATGGTTCATAGTTTGTATTGCTTCTATGTCTTTTTCCTCTTAACTTTTTTTTTGTGATGGAACTTTTTAAACACACACAAAATTAAAGGAACGGTAAGCCCTTATACACCCAACACTGGAAATAAAAACCACCAGCTTTCAGTCGATTTTCTGCCTCCCTACGTTTGTTCTCTTGTAGTATTTTAAAAGAAATTCTGGCCAGGCGTGGTAGCTCATGCCTTTAATTCCAGCACTTTAGAAGGCTGAGGTGGGTGGATATCTTGAGGCCAGGAGTTCGAGACCAGCCTGGCCAACATGGCAAAACACTGTCTCTTCTCAAAATACAGAAATTAGCCGGGTGTAGTGGTGGCACCTGTAGTCCCGACTCCTCGGGAGGCTGAGGGAGGAGAGTCACTTGAACCTGGGAGGTGGAGGTTGCAGTGAGCCAAGATCGCAGCACTGCACACCAGCCTGGGTGACAGAACAAGAGTGCATCTCAAAAAACAACAACAAAAAATCTTTTTAAATACATCATTTCACCCATAAACATTCCATTATATAGCTCTAGCAGATAATTTAAAAAGTATGTAATCACAGTTCCATCATCGCACTTGATAATATTAACAATAATTCCTTGGTGGCGTGTAAGACCCAGTTTAGTTCTTCTTAACTGCCTCAAAAATGGCTTTCTACATTTGGCTGTGGAATCCAAATGAGATCTCCACATTGCATTTGGTTTTTATGTCTCTGAAGTATCTTTTTTTCTGACAGTGCCATTTCCTTCCATCCCGTCAGTTTGTTGGGGAGAAGGCCATGTTGGCCCTGCAGAATGTCCCACATCCAGGATTTGGTTGCCAGCATCCCCAGTGGTGTCATAGAGCAGGTCCCTCTGTCCCGGGACCTGCTCTAAACTCGTGGTTAGAGGCTTACTTGACTTGCCTTCAGGTTTGTGGCAGGACTCCCTCTGGGTGGGTGTGCTTCCACCCTTGGGGAGGCCTGTCATACCTGGCCACACACTTGCAGTGATGCAGACAGTGGCAGTGGCCCTGGCACCCACCTCATGTGTTCACACTAATCCCATGACTTTGCGCTTTGTGGTCAGCGCAGCCATGGAGAACTATTGCAAAGGGCGACTGGCAGTTCTGTCCTTCCTTCTTCCTGTATCAGTCATGAGTCTTTATAAATAAATTTTCCTCCTTAGCTCATGTGGTTATCCTGAACTTTTCTTTGTCAACTACAGAAAAGGATTTTCCCTTTATTTATCAGTTTGCCAATTATCGGAGTAATGAATTGGTGCCCTACAAATGCAGGGGTTTTGATAGCTTAATTTTTAAAATGTAGGTAGGTCTCATGAACTACTTGGAACATACACTAAAATGTATCTGTTGTTCATCTGAAATTCAGGCAGGCCAAGCGTCCTGTGTTTTCATTTGCTAATCTGGCCACCCTTGCTGAGGCCTGTCACCTGGCCACCTCACAGCATCACCAGGTCAGAGGAAGAGTGGTCGGGGCACTTCATTGAGCCAAGAGAAAAGCAGGTGGGTGAAGCTGGATGTGGGCACCCAGAGCCTCAGCATGCAGCCCCTGGCAGCTCCTGCCGTGTGTGAGGGCAGCCAAGGGTGTGTGCCCACTGTACACGTCCCGGCCTTGGGAGGCTGTGCCACCTTCCCGGGTTGCTCAGGCTCCTCCTGCCACCGCCCCATGGCTGGAGCGCAGTGTGGATGGGACAGATGTCACCAAGCAGAAGGACTGCCAGATGAAGCTGCAGGAGTTTGTGGACTATGACTGCATCACCAACCGCAAGCGGGTCCTCAACATCACCAACCTTGAGTTCTTTCGACACCCAGCGAGCGCCGACACCATGGGGGTGTGGGGGATGGGGTTGGGGCAGGGGCTCTGTGCTGTCCTTGGCCGTCACCTGAGAAGCACAGGACGAAGGTCTCAGAGTCTGGAATACTGCACATGGCACACACTGATTTTTCCTGTTTCTCTCAAATTTTTTTCCTGTTTTCTTGCTTTTTTTAAAGATTGGCCCACAGCTGTTTTTCTTTTAATGTATGAAGGTGACACATTGTGAACAATTCAAACAAAAATAAGGAGCAAGAAGGCAAAGCCGCCTCTGACCTTGGCCACCCCCATCCCACTCCTCGGAGAGAACCATTGGTAATGGTATGTGGTTTTTCCCAGAATGCACACACTCATGATGCAGACACATCTATCACACACCCACTTAGGACACAACATCCACGCTTACTCATGAACACACTCCACTCATGACACCAACTTGTAGACACGCTCATGACACACTCATCTACACTACAACACATGACACATTCATGACACATTCGCTCATGGACACACATGACATGCTCACTCAAGTCACACACAGTCATGACACACTCGTACCTACTCAGACACATGGTGCACTCACACTCATGGACACACTCACCAGGACATGACACATTCACAACACAACACTCACCCATGGATACACTCATGCCACATTCATAGACACGACAGTAGCGTACACGTGAACACACTCATGACACACAGCACTCAACACGGTACACTGACACTCATGGAAACACTCCCCAACACACTTGTGACAACACACCGACACACTCGCTCACATGACATGGACATGTGATACACTCATGGACATTCACGGATACAGCTGTGGACACACTCTTGATACATAGGATTGACACACTCAGACTCATGACATGCTTATGACACACATCCTTGATGCACTGAGACACTGACTCACTGACACACTCACACTCCCAACACCCTCATCCCTGGCACAGTTACCGACACTTGCACACACCCATGTAGACACCTACACTCACGAGATCCTGTATGGGTGGCTGTTGTGAATCGAAGGCTGCCTTTGCATTTCCTTACCTTCCGTGGATATGAGTTGGCTGGATTTGACAGTGACCTCAGGGGTCGCGGGTGCCCTGTTGTCAGCTCTGAAGAGCAGTGGCTGTTACCCAGGTGACACCAGAGGCACCTGGGCTGAGTGTGAGAAATGGTATCTATGCTCCAGCCCTGAACGTTACAGTCACATGCAGGTGGCCAATCTGGAAAGACTTTCCAGTTCCTGGGAAAGGAGTTTCCCTCTCGGGTGGATGATTTTGGGGCCTTCTCATTGTCTTCTGGGGGTGGTGGCCAGCATCAGACCCAGTCTCCCGCCAGGGCCACAGCCAGCGCCTGGGCTCGTTTTGCCCTCTGTGCTCCTCTGTGAAATGGGAGCTGTGACTTCTGGCCCGCAGGTGGTGAGACAGTGTGGGACGTGCCTCACAGAGCATGTTTCCCGCTCCAGGGGACATCAAAAAGGGAGTCCCAGGTTCCCTCACCACCTTCCTGTCCCACCCCCAGAATGTCCAGCTTTGTGGAGCCACCTGACACCATGAAGAAGCTGTTCCTGGTAGAAAACTGGCCAGATGATGCATTGCTGGCCAAGCCCAGAGTGAGCAAGTCCTGCCTGATCTGTGTGAAGGACAGCTACACCGACTTCCACGTCGACTGTGGGGGCACCTCCACCTGGTACCACGTGCTCAAGGTGAGCCACACCCCTTGGGGGACTTCGGCTTTGCCGTGGCCATGACTCATCTGCAAGATGGTCTGCAGTCCCTGGGAGCCCTGACTGTGGCCAAGATGCCACTCCCCAGTGGGCCCCAGACCATCCATCCCTGGAACAGAAGACCATGGAGACATCGCTGGGTGGAGGGGCAGGGGTGCATGTGGGATCAGAGAACCGCACGAGTGTCTCGTTTTTCTAATGGGATTCAGGCTCAATAACATTTGGGTGAGGGTGCTGGGTGACTGTGCACTTAGAGGAGAAAGGTGGGTGTTGTGAAGACATCCTGGAAGAGGGGCCAGCCGTAGCCAGGGCCTTGCACAGGAGCCAGTGGGCAGGATGGGGGCATCTGAGTGGACAGGGAAGGCTAGGAGCCTCATCATCAAGGCCAAGAGAGGGAAGCCAGAAGAAAAATAAGATGTAAATAGCAACAGAAACAAAGGAAACCCTAAGCTTGGGCTTCCCTAGCTGCTAATTGAGCTTCTCCAGACCCGCTGGAGCTGGAGCTGGGGGCGGGTGCGTGTGCTGATCCTACCTCTGGGAGGCCTTGAGCAAGTCACTGGGGCATCCTCGGAACCTGCCTTGGCTTTGCTGCAGTAGGACGGGTCTCGCTGCTCCCAGTGCAGAACCCCTCCTGGGGCCTGGCATAAGACTGCCTGGGACACGGTGGCATCATTTGACCCAGCCTGGGATCCAAGTGGCTCTCAAGAGTGGAGCTACCTGGAATGCTTCTGACAGCCAGTTACAGCTTTATTTGCAACCTGGGCACCCACACCATTCGTAGTGCCTCAAAACTATGTAATGTGGGATTATGGGCTTTAGCTCTTGACTATGCTGGGGGCCCAGATACCCAGAACCTTCCTAACACGCACACTTCTGAATTGCAAAGCACCTGTGCCCTCAGTGGTGCAGGCAGGAGTCATGGACCTGGGTGGGGTACTTTTCACATTAGGGCCTATCACTTGCACTCCCACCCTATGTCCTGGTATGGGTGGCTCCGCCAACAGGCTCTTTTGGCAGGGGGAGAAGACCTTCTATCTCATCAGGCTGGCCTCGGTCGATATCTTCTGTATGAGTGCTGATGGTCTGCCGCTAACCACAGCGAGATGTTCTTTGCTGACCAGGTTCACAAATGCTACAACTGCATCGTCAAGCAGGGCCAGACCCTCTTCATCCCCTCAGGTGAGTGCAGGCAGCTTTGGGGACCGTGTCCTAGGGCTTGCGGGCCCTCGTCAAGGTTACTCCCCTGTCCCTCGGGCCGTGTCCCCACCACGGGATCTGTCTGCATCCGTGGCATGCCTGCTCCCTTGTCCGGAGCTTAACGCCACCCCGGCCCAGTCCCTGCAGAGGGGCCAGCAATGGAGCTGTCTGGTCAGCGTGGGCACTCCTCACCACCGAGGCCACCTTGGAGCTGCACAGCCGGTCAGCCCCTTTCACAGCCTGGCTGGGCTCACTGTGACTGAGCCCATGGCTGGAGACCCAGCTCAGAGAGCCTTGTGTGGGGACAGCAGCCACGGCATCAGAGCCAGTGAGGGAGGAGGGTACTTGTTGCCAATTAAGGCAATATTAGGGGACATTTTGAGTCTGTGCTGAAGGAGAAAGCCCGTCGTGAGCCGCTGTGTGCCCCTAGATGATGTTAGAACAAATCTCAGACATCCTGCTGTTTCATTAAATATTCCACTATTTCTGAAGGGCTTCCTTTCCTTCTAAAGTAACACAGCTACAATACTGTTCTCACACCTCAAAAAACGAACAATTAACAGCAATTCGCTAGTATCGTCAAATAGCCTATTGGTGTTTAGATTTTCACATTGTTTTATAGGGGTTTTTTTTTTTTCATTTTAAATAAGTATCAAACAGAGGCCTTCACATTTTAATGATTTATAAGCTTGAGAATCTTCTGTAATCTCTGGGTCCTTCCTCCCTCCGTCGGCTTCCTCACTGTCACAGCTATTTAAGAAAGAGCTGTGGATTTCCCAGGATCTGGCCCAGGCTCTGTCTCCGAGGATAACCCGGGGTCCAGTCCCAGCTCTGGGGGCGATGCAGCTGCCCCGGCCTTGTCTCCTACCCCTGAGTATGGTTGGGAGGCCGGGTGGCTGGACCCAGGCTGTGGCTTCCTCTCTCTCAGTACTGCGCTCATGTGGCCCGAGCGAGTCTCCTCAGCTCTGGGCCTCGGTTTCCCTGTCTGTGTGGTGCAGGGCTGGACTGACTAGTCTGTGCCGCCTCAGACGCAGCCTTTCCGCCAACCCCCTTCTGTGGAGCCTGGGGTGGGGCCAGGGCCAGAGAGGCCCAGGCTGCTGGTGAAGCTGCAGAGGTGAACAGGGCACCAAGGCACAGGCAGGCAGGAGCTGGAGCCTGGGCTGGGCCGGGGAAGGCCTGTGCTGGTCTCTGCCACTCTCTGATCTGGAGCCATGAGAAGCCCGTTCATGGGAGCGAGGTCGGGTGCCAGCCACTCCTGCCTCTCTCTGAGACTGGATCTGTGCCACGCTCACTCCTGTGGACTGCCTGGCCCTCGTGGGACATTTCCTCCGCAGCCTGAGCATGCAGATGCAGAGGAGATGCAGAGGAGCATGCAGATCCTGAGCATGCAGATGCAGTGCCTGCCTTGCTGTCTGCCCTCAGGTTCTGTGGGACAGCGTCCTCCCTCTAGCGGGATCGGTGCTGGACACCTTGGGCCGAGCACTGGCTCAGCCTGCCTGTGGGTGACCTGGACATGAACGTCAGTCTTGGTGGGCCTCTTCGTGATGCGGAGGGAAGGAGGAGATGGGCTCTGGGGTCGTGCAGGCCGGCCCCTCTAGGGACCTGGCTGCTGGACAGTCATAGTCGCCCTTGGTGGGGTTGGGGCTGCTTAAAATCCTGCTTCCTTCTCTTCTCAGGCACTGACAGAGCTCTCGTGGGCCCCGAGCCCTGCAGCCTCCCAGGGCGGTTGTCCCCTGGTCCACCTCAGCTATGCAGGGCCCAGAGGGGAAGCCTGAGCTGGTGTGTCTGGGGCCTGGACCCACCCCCATCGTCACCTGCTTGATGGTCAGTGCACTGAGAATGGCTCTTTGGTGGCTTCCAGAGCATATGAAGTTGAAAAGAGGTTGAAACTAGGCAGCCTGACTCAGTTTCCCAACTTCAGAACTGCCTGCTGGTACATGGGGAAGCACCTGCAGAGGCGTTCAAAGGTACTGGTTGCTGCAGGGTGGGTGTCCAAGCCTGGGGCTCTTGGTTATGGGGGAGGCCAGACTTGGCTCAGGGCTGGCTGACTGGGTGTGAGTGCCGCCTTCCTGTGGCCTGAACAATTCCTCTTGGGACTCAGCCTCCTGGCCCTCAGTTTCCCCATCTGTATAACGTAGGGCTGGATTGAACAGGCTGGGCCTCTCTTTCTGATTGGACTATCCCTTGTAGAATGAACAGTGGGCTGTGGGTTGAGAGGGGTGTGTGTGCGTTGCCTCGGTGCAGGTATCAGTCACACCTGCTCCACTCTTCACACTTGCCTCCACTGGGAAGGTGGGGCCCTGGCTCTGTCACCAGCTGAGGAATGGGTGTGAGTGGGCTCTGGGTCCACTTAGGACCCCTCAGGGCCGTGGCAGCTGGACCATGAGGCAGGCTTGTGGCTCGGTCCCGGCCTTCCGTGGAGGCACTGTGGCATCCCTGGGCTGCCCCTTCTGTCCCAGGTCCTGCCTGGCCACATCCTCAGAGATGAGAGCAGGTGGCTTCCTGCAGCCACCACCCTGTTCAGGTCTCCAGACTCTGCCCAGCAGCATGAGGAAACTTGCAGGAGGGTTTGCATTTCTGTGTGATTTTCTTTCTCACTGTGCCCTTCATCAGAAGTTGCTCTTTTTTGGTTCTGATAGCAGCCAAGAGCTCTTTCATCCATAACCCTTTGCATTCTGGCCCTAGTTTGAGAAGGAAAAATGGTCCTTAGTCATGGCTGGCCAGGTTTCAGTAAGATTCTCCCATTGCTGTCTAAATGTGGAGCCTTGCAAACAAGTTTTAATCTTTATTATTTAAGGAATATATTACTAAATATATTTAGGTGTTGGTTAGCTGAGCATGATGTTCCTAGAGGTGAAATACTCTGAAAGACTACTAAATTCTTAATTTCTCTGTATACATAAGGCTGTTCTTGCATTGCTATAAAGAAATAGTTGACTATGGGATTAGGTTCTATGTTCGTTTTCCAGGGCTGCCATAACAAAGTACTATAGACTGAGTGATTTAAACAGCAGAAACTTACTTTCTCACAGTTCTGGAGGCTAGAAGTTCAAGATCAAGGTGTCAGCAAGGTTGTTTTCCTCTGAGGCCTTTTTCCTTGCCTTTAGATGGTCATCTTCTCATGGTCTTCTATTTGTGTGTGTCTGTCTTTTTTTTTTATTATTCGCATAGTCTTGCCGCTTACTATTTTTCACTGTGAATTTTTTTTTTTAAATAGTGGAACTGGAAGTCTCTAGATGGTGGGGATCATGACTTAGGTTTTGATGTCTTTGTGTCATTTCATTGGTGATCTACATGTGGTAGTGTTTGGAGATGCAAAGATTGTGATTTCATTTCAGCTTAGAGATGTAGTGCTGAGTGAATAGTAGATATTCATATACTTCTGTGAACTGGATCACTATTGTCATCACATATAAAAATAAATTTCTCATGCTTTAAAGATAAATGTAAATAAAATAAATAATAAAGCTCTTGGAAGAAAAAAAAGAAATAGTTGAGACTGGGTAATTTATAAGGAAAGAAGTTTAATTAGCTCATGGTTCTACAAGGAAGCATTAGCACTGACATCTGCTTCTGGGGAGGCCTCAGGATCATGGCAGAAGGCAAAGCAGGAGCTTCCATGTCACATGGTGAAAGCTGGAGCAAAAGAGAGGGAGTTAGGTGCCACACTTTTAAACAGCCAGATCTCATGAGAAGGCACCCACTGTCATGAGAACAGCACCAAGGGAATGGTGCCAAACCATTCATGAGAACTCCACCCCCATGATCCAGTCATCTTCCGCCAGGCCCCACCTCCAATACTGGGGATTACAGTTCAACCCGAGATTTGGCTGGGGATATATATCCAAACTGTATCACTGGGTAAGCAGAAAATTCCTAGGTCAAGTGAATATAAGTTTAACCTAGACCAGAGTCACAACCCCTCAATCAATTCCCAGATTAGAGCCAGTTTATAGCCCCAGAACCCCCTGGAGGGGAGGCCAAGTACTCTTGAGGAAGGAGCACCATACACTGCCAAAAAAAATTACACTGTTAAACTTCCTCACAACTTCCCCAAAAGTAAGGTACCATTTAGCAGGGTAACTATGCAATGGGGAAAAGGAAATAATCAGACCTATTAGAAACTACTGGACACTGGCCCTGAACTGACACTAATTCCAGGATACCTAAACCCCCTCTGTGGGTCACCAGTCAAAGTAAGGACTTATGGAGATCAGGTGATTCAGGGAGTTTTATCCCATGTCTGTCTCACAGTGGTCCCAGTGAGTCCCGAAATCCATCCTGTGGTTCTTTCTTGGTTCCAGAATGCATGATTAGAATAGATATACTCAGAAGCTGGAAGAACCCTACATTGGTTCCCTAACTAGTGTAAGGGACAAGGGTTATTATGGTGAGATAGGCTAAATGGAAGCCGCTAGAACTGTCTCTGCCTTGGAAAGTAGTAAACCAAAGTTAGTACTGCATTCCTGGAGAGGTTGCAAACATTAATGCTACCATTAAGGATTTGAAATATGTAAGGGTGGTGATTCCCCCACCACATCCCCCATTCAATTCACCTATTTGAACTGTGCAGAAAACAAATGAATTTTGGAGAATGACAGATTACAGTAAGCTTAACTAGATAGTAACTCCAATTGCAGCTGCTATATCAGATGTGGTTTCGTTGAATAAATTAACACATCCTCTGATATGCAGCCATTGACATGACAAATGCTTTTTTTCCTCTGTATCTGTTCATAAGTCTCATTAGAAGCAGTTTTCTTTCAGCAGACAAGGCCAGCAATCCATCTTCACTATCCTGCCTCACAGATATGTCAAATTTCTAGGCTGATGTTAAAATTTAGTTGGCAGGGATCTTGATTACCTTTTACTTCCACAAGATATTACTGGTCCGTTACACTGATGGCATTACTGGTAAGACATACATGTCAGAGAGTGGTTAATAAATCCAACTAAAATGCTGGGGCCTTCTACCTCAGTACAATTTCGAGAGGTCCAGTGATGTTGGGCACATCAAGATATTCCTTTTAAGGTGATGTTGCTTCTGGTCTCTCCTACAACGAAAAAAAGAGACTCAACACCCTGTGGACCTCTTTGGATTTTGGAGGCATCATACTCCTCATTTGCGTGTGTTACTCTGACCCACCTACTAAGTGACCTAGAAAACTGCTGCTTTTGGGTGGGACCCAGAATAAGAGAAGGCTCTGTAGCAGTCCAGGCTGCTGTGCAAGCTTCTCTGCTGCTTGGGCCGTATGATCTAGCAGATCCAATGGTGCTTGAAGTGCCAGTGGCAGATAGGATGCTGTTTGGAGATTTTGACAAGCCCTATAAGTGAGTAACAGCACAGGGCTTTAGAATATTGGAGCAGAGTCCTGCCATCTTCTGCGAATAATTCCTCTCCTTTTGAGAAACAACTCTTGGCCTGCTACTAGACCTTAGTAGATACAGAACTCGTAACCATGGGCCACCAAGTTGCCATGTGATCTGAGCTGCATGTGATGAGCTGGGTGTTATCTGATTCACCAAGCTATGAAGCTAGGCATGCAGAGGAGCACTCCAGCATTTAATGGAAGTGGTATACACATGGTTAGGTCTGAGCAGGCTCTGAGGCACAAGTAAGTTACATGAAAAAGTGACCCAAAAGGCCATGGTCCCCACATCTGCTACACTGCCTTTTCTCTAGCAGCCTGCACCTATGATCCCATGGGGAGCTCCCCATTATCAGTTGACTAAAGAAGAGAAGACTTGGGCCTGGAATACAGAGGGTTTTGCATAATATTCAGGAACCATCTGAAAGTGGATAGCTGCAGCACTGTAACCCCTCTCTGGGACATCCCTGGACAGCGGTGAAGAGAAGTTATCCCAGTGGACTCAACTTCAAATAGTGCACCAGGTTGTTCACTTTGCTTGGAAAGAACAAATGGCATAATGTGTAAACATAATTAGAAGATTGCTGACAAGGAAACCTGGGAAAGAGGTATGTGTGGATGGACCTCTCTGAATGAGCGACAAAACCATGGTGATATTTGTGTCCCATGTGGATGCTCACCAAAGGATGACCTCAGCAGAGAAGAATTTTTAAAATCAAGTGGATAGGATGACTCATTCTGTGGATACCTATCAGCCTCTTTTGCCAGCCACTTCTGTCATCTCCCAGTAGACTTAGGAACAAAGTATCCATAGTGGCAGGATGGAGACTTAGCCTACATGGACTCCCACTCACCAAGGCCAACCTGGCCATGGCCACTGTGAGGGTCCAGTATGCCTGCAATGCAGACCAACTCTGAATCCTTGATATGCACCTGGGGTAATAAGCCAGCTACCTGGTGACAGATTGATTACATTGGGCCACTTTCATCATGGAAAGGGCAGTGTTTTATTCTTACTGGAATAGACACTCTGGATATAGAATTGCCTTCCCTACATGCAAAGTTTCTACCCAAGCTACCATCCATGGGCTTACGGAATGCTTTAACCACAGTCACTGTTTTCCATACAGCAGTGCTTCTGATCAGGGAATTCAGTTAACAGCAAAAGAAGTGCAGCAATGGGTCCATGTTCGTGGAATTCACCGACTTTACTATGTTTCCTACCATCCTGAAGTAGCTGGTTTGGTAGAATGATGGAATGGCCTTTTGCAGACTCAGTTACAGTGTCAGCCAGGTGGCAGTACTGAGCTGGGGAAAGATTCCTCAGGAGTCTGTATGCTTTAAATCAGCATCCAAAATATGATGCTGTTTCTCCAAAAGGCAGAATTCACAGGTCCAGGAATCAAGGGAAGAAAGTGGGAGTGGTCTCACTCACCGTTATTCCTAGTGACCTACTAGCAAAATGTTTGCCTCTTGATCCTACAACTTTATGATCTGCTGGCCTAGAAGTCTGTTTCAAAGGAAGGATTGCTTCCACCAAGAGACACAACAGTGCCTTTATAGAACTGGAAATTAAAACTGTTACCCAGTGGCTTTGGATTCCTCATGCCTGTAAATCAACAGGCAAGGAAGAGAGTTACTGGGCAAGTTCTGGTTATCGATCTTAACTGGCAAGGGGAACTTGGACTCGTACTTCCAAATGGAGATAAGGAAGGGTGTGTCTGCAATATATATACCCTTAGGGTGTCCTTGGAATTATAATATTCTGTAATTATGGTCAATGGAAAATGACAACCACCTAATCCAGGCAGGACAACTAATGGCCCAGACCCTTCAGGAATGAAGCCTTGGGTCATCCCAACAAGGAAATAATCACGACCAGCTGAGGTGCTTAGTGGAAGAAGTGAGGTGCTTAGTGGAAGAAGGTAGCTATAAATACCAGCTATGACCACATGACCAGTTACAGAAATCAAGATTGAAATTGTTATCAGCATTTCCTCCTTTTTTGCTATGAATACACACAAATGTGTGTGGGTGCATTAAGCAAATATTATTGTTTTTCTGCTGTCTTATTCCCTTATAATTTAACGTAGGATGTATTGACTATATCATTGCATTTAAGTGTTGTTGATTTTATATTATAACATTTAAGTTACAGGATATCAAGGAGAAAAGTAAACATTCGAGGATTATACCTCCTTTTCTGGGGAAGGGGTAGGTGTGTCTTCAGTTGTACATGGGATGATGATATATTAGACAGAAGCATGGCCTTGCTATTTTCTTTATTTGGAGATTAAGTATAGTTGAAGGAGATGTGTATGGATGCCAAGTTGACAAGAGGCGGACTTGTGATGAATAATTTCATGTGGAAATTTGACTATGTCATGAGGTGCCCAGATATTCAATGAAACATTAGCCCAGCTATGTCTGCGATGGTGCTTTTGGATGAAATTAACATTTGAATCAGTAGACTGAGTAAAGCGAGCTTCTCTCCCTAATGTGAGTAGCCCTTACTCAATCAGTTGAAGGCCTGAATAGAACTAAAATTACTCTGACCTTCCAGTAAGAAAGAGAAAACTCCTGCCTGGCTGTTTGAACTGGCTCATGACTTTTTTCTTGTCTTCAGACTAAACTGAAATATTGGGTCTTCTTGGATTTTGAGCCTGCCAGTTTTCAGACTGGAACTTCCACCATTGACTCTCGTGGTGCTCAGGCCTTCAGACTCAGACTAGAACTCTCCCATTGGCTCTTCTGGGTCTCCAGCTTGCCAACTGCGAACTTGACTTCTCAGCCTCCAGAATTACATAAGCTAATTACCTATAGTAAGTCTTTCTCGCTCTCCTTCTGTCTCTGCTATTGGTTCTGTTTCTCAGGATATTCCAGATAGTACAGTCACCTCTGGCTGAGAATTCCAACTTCTTCGCTTTATAGATTATTCTTCCTCTATGATTCAAACATCCTAACTCATAAATAAGATTTATTTTCTCCCTCAATTTTCACCAAAAAAAGACACACATACATATAACCCATTAGTTTATTTTCAATAACCTTACAGAAGATATGGAGGTGTAACAAAAATTACTGTAAACATAAGCCTTATATTCTTTCTTTTTTTTTGCTTTTTTTGAGATGGAGTTTCACTCTTGTTGCCCAGGCTGGAGTGCAGTGGTGCAATCTTGGCTCACCACAACCTCCACCTCCCGGGTTGAAGCTATTCTCCTGCCTCAGCCTCCTGAGTAGCCGGGATTACAAGCATGTGCCATTACATCTGGCTAATTTTGTATTTTTAGTAGAGATGGGGTTTCTCCACGTTGGTCAGGCTGGTCTCGAACTCCCGACCTCAGGTGATCCACCCGCCTCGGCCTCCCAAAGTGCCGGGATTACAGGTGTGAGCCACTGCACCCAGGCCAAGCCTTATATTCTTTAAAAGTTAGTTCCCCACTGCTTGGCCAGCTAATTCCCTCTGAGCTTTTCTAGCATGACCCTGGCTCTCCTTCCTGCATCTCCCTCCTTCCCCTCCCTTCTCTTCTGTCTTTTCTCTTCTCAGGAGCAAAAACTAAATTGGTCTCCTTTTCTCACACAGGATAGTTTTGGTGCCCCCTTTGCTGCTTTAACTCTTGCCAATGGGCATAACTTTGAAGTTTCAATTTTATCCCAAGCAGCTCATCAAACTAGTACTTCAACATTAGGAATTCTTCTGTAATAGGAATTCTAGTGCCAGCTATTCAAGTTATAAACATCTCAATCTCTGTCACAATCAAAATAACTGCCATTGACTGAGAACTCATGCTCCAATCACTGTTATGATGTGCTTCACTGACATTCTCTCATGTTCTTACAGAAACACCACATAGTCGTGCTTTTTCCAACTGTGGCAGATGCTGCTGTGTTTCTAATCAATATCCATTTTCTTCTTCTTTTCAATTAAAGGGTGCTGCTCCATTCAGTCCCACTTTACTAGGCCTCTGCATTGCACCCTCGCATACTATTGTTGGTAGCTAAGGGCTCACAAGTGCCCTGTTCTCTCCTGAGCACTTCTCCAGACTTAAGGGAGCTGCCTCGCCTGGACAACCTGTAGCCAGTGACTGACTGACACATGGTATAAAGGGCTATTCCTCTAGCCTCAACGTCAGGCCAACTCTGTAATGCAATCCATGCTCCAAAACTCTGGGTGTCAGGCTGAGCCAGTCTTGTGTTGAGATCATCCTGGCTTAAGTAGATCTCACCCTTGTCTCACCCTACTTACTATTCCCCTCTCATAAGGTTATTCTCTCAAGAAAAATTGCTCAATAATTGCTATTGCAGGCTCTGCTTCTAGAGAACCCAAACTGACTGACTGCGCTGCAGAAAAAACAAGGCCATTAACAGAAGGAAACCAATTAGGGTATCACTGGAGCCTGGGTGAGTGGCGACCTAACAAGAGCTCACTCCAAAATGGTAGCAGTGGACACAGACAGGAGTTGGATCAACCAGTTCATTTGTTTTCCATAATCATATTTTATTTTCTTTGTAGCAATTATCACTCTCTGCTATTATAGCATTTTGTGTCTTTTAAAGTTTCTTTGTTTTTTGTTTTTGAGATGGAGTGTTGCTCTGTCGACTAGGCTGGAGTGCAGTGGCATGATCTCCACTCACTGCAACCTCTGCCTCCCAGGTTCAAGTGAGTCTCCTGCCTCAGCCTCCCAAGTAGCTGGGATTACAGGCACGTGCCACCACACCCGGCTAATTTTTTTTAGGGGCGGGTATTTCTAGTCCAGACAGGGTTTCACCATTTTGCCCAGGCTGGTCTCAAACTCCTGACCTCAAGCAATCCACCCACTTCTGCCTCCCAAAGTGTTAGGATTACAGGCATGAGTCACCATGCCTGGTCTCCTTTAAAGTATTTTTAAATATTTACCTTGTTAAAAGTTTTTATCTTCCTTTAAAGAGACATAAGAATGAGGGCCTTTCTTAGGTACTATCATATTCTTTCTGCCCCTAAAACAGTGCTGGCAGACAATTCATGCAAAATACATATTTGTAAATAAGTGAATGAAAAATGAATGGAAGAAGAGTGATTGAGATTAGCTTGAGGCCTATGTGGGATTGAGGGAGCTGATTAGGTTATAAGTTGAGAGAGATCTAGAAATATCAAAAGAACTCTGGAGAATGATCTGTTTGGTATAATAAATTACATACTGGGAACTCAGGAGAGATACTGTAAGGCCTAAGACGGTATTTGGGTGACTAAGCCCTTCACTTTAAAAGCTCAGTGTAGTACTTTATGCAAAACCTTGAAACTTACCGTGTTTCTTTTTGGCATTTTGGGTGATGCTTAAGAATGTTAAATAATGAAAGACTCTTTGTGTTACCTGTACTGTGTGTGTATTAGAATTGTAACCTATTTCAGTTTTCGTCTCATCACCAACAAGCTTTTCAAAGTAGTAGAAACTACTTTTTCAGAAGGTGAAGTAATGCTGTTTTGTCCAGTGAGTGATTACTTGTTGTGAATACTTAGTGATCATCTGGCTTGGAAACATGCGTAGGTGTGTTTAATAAATGAGACTGCTACTATCTGTTAATTGTACTTTATAATTGCAGTTTATCTCCTCTGTACACCTGCAGAGTCCTGGCTCATATCACAGAGAAAAGGTCGTTACTGTGGCTTGACTGAGAGAGCTCATTTATTAAAGCTCTAAGGGGTTGTATTATCAACTTTGTCTCATGTCTTTCTACATTATCTAATATTCTCCATTCAGATGTACACAAAAAAATATCCGTCTTTTAAATGCATAACATACATATACATGTACATACATATATGCTGTTATTGTTATTGTTAAAGAACTTTAGTTATTTAAAGTTAGTAAAATTAGAGTTATTGTTATGGTTATGCTGTTAAGTTATTGATGGTTAAATCAATAACTTTTAGGCAACAAATTGGTTGATCGCTTATTGTTGATTTTAGGCAGTTGCCAAGCAATATTAATGTCCTAACATTAAGATTAATGGAGTGTATCATTCATTGACTTGATCATTCCACTCCCATTTCTATTGCCCTGTCCCTTGGGGTCCTGGCATTGGGTTCGTATGTGTGCAATCGAATCTTTTCCATGGCAGATGCTGAGGAGCAAGTCCTGACAGTGAATAGCCATGTGTTTAGTCAGGTGTTTACATAGGCTCAAATAAATGAGAATTTTATGGAAAGTAGATAAGACATCTCAATACTTTCAAATTCATTTTAGAAAAGTATAGTATGAGAAGAAGAGCTTCGACAAATATTGTGTCTAAAAAGCTAAAAACATCCTGATCTTTGTAACTGAGTGGCTAACAAATAAACTAAAGAAACACAACACTCAGTTAAAGGAGTCAAAATAAACTGTCATAGAATACACATCATGATGAGGTCTTATTTAGCAATATTATATTCCCTTTAATTGCATTTGTAATGTTGACTTAAATGGGAGAATACTGCATTCTTTTGCCTTTTCCTCTCTCTGAAGGTTTTGAGAGAAGAAACAGAAGAAGTTGTAGAAAATCAACTCTGCTTCCTTTTACTAATTGTGAATATAAGCTCACCGTACTCTGCAGTGAAAATAAAAACAATGTTTTAGTTGATTGTGTCTACCAATGCCATCTACTCCACATTCTTGCTTCAATTGATAGCTTATTTTAAGAAAACACTATGACTTGTTTGTAGAAAATGTACTTTAAGATCCCAAAAGCATTTAATTCCTCAGGAAAACTTACCAGGATGTCATATAATGATTAAAAAGACGTTCAAAATCAGTAATTTTCATCAGCTGATCTGCTTTCTTGGTATTTTATACTGTAATACCCTTTACTATATGTGATCTCTGAATAGATAAGTCAGCTTTCAATGCTCACAGTTTTTAACATAGAGTATTTTTTTTAAACTTTGAGTATTGTATAGATTAGGGACAGTGACTTTCACTGAATGAAACTATACTTACTTCTGGTATAAAGAGAATATATACTCATCTACACATGCCCCACTTTGCACTACAGCTGAAGGACTCTGAAAGCACACTGCTCTGGGTTTTAGCTCCAGGGCATCCCGTGGGTGGGTCCCTGAGCAAAAGCATTGTAGGACATCCCGTTCTACAAGGAATGAGGACAAAGCCCAGGCTTTTCTGGAAAGTTCCTCTATATATCAAGATACTGCATTCTTAGCACATTCTACAGTTATTCTAAAACTGCAAGCCAGGAAATGGGGAAGGGGAGAAGAAAGCTGAGTCCGCTGAGGCCATCTAGGGGCCAGTCCTCCTCCAGAGGCCGTTAAATTGGTCCAGGAAAGAGAAAAATATGGCTTTAATCAGGGTGGTGACGATGGAGTTCTTAATCAGTGGTAGGGTTTTTGATAGGTTTTGTAAGTGTGATAGAACCAATAAGATTTCTTTCCAGACTGGATGTAGAGTGTGAGAGAAGAAGAGTGGTGATCCCAAAGTCATTAGCTTGGGCGCCAGATGGAATTGCCATCAACGGAGATTAAGGAAGAATGATTTGTCCCTTAAATTGCACAGTTGTAGCAATAGATGAGTTTACTAGGAAACAAAACGTGTTTGCAAAGGACTGGTCTATTTCCTTAAGAAAACAGAAACTAGGCCGGGGCGCGGTGGCTCACGCCTGTAATCCCAGCACTTTGGGAGGCCGAGGCGGGCGGATCATGAGGTCAGCAGATCGAGACCATCCTGGCTAACACGGTGAAACCCTGTCTCTACTAAAAATACAAAAAATTAGCTGGGCGTGGTGGCAGGCGCCTGTAGTCCCAGCTACTCGGGAGGCTGAGGCAGGAGAATGGCATGAACGTGGGAGGCAGAGTTTGCAGTGAGCCGAGATTGCGCCACTGCACTCCAGCCTGGGTGAGAGAACGAAACTCCGTCTCAAAAAAAAAAAAAGAAACTAAAATATTAGTGCTCGTTTTATGCCTGTCTTTGTCAAAACACTAGGACATTAAAGAACATGTAGGGCAATACAAACCAAAAATGTAATAAGCATGCAATGCCCATATCCTCCACCCCAGTAAAATAATTCATGTATTCAGCTTGCATCCAAATTATTTATTATTATTCTGCCAAAGTGTTTCACACAGATTGCCATTTTAAATTTTGTTTTTGATGAAATGTCTGTTGAAATGCTCGTTTGGAGAAATGACTACTTTCTCTTGATTCCTTGACTAAATTTTCACAGAATCGTTTGATCGGACACTATATAGAAATGTGTTCACTATTATCCATTAGAGTTTATTAAGCAATGAAAGAAATGAAGGCATAAGGATATAACGTCTGTCCAAATTTCTGAGCAGTCAGTTTCTCATTAGAGCTCTTGTATTTGGGGATTCTAATGTGGAAATACTGTGAGAATTTAAAGAACAAATAGTACATCCTCCTCCCTTAGAAGGTAGAGCCAAGAAAAGAATTCAAAATTTTGAAATTCCTTCGTATGACATTGTTCTTACCAGGTATCAGAATTTTTAATTTTTATATTATATTATATTATATTATATTATATTATATTATATTATATTATATTATATTATATTTTAAAACGGAGTCTCGTTCTGTCACCCAGGCTGGAGTGCAGTGGCGCCATCTGGGCTCACTGCAAGCTCCGCCTCCCAGGTTCACGCCATTCTCCTGCCTCAGCCTCCCATGTAGCTGGGACTACAGGCGCCCGCCACCACGCCCGGCTAAATTTTTTTGTATTTTTAGTAGAGACGGGGTTTCACCGTGTTAGCCAGGATGGTCTCGATCTCTTGACCTCGTGATCTGCCTATCTCAGCCTCCCAAAGTGCTGGGATTACAGCTGTGAGCCATTGCGCCCAGCCCAGAAATTTTTTTTTTAATGGTGAATCTTAAATGGTGAATTTAGATAATAACCTAAGATAATTTCGTAGAAATGCAAAATTTGCAAAATAATTTCTGATCATAAAAGGAGGATACGTGAAAGCTTATCCCAGGTGGTGTCTGACCTGCTCTTGTATCTCTGGATTTTCACACTAGAGTGCAATTATGTGGCATATCCACTCTGATTTTTGCAAGTTTAAGAAGTTACTTTAGACACATTGTAATGTTTCTTTAAGCATATTTCACTCCCATAAATGGGGTAACAACATTCCATATTAAAGTTAGTAACATATTACAATTAAAGTGTCTAATTCTCAGATCCTTTGTAACACATGGGCTACAATAAATCACATACAAAAAAAGTCTTAAATTATTAGAATCTATTATGTAAAAAGTGACTAAGAGAATCATGCTAGTTTTCAATTTATTGCCTCTGATCTCCAAATGCAGTCTTCAATACATGTTCTGTACTAATGGACAGGCATCTTTAAGCATTTCTGCTTACCAGTAAGGATATCAGTAAGCAGAAAGAAGGCTGTTCTGCTCTTTCCAGCTGCTGCATGGTGGGCCAGCAGTGTGGGTATGAGAACATCTGGTGTCATTCTGCCCCAGTGACATGTTCAAAATACACCACCCCTCAGTCCTAGCCTGTCCTAGTGACCACCTTCATGCAGCCCTCTTGAGAGAGATGCTGTGTGGTCCAGGTCTCTTGCCCACACTGCCACCCTGATTCCCTCTGCCTGCTTGTGCCTACCTTCCAGACTTGTGAGGTCCCCCCGATGCAGCGGCCCTCCTGTCAGGGTTACCATATGCTCTAAGCTTTGTGCTGCACTGGCATTGCAGGGAAGTTTACATTTTCCCCCTGAAGTTTTGATAATGTAAGCCTATAAAACAAACTGAAAATAGGGAGATTAACAGAAGAAAAGGCATACAAATTTATTAACATGCATATGGGCTTGGGTATCACATACAAAGTATTAATAAACTCAAAGCGAGGGTCAGATGGTTGAAATTTGTATGCCATCTCGAGGCTACAGAAAGAATGGCAGCTCAGAGCACGGCCAAAACCAGGTTATGGTGGTGAATCAAGTTATGGTGGTGGGACACGTTATGGGAGGGAGAGAAGAGGAGCCTGGCAGCAAAGCTGGTCTTGTTATGTAGCTGAAACCTCACAGGTAGCAGCCATCACAGAAAATAGATGGTAAATGTTTCTTCGAGAAGTTTAAAGGTGTCAGACTAGACTCAGATGAGGAAGGGCTCCAGAGAAACCTGGCTGTATCAAGGCAGATTCTCTATGGATGCAAACCTCCCTCCTGAGGAAAGACAGCTTTTCAGGGCCACTTTTATTTGCAGACCTTCTGAACAGCCATCTGAAAAGATGTCAAAGAAGGATATTTGGGGGTGAAATATTTTGATTTTCTTCACAGGCATACATTTTACATGGCAGAATCATAATACAAGTATAATTAGATAAAACTAAAGTACAAGTATAATTAAAGTGAATACCTAGTCCTATAACAGATACGTTCCACAAAAATGTAATGATTAACACCAGGGGCAGTTATATTTCAAGCTTATGCTTCTCAGCTTATCTGTTCTTGTAGCAGTATAGGTCAAATGAGAAGATAACCATAGAGTGATTTCAACAGAAATTTAATATAAAGAATTATACCATGATAAAAGATTAACTATAGGATATAAGTGAACTCTACAAGTTAATCTAGAGCTGAGGGAAGATACTCAAGGAAGAACGAACTTGGAAAGAGAAGCCCTTCCCCAAAGCTGTAGTTAAGACTTTATTGGAGAAGGTGTTTTATCCTACTGAATTACAGAGAAGTCTATCTGTTTACCTGGGGCAGAGCGGGCCTGCAGTCACAGGTGAAGCCGAGCTATGGACTGAATTGCAGCCCGTCCCAATTCATAGGTTAAATCCCTAACCTCCAATTTGGCTACATTGGAGATACAGTCAAATTGTAGGTTAGGGATTTAACATATGAATTCGGACGGGCTGCAATTCAGTCCATAGCTCGGCTTCACCTGTGACTGCGGACCAGGTTGAGCCAAGCTATGGACTGAATTGCTATGACCTGAATTCATTTAGACTACATTTGGAAGTAATTAAAGTGACATTAGGTAATTAAAGTTACATCCTATCAGATTAGGTTGGGTCCCTAATCTGATAGGATTGGTGGCTTTTTATGAAGCCTATATAAAACAAACTGATTATAGGCAGATTTTTTTAAAGGCATACACATTTATTAATGTGCATATGGATTTGGGAGTCATATGCAAAGTATGAGGCTCAAAGCAGGGGTCAGATGGTTGAAGTTCTCTCTCCCTCTCTCTCTCTTTCTCTCTCCTTATACATACAGTTAAAGAAGGCCATGTGAGAACACAGCTAGAAGGTGACCATCTACGAGCCAGGAAGAGATCCCTCACCAGAAACCAGCTGGCCAAAACAACATAACTTTGGACTTCCCAGCCTGCTGAACTGTGAGAAAATAAATTTCTGTCGTTTAGGCCACCTAGTCTATGGTACTTGTTATGGCAGTTCAAGGAAATATATACAAGCAGGAAATAACTCTCTGGAATGAGGATGGGGTGCAGGTAAGCAATAGCAAGTGGCTGGGTGCCTGATGTACAAAATGAGTAAAGGTATACAAACCTTTCCTTTGTTAAAGGAAACCAAAAATATTTCACCCCGAAACATAGTTCTTTGATGTATCTTGAGGTGGCTATTCAGAGGGCCAGCAGACAGGAATAGTGCAGAAAAGCTGATTTTCGTGGAGTAGATTTGCATCTGTGGAGAAAATCTATATAGGTGAAATAAACAGCCAGGCTTTCTCTGAGATTCCCCTTCTGCAACATGGTATATAGGCTTCTGAACCCCACTAAGGTATTGACAATCACTATGTGATTCTCTTTGTGCACACTAATAAATTTGCATGCCATTTCTCCTGTTAATTGAACTTTTCTGAGTTGATTTTTCAGCAAAACTTCAGAGGGCAAAGGGGAAGCTTTTCATTGGCCTCTACACCTGGTTTCCACCTGATTAATTGGCCTCCTGAAACTGCCCAGCTGTTCAAAATGATTTATGCATCTATGTGGCATGGATCACTTCACTACGTCCAGTACTAACCTAAGCAATGCAGGCTCTTGCCCGTTCGAGATGAGACTCTAATAAAGCATGAACATTGTCTAAGCCACCTAAAACTTTCATAGAGAAGATAGTCATTGATTTCACATATTGGTTCACAGAAAAAAAGAATGGGGCCATTATGTATAATTAACCTTACCATCATTATCATCTGAGAAGTCTTTTTCTATATTTTAAAGTAAATGTCAATTTAGGTAGTGAGAACTATAAACTACATTAAGTTGAAATGAAAATGCTGACCATATGTTAATAACTTCATGTTAAGGAAATATATTCACTCGCTGAGAAAGTCTACCATTTTATGACATCATGAGCAATTAAATATTTTGAATTATTTTTATTTTATATATATACTATTTGCATTTTTTGGTTTGCTTATAATATTCTCTTTATATACAACCCCCCAAATAAAAATAATTTGGAAAGACATGAAGAAGAAACTACCTACCACCAAGAAACTACCACCAAGATATCAAAGATAAACAGAACCAATATTTTGCTGAGCAGTGTTCAATGTATTTACATGTCCATACACATGGACTTAGGACTAAATAGTCATTAGCGGAATCACACTGAATCCTTGCTAGATCATGCTAGGCCATGAGTGCAGGACTTACATATTGAGAAATAAAGAGAATCCTAAGCCCCCCACTTGACTGAACAGACTTCCTCTTGGTCAAAGGGACCAGAGGTTTTTAAGGTTTCTCTAGAGAATGGCTAACGACCATTAGGCTTTCTTCCCTTAAGGGTGAAGGCAGAAACCAGCCCTTTCAAAAGTCTTGCCCAGTGATCTCAACCAACTGCCTGACACTTGTCCTCCCTCTTGCAGCTTTAACACAGAAACTGACCAGCATTCCTTCCCAATAAGAGACCACCCACCACAGCATGGCTCTGGCCCGTCTACAAAGGCTGTGTACTAAGCGCCTTCGTATCCTCCACTTCACCTTTTGATGTACAAGGCCTAACTGAAATACATTTAAATGCTGTGTCTCCACCCCAAAGTGAACATGGGACACATGTTACATACATGTTAGCCTTTCTTATTCCTCCCTCCCTGGAAACACTTATTTTCTGCTCAGTTCAGAGGTTCAGAGTTTCTGCGTCCTGCCTGCGGGTTGTGGTAACCTGCTTTAGAAATATAGCCCTCTTCCCAAATGAATGAACCATGATTCTTCAAGTGGACAGAATGATTTATGGACTTCCATAAGCATGTGCATGGTGGGCTCACAGTACACATTTCTGGAATCACTGAGCAAATGCTATCGACAAACTATTTTTTCAGATTAATATTATGTCATGGAGACATCTCAATTCATCAAGGTGGCTGGCTAAGATAACACCACCCAACTTTTGTAATTAGAAACACCTAGAGACACTAGATAATACATAACAATTCTCCTTTCCATTCTCTGTATTTAGTGTTTGGGGTGTTGATAGCATTGCAGATATCAGAGATAAAGCCTTTGACGTTTGTGATATAATGAATGGGAATAGAGATGCCTGCACCCAGCCAGCACATAGAAAATAGGGCACATTCAAACAGTAGACTGATTTTTTTAAAGAGAGAAAGGATAGGGAACTTTGCTCTTCTGTAGGTGAAAACAAATTTCTCCTTAGAAATAAAGCACTATACTTATTTCTTGCAGGTATTTAGAGACTAAATATACATAATCAGCTTTGTAAGTACTTAAAATGCTTAAAATAATACATTATTATAAAGTAAGAAGTAATAATAAAATTCACCTTTATGCATATAAAAAGCCTCAATACATATGATGTAAAAGTTGACAAAATCATGATAAGTGAACAGATATTCCAGAGAGGCAGTTTAAAATACCTCTCTCACTGTGGGGAGAGGACAAGTTATTTAATGGACGTAGTTTCTGTGTCACAAGATGAAAAAGTTGTGGAGACTGGTTGGGTTCTGGATGTGAATACACTTAACACTACTGAACTGTATTTAAAAATGGTTAAAATTGTCATTTTATGTTGTATTTTGCCACAGTTAAATAATACTTCCCTCAGATACTGGTTGAGCAATAAACCAAAAACAAAATCTAAAAATAAGGATATTTGAAAACACTATTTATGAAAATTTTATGAAAAGGGTATTAACAGACCATAATACTCAAAAATGACAAAAAATGCTTTCCTTTCAAGTTGATATGAAACACTTATAAAAATTGCAGTGTACTAGGCCACAGCAAGTATTAATAAATAATAATCATTGGGCCAGGTGCAGTGGCTCATGCCTGTAATCCCAGAACTTTGGGAGGCCTAGGTGGTCAGATCACGAGGTCAGGAAATCGAGACCATCCTGGCCAACATGGTGAAACCCTGTCTCTACTAAAAATACAAAAATTAGCTGGGTGTGGTGACACGTGCCTGTAATCCCAGCTACTCGGGAGGCTGAGGCAGGAGAATTGCTTGAACCCAGGAGGCAGAGGTTGCAGTGAGCTGAGATGGCGCCATTGCACTCCAGCCTGGCAATAGAGTGAGACTCCGTCTCAAAAAAAAAAAGTAATAATAATAATATGATCATATTCTTAGAACACAATTTGACAACGTAGATTTTGTTAACCAGAAGATCACAATATACTATACTTTGCGAAATTTAAAAATACATTTGAAATAAGAAAATGAAGTTATGTTTAGAACAGAATGGCAATAAAAACACTACATATCAAAGCTTGTATATGTTTGGTGCAACTAAAGCATTCTTTAGAAGGTGGTTTGTATTTGTAAATATATTTATTAGTAAAGAGAAAGCCTAAAAAAAAAATCAGTGGGGTAGGTAACTCCATCAGAAGGGAGACTCCTTACATAAGACTACTTACATGACTACAGAGTTATATAAGAAAGACAAACAGCTCAAAATGTAGAAATAGCCAAATTATAAGGGAACCCAGTGCATGAGATCTTCTGCTTCAGGTCCATTGGGAAAGAATGGGCAACTCTAAATATTAATGGTACTGGGACATTAGTTACAGATGAGAAAAAATATAAAATTTGACCCCTACCTGTCACTGGACACGAAAAAACAAATGTAAGTTCTAATGAGTTAAAATAAAAAATAAAAAACTTTAAAATTCAGAAAATATGAAGAAATAGTTTATACCTTCCAGTGGACAAGGATTTCATACCCAAAACACAAAACTATGAAGTAAAACATTGGTTCATTTTACAACAATAATATTAACATTTTAGTTTATCAAAAGACTATAAAAAGGGAATAGAAGCCATTAGCAGAAAGAAGATGATTTGCAACACCTATGAAAAAGGAGTAGTGTTTATGGAATATGAAGAATTTATACAAATCAGAAGAGAAACGAATACAAAACTGTACAAAGGAAACATATAACCTGGCGTTTCATAAAGAAAATCACATTACTTATAAGCAAGAAAGATGCTCCACCTCCACATGTGGAAGTCAAGAACAACTGAAGTTCAGCAGAACACCCTGAAGTCAAGATTTTGTCGTGTGTGTGTGAGTGTGTGTATATTTTTTATGTTCTGAGTCTGCATATTTTATTGTATACTTTATGGACATTTTCCCATGTCATTAAGTTAAGAGAAAAGCATTGATGACTCATTCAGCATATATTTAGCGAGTTGTTACCATGTGCAGTATAGTTTTCTAATTACTGGAGCTAGATGAATGAACAAAATAAAAACAAAAATCTCTGCCTTCATGAAGATTCTGTTCTGGGAAAGGCAGACCATAAACAAGAAAAATATAGTATATTAGACAGTGATGAGTGTTAAGAAGCAAAGTAAAATAGAAGGCTAAAAAGCATTGGTCGGGGGAGTGAAAATTTTGAAGTTCAATATGTGAGTAAAGTTCTAACTTGAATCAGCCATACATAGGAATATTGTACAATTCAATCATCTCTCCATGGTTCAATATTTAGGTATTTCTATACTTTGACATAATAAAAGAAAGTGAAAACACTGTCACATGTCTTTGCCAGTGTCTCCAATTATTACCTTAGAAAGGTTTTTTTATTTAATCTTTTTTATTTTTTTCTTGAGACAGTCTTACTCTTGTCGACCAGTCTGTAATGCAGTGGCATGATCTGAAGGAAGTCGCCAATGACAATAAGACAGTTCACTCAAATGTTACCTCTAGAGGCAGACAGTAATTCCTGCCACCAATATATTTAAAAATCCTAAATTTATTGTTAAAGATCTGGTAATGGTTAGTACAGTAACAGAGATGGAAGGGGAAAGAAACATATCAATGAGAAGAGATGTTTTTCTATAAACAATATAGACAAAGAATCAAATGTTCTGTTACATTAGATATCACAGCGACTCATGTGATCTCAATGTATGGTTCTATATGGAAAGAGCAGCTGATTTCGGAAAACACATCCCCCCAAAAAGCTGTCTAAAGCAGTAGAAAGGAAATCTTTGAGCCACCAAGTTGTAAACTGAAGAGCTCCCCAAAGGCTCATGACATATGATACTGTATCTGGTCCTAAGTCCAGCAGCTTGCCACCTAAAAGCCGGAGTCAAGAGACATGGATGGGTGGAAGGAAAAAATGGTTTTAATCAAGGTGTGAGAGTGGCAGGAAGGAAGATAGAGTGGATGACTGAAGTATATTTTTAAAACTGAGGTCCTTAGTTACAATACCGTTGAGAGTGTGGGGGAATAAGGCTGGAGGGATGACCAGTTTCAAAGGAGGCTGCTCACAGGGTTTCCTATGTGAGTGCTACAATCTGCAGTTATGTAACTTGGAGGATTAAGTGGGGCTGGAAACAGGAGGATTTATTGAATGTCTGTTTTAGTGTTTTAGGAGTGGTTGAACACGACCCCACATGTCCATTTCTGTATAAAGGACAAAATGTTCATTTTCCATAGAGGATAAAACAGAGAGTCTCTGGACTGGAGACCACTGAGACCAATTGAGGAAAGGGTACAATATTGAAAACAAAGCACACACTGAAAATTGAGATTCCCAGCTTTTCTCATTTCCAGCTTTTAGGATGCTGACAACAGGGCTTCCTTCCTCCAAAAAGAGAAATAAATCAATAAATATTCATCTGTGGGGATTAGACCAGGTCAGTAAAGATAAGCCAAAAAATCCTGACATTGGTCTGGCACAGTGGCTCACGCCTATAATCCCAGCACTTTGGGAGGCTGAAGCGGGCGGATCACGAGGTCAAGCGATCGAGACCATCCTGGCCAACATGGTGAAACACCGTCTCTACTAAAAATACAATAATTAGTTGGGCATAGTGGCACGTGCCTGTAGTCCTAGCTACTCGGGAGGCTGAGGCAGGAGAATCACTTGAACCCGGGAGGTGAAGGTTGCAGTGAGCCGAGATCGCGCCACTGCACTCCAGCCTGGTGACTGAGCGAGACTCTGTTTCAAAAAAAAAAAAAAAAATCCTGACATTAGGCATTTCCGCCAAAAATAGATCTAACAGCAAAATAATGGTCCTAGTGGTGAGTTTCTAACACTAAATAACTAGAGGGATTTCAGGGCAAGCATGTGGGGCTTTGACTAGTAAGTAAAGACTAGTAAGTAAATCCTGGATTTAAATCACAATGTGAGTTCTGGAGATCTCACAGTGTGAGTTCTGGAGAGCTCTGAGCAGTGGAGAGATGGAACGGGCTTCATGGGAGACTCATCCAGCCAGGAAAGAGAACTTTAGAAGGTTGAGCCTGAAAGCAGGGAGCTCACTGAGGAGGTGAGAGGGGTTGGGGGTCGGGGCGGCAGGGGGGAGGGAGGGGAGGTTGGCATTCCGTCCACGGGGCTCCTGGGTTTTTCTGAACCTAGAGACTTCCTAAAATATTTGGTATTCCTGGGATTAATGTCTATTACCTATTTTCTGAATGGCATGCTTTGTAGTTCTTCTTATAGGAAAGTTCTTGTTCATTATAAGACAATTACGAACTTTCTGAAACTCTAAAGAAAGCTGAATGTTGCAAAGTAAGCTCACGGCTGAAAATACTCTTCCATTTTCAACAACCTTGTTATAAAACTCAGCAAAGAGAAGACTCTTAGTGAACACACAAAGGGGACCTGAATCAGGAGAAGCTCAGACTCTCCCAGGAGCTCCGCTAAAGGGTTTACGTAAGTCTCAGAGGAGCTTCCACAAAATGGAGTTCTCCTAGAAACAATCACTGACTAGTTGTTTTCTCTTAAAATATCAATTTCCTAACAGTAAGAGAAAAATTAAAACACATTTAAATTATATAGAGTTTATTTGAGCATTTGGAGATTCTTTTTGTTTTCTTTTTTCTTTTCTTGTTTTCTTTCTTTTGAAACAGAGTTTCCCTCTTGTTTTCCAGGCTGGATTGCAACGGGTCCATCTCGGCTCACTGCAATTTCTGCCTCCTGGGTTCAAGCAATTCTCCTGCCTCAGCCTCCCGAGTAGCTGGGATTACAGGTGCCTGCCACCACGCCTGGCTAATTTTTGTATTTTTCGTAGAGATGGGGGTTCACCATATTGAACAGGCTGATCTCGAACTCCTGACTTCAGGTGATCCACCCGCCTCGGACTCCCAAAGTGCTGGGAATACAGGTGTGAGCCACCACATCCAGCCCATTTGCTCTAGCAGATTATTCTCTACTCATGTAAGGGTGGAAAGTATATGTCGTTTGTTTACTGTGACTCTTCCAGTTTCTTTTTTACAGAGAACCCACAAAGCTAGAAGATGGCTACTATATGAATTATGTGGGCTCTCCAGAGTTGCAAGTAACTATACCACAAGAAATTGAAATGCATGCTTTTCATTTAAATTGTCAAATTTCTTGCCTTAAAGTTGTTCAGCATACCTATTATTATAATCCTTGTAGTATCTCTAGGGTCTATAATAATGTCCCATTTTATATTCTTGATATTGGTGATGTTTTCCTTTTGCTAGATGTTTTGCAGTTTTTAATAATCTTTTCAAAGCATCAGCTTTTGGCAGCACAGATTTTATTATTGGTCTGTGTTCCATTTCATTGGTTTTCATTTTATTTTTAATTTTTTCTATTTACTTTTGATGCTTAATATTTTATTTTCAAATAGTTAAAATTTTATAAAAATCAAAGGTGCATATAAGGTTTTGACTTTAACAAATTAAAGCAAAATGAGATTTTTACAACTTCTTCAATGTTAATTTAGTAATAAAATGTTTTTTATTAGCCAAAATATTTCTGCTTTTTCCAAGATGAATGATTTCCCAATGAAGGAGTTTTGATTCTAAGAAATTGTTCTTGTCTCTTCTTGACTAAGATTTTTAAATGATGAAATGAAGCACCATTCTTTAAATGTCTCATGTAATATTTACTACAGACTGCTGATAATCTTTTAAAGCAGCTAAGGATGTTAAAATGCTGCCTTTGAGGTAACCAGCCACTTTACAGGAAATATGATACTATTTGGTGTTTTAAAAATGTTAAAATTAATTTCAGTCCTTGAAAATATGTATATAGATACGTATATAATTTACATGAGAAAATAGCCTTGGTATTTCAAGAGGAAATAAAAATTGTTGTGCCAAACTGTGCTGGGTTTATTATCTATATTCGAGTTATGAATTCATATTATTAAGGTCTTTTAATTCAAGAGATGAAGAAATAGTTTAAATATTTCACTCCAAGTGAATGGTCTGTCTCTTAGATGATTAAAGAAACAGAATAGTTCTTCTCTACTTTTTATCATAGTGACTAATACTAGCAAAGCACTTCAGTCCTTCTCTAGGAAAATCACCTTGTTTTTCTACATGATTTGTCTCTCAGTTACGCACATGTTCTATTTCCTGGGCAGGGGTGGAAGGGGAGTTGCTCTGGAGACTCTCTGGTCTCACGGCAGACCCTGTGAGCAAGAAATAAACTTAGAGGAGGCCAGCCACTGAGACTTGGAGGGTTTATTTGCCATTACCGCACAGCCCATCTTATCCTGGAAAATGTACCACATGAACACAAATATAAAAAACAAGACATTTTGTATTTTAAAAATGTAACTCAAATTAAAAACAACAAGCTTTTATAACCTGATTTTAGTATAATCATTTTCAAATGTTACTGGAGATTGTGCCAGTGGCTGTAGTTGGGATGAGGGTCACAGCTGTGCTGCAGAAATATGACCTGGACCTTGGGTCAGGAGAAATCTTTGGCCCTAAGTCTCTTGGCCATCAGAGGCAACTGCAAAATCAAAGTGCACCAAATACACCCATTCCTGCTGCACTTTGTGATGAGCTATAGAAATTCAGAAAATGCCAGCCACCCAGGATGTTGGTTGGACTTTTGCCTTCAGAAGGTTTGCCCATCTGGGTCATCATAGAGGAGATGGTGGCTGGACCGAGGCTCTGATAATCTGCTCCTAATATTCATCTTTCTAGTGCAATGCCCATTCATCAGGACAAAGAGAGAAGGAGCCCTTTACTGCCTCTCCCTCCTGAGGGCCGCGGGCTGTTAGGGCTGGCCTCCGTCCTCGATGCAGTGTGCAGGTTATTGTGGATGATCATCTTGGTACTGGGCCTCTCCTGCCTGCTGGGTCAGGCTTGGTGGATAAAGAGACTGGCTCACCACTGCAAGAGTCTTCTGGGCTGACATATGGTGAGTGAGGCATTTGATGAGTGTAATTCTGGTCTGCGGGATTTATTGCCGTAAGTTGGTCAGTGCTGCCTGGTGGTGAAGTGAAGCCATCCTTTGATGGCTTCATCCATTGCAGACATGATATTCTATATCTTCTCTGGTGCTGACCCTCTTCATACCCTGCAACAAGTTCCAGAAGTGGAAACAGTAAAACATCTGCCTCTCTGTCACCACGTTTTTCTCTGTGATCATCTGAAAAGACTGTATGACATGAGCCTCTTCATCAGAGCTGAGCTGAGGCATGGAGACCTGTGAGGTCACCTCATTGTGCCCATCTTCCTATCATTAATGGGCAGGACTTTCTCATCTCCCTTTTCATCTTCCATGTCATCTTCAGTTTTCAGTGAGCCATCATTCCATCCTGCTGGCAAACACCCAGTAATGGAGGACATGGAGTTAGAAGAGTCAGTGCATGAACAGCAAGACCTTCCAGATGCATGAGCACAACGCAGCTCTCTGAACGGCACGATTTCCCAAAGGCACTTTGGGAAAACTTACCTGATTCTCCTCTTAGAAGAAACAGGTATCGGCCAGTTGGGATAGTGGTGGTGCTCCACGATGAGACTATCCCAAATGCTACATCAAGTTACACTGGAAACAGCTCCAGTGAAAGACTTTAGCTCCGTAAGGAGAATTTATTAGTGGGATACATAGCATGGTTCTTCCCTGGGAGTCTCTAACCTGGTCACCCCATTCGCACATTTAAAATTAGTTTACTAAAGACTGCGGGAATAAACCTCAGAAAACCAGTAGGTGCAGGAGAGGGGCTAAGGAAAGGGAATTAGTTAAGGGTAAAAGAAACAATCATTTGGACTCTCTCACACACATTCTATTTCCTGGTTTTATCTTTTTTGGTGATGAAATCAGTGATAGCTGAATAAGGCTCACAGCTGGAGGCTTGAAATTCTAGATAAGAAATTTCATGCCAATTTTAATACAACTGGATAGAAAAACTAACACCAGGTGCCTCAAGCTTCACCTACACACACACACACACACACACACACACACACACACACACACACGCACACACATCAACTAGCTTACAATCCTTGCAACTAAAGCAAATCCAATTGCAGACAGTGCTGAACTCACTGGAAAAGAGCTGGTGATTGTTTCTCCACTGGGTGTCAGAAAGAAGCAAATTTGCAGCCTTTGGGCTGGGCTGCTATTGGTTGATGGGTGTGGAGTCCCCTCCCAGGTCTCCTTTAGAAAAGCTTTGGATTCCAGGTATCACCTCGGACAGCATTTCTTCATAGAGGATGCTGTGGTTCCTTCTTACCTGATCACCTGTGGTAAGAAAGCCAAAGACTCCACCCTCTTCACCCCAGAACAGCCATAGAAATTCTCTGAGGCAGCAGGCTGACATTTCTAGTTAGCAGTTTCTTCTGCTTTGACTCAAGAAAGGTAAGTATTTCACTAGAGCTTATATTAGAAAATCTGGAGTTTGGGATTTTCTTGCTTTTCTTTCAGGGATGTGAGCACATACTACAGGAGAGCTGGCTTTGAAGCCTCTTAGGTTTGTTTTCGTACTCAGACCAAGCTGGGTCCCCTGAGCACTTTTGCATTGCTGGTAAGGAAGGCAAGCGCAAGCCTCTCTCTCACACACAGGTGGACTTCATTGTGATGCTATAGAAATCTCCTAAAGGATGCAGTGGCAGGACATACGCAGCGTAGTAACACTACCCTTCACATTGGTCATTTTGGTATAATTTCAAAACTCATACCAGTGTATTTAAGACATTTTATAGTTATCAAGCAAATTTTACACTTTAATGCTAATAAATAATTTGTCCTTCAAAGTCTTATGTATACATGGGATAGATTAAATATGTAAGAAAGCATGATATATGTATGCTGATCAACTATAATTAATCAGCACGTCTGACTAGACCTGAATATAGATAACCACTCATTTCAGTCATGAAGCTCCAGGTGGAGTAGAATTATGTGAAGAGCTTGCAGAAAAAGGATTTTGTTTGTTCAAATTCCTCTATTCAGCCAGATGCCAGCATTCATCTTGCATGCACGGTCTGGTCTTACTTTCATGGTTTTTGTCATGCCCTCCAGCCATCTTATCTGAGGGCACTCTGGTTTCTTCCACCCTCAAGGCACGGTCATGGAACCAGGTCAGGGCAAACTATAGCCTGCACATTCATAGCCATGTCTGTATCTGCATCATGGCCACCTTCACATGACACGAGTTAGGACACCTCTGCATTTCTGTAATAACAGATCTCCAAGAACCCTCATTTTCTGGGCTTATACAGGTTGTTTAATGTCCATCAAGTTAATTGAATGAAATCAACATTGACAACAGCCTTTGTCATCCATAGTGAGAGATAACTCAAGAGATACCATGTTTGATTTGGGTCCTTCCAGTTAAATTTCATTTTTACTTAAAAGCATGTGAAGGTACTGGTTCATTTAACAAAAGTATCATCAACTAGTTTCCCCTGATCTCTCCAGGGCACCCAGATCCCAGGGCAGGGTCCTGCTCCCTTCCTTCTCTCCCCACCTACGGAGGCGCTCTCCTTTCCTTCTCCCTCTGCCTGGGGAGCTAGCCTGAGCACCACACTGAACTCCATCAGACCCCAAGAAAGAAATCAAGAATGGCAGCTGAAATTTGTCATGCTTGAAGCAGCACCTCCTGGAAGACCTATGAGTTTTGCTCAAGAAACTTTTGGGAACCAATAAAACTAAACTATAGTGATGAATATATATACATATTTTTTGAGCGGGATAACATTGCCAGGAAACTTGAATGTTACTCTTCAAGTATGGGTTGTAGGGGGTGTGTACAATAGGCAGCAAGAAGGTGGATGCATTTATCTATGGATCACAGAGAATCCTCTTGTTACAAATTAGCAAAGCTTGGAGAATTTAAAAGATTGGTACGGCCAGGCGCGGTGGCTCATGTCTGTCATCCCAGCACTTTGGTAGGCCGAGGCGGGCGGATCACGAGGTCAGGAGATCGAGACCATTCTGGCGAACACGGTGAAACCCCGTCTCTACTAAAAATACAAAAAAAAAATTAGCCGGGCGTGGTGGCGGGGGCCTGTAGTCCCAGCTACTCGGGAGGCTGAGGCAGGAGAATGGCGTGAACCCCGGGAGGCGGAGCTTGCAGTGGGCCGAGATCGCGCCACTGCACTCCAGCCTGGGCGACAGCGAGACTCCATCTAAAAAAAAAAAAAAAAAGATGGGTACATTGTACTGAAGAAAGGGAGCGAAGAGTCAGAAGCTTTGCTACTGGTTGCCTTGGTGAGCAATAAAATTTATTTGGAGCACATGGAAACAGTACAACCTGAAAAACACTTAGGGTTTTGCCAGGAAAATGGTTTTAGTAGCCACTTGATCTCAGCCAAGACAGGAGACTGTCTTCCTGTATTTTCAGAAAGTTGCTAATGAAATCCTTGGACTCAAATTAAACAAAGCAGAAAAATAGAAGAGTCACAGAGGGTGGTGAAGGCAGGTATTGGAAACTACAACCAGGCCCCCAGAACGGTGACTCTTCCTACAAGCTCTATGTCTGCATCCGTGAGGGCATTTGTTTTTAACTAATAGTTCTGGCTGCACCTCACCTCTGCGTGGGCCTGAGCATGTTTGGAAACTTGTTTTGCACGCAGCCATCTCTGTAGTTCAGTTAACACTTTCCTTTAGCTCACTTCATCAAGTGTTGCCTCACAGGCCAAAGGCAGCTCCTTGGACTGGTAAGAATTCAATTTGGGGACCACAGTCTTTGAGTTCAAAATGGAAAGCTCATTCTCTGGAATTAGGCTGCTTCATCCAAAAAGAATACTGGCTCTCTTTGTATCCTCCCCTCTTTTCTCCTTCATGTAAATACACAAAATATTGAATGGCTGCATGAAAGATGAAAAGTGTCCGAGTCTTCCTCATCAGCCAGGATTTTGCTACAGCAGCTTCATTGTCCTACCCGAACTCATACATGGCAAATCATACTTCAGAATGCAAGCATTTAAACACAGAATACATTTTACCTACAGAAGGTCCTTTGCCATTTTGAGTGAAAATATATAAACCTATGTCTAACTGAAAATGCTTGAAATAAAGTTGTAATCAAATTTCTTTTATTTTTTTAAAAAGAGCCTAAATTGTTTACGTCATAGCTTGTAAAAATAGTATCAGATATTGTATTTTTACTATTGTATGATGGTCACTATGTACTATGTAACATTGAGGTTAAATAGCTTTATGAATTTTGATAAATGTTCCTCTGTAGCTCCACATGTAATTTCTCTTGCAAACTGTATAAGAATACTCATAGAATGAGTTATGACAGATCATTGGATCATTGTGGATCAGACCATACCTGATGTTCAGATATTTTTTCTTCCACAAATACATTTATTTAAATGACTTTTTAAAAGTGACATAAACTAATTGGGCACACTGTAATAATCTCAGGCACCACTGCCTGAGAACTGATGTTTCTGCTGCTTTTCCCTTATCTTGACCTATTCTTCATGGTTACATGATAGTCATATACAGTATATGCCCTTGTTCATCTATAATTCAAGTGTATTCCTTTCTCTGGGCTAACATGGTAATTATTTTCTTTCCATTTGTTTTCAGAAAACAAATTTTATTTCATTACAATGAACTGAGCATGTTTATTTATTTTAATAAGTTGTCCCTGTATAATTTTATTGTGCTACCTTTTTTATTATCCATGTCTTCAGAAAATATTATTTATGTAAGAAAGATACTCATAATACTGATGTATCATTATATTAATCTTATTTGTAATCCAATCATTTTCTTTTATATTTCTTAAATAAACTACACTAGAATTATGTCACAAGTAAAGTTTTGTAGATCACCATCTTCTTACTGTTACTTTGTAACTGGGGAATTCTGAAATAACAATATTATTGTAGCTTATATTATTTTTCTGTTAATCAAAGATACACTTAATTAATTAGAATTTTTTCCTTTTTGTACTCAGTTTCTACCACTCTTCTATTTTGCATTAGAGAGTTCTTAAAGAAAGCTGTTGATTGGATATAGTAAATAATTTAAAAATCAATGTTTAATATATGAAGTTTTTCTTACTAAAAAAAATCACCCAATTAAAAGTGGGCTAAAGATGGGAATGGACATTTTGCAGAAATAAATAAACCACAAATGACCCATAAATTTTTTTTTTTTTGAGACCGAGTGTCACTCTGTCACCCAGGCTGGAGTGCAGTGGCACAAGCTCGGCTTACTGCAACCTCCACTTCCCAGGTTCAAGCAATTCTCATGCCTCAGGCTCTCGAATAGCTAGGACTACAGGCACACACCACCACACCTGGCTAATTTTTGTTTTTGTTTTTGTTTTTAGTAGAGACAGGGGTTCCACCATGTCAGCCAGGCTGGTCTCGAACTGACCTCAAGTGATCCGCTGGCCTCAGCCTCCCAAAGTGCTGGGATTACAAGCGTGAGCCATCAGACCTGGCCGACCTATAGACTCTTTTTTTTTTCTTCTTATTCCTTGAAACTGCTCGTATTGCAAGTTTTTCATGGATGAAATATGGAATTGAGCAGATTCTTTTTTTCTACAAAATTATGGTATAAACTTGCTCAATTTTCTATCTTATTGCTAATACATCTTACAGGCACACAGTTTGTAAAGTAAACCCCTTAAGGGCTGAGTGCATAGAGTGTGCTGCAAGGTACAAGAAGTAAACTAAAAATGAGCATATAAACCTACATCTGGACCAACACGGTACTGAATGCTGGAGTCTGAGCAAAGAATGAGTGATGAAAACAGCAAAGCTGGAAAAAAATGCTACTAATAATAATTTCTGAAAAGTCTATTAATGAAAACTTTTTCAAAATAGCTCAGGAAACCAGAAAGACAATGTTCTGTATGGAAACACTGTAGGAAGTTACAGTTTTGCATTCATAAAGTACCGTGGCTCCTGTTTTATGGGACAGTAAAAGCTTACCACAATCTAGAGGTAGTTTTTACTCTAAGAAGGATGATTGTATTACTAGACTGTGCCGTATAATATTATGCATGTGGTTCTTGTACTAAATGTAGCCCAAAGAGTCTGCTGCAATTTCGAAGAATCCGAACAAAAGCATAACCGAAGTTCAGGAATGAAAGCAAGGTACAACTGCCGAGTTTCGCATGCAAGGCCAACGTACAACCCTGAATGCAACCAAATCTCAGCTGAAAGGAAAAGAAACATTTTCTGAGTTAGGAGACATGTGGAGATGCTCAGTACTGGAGAAGAGAAAACAAACAAAAAAGGCAGGGAAAAGAAAAATAAAAACACAAGTTACATTTGCATTTCATAATCTTACAACTATCTGTTTCCAAAGTACTGTCTTCCAGCTATTTTAGTTGATCATTTAATAAAAGCATCTTATGTTTTAAGATTACAATGATGTTCTGGCCTAGGCTGCCCCCTCCAACACCCTCAAAAAGTAAAGTTAATAAAACATGCTTTTGCTGAGATCGTCCTCATTCTACCATAAGGGCACCATCTCCCAACTGGTAGCAGTTGCTTCTCATGATATTTTTGTCACTTGCCAACAAGGCAGAAAATACTCTGCTGGATGAAATCACTGGGAACATTCCAAGTTCAAAATTAAATGTTTAACTTATACATAATACAAGTTATGTACAAGATCAGGAGCGGGGAAAAACCTGAACAAATCCTGGAACACACATAATGTATTTACGTTATGGGAAAAGGAGAGAGAACACTTCAAATATCAACATGTTCTGCGCTATTAACTCATTTATGGCAAAATGGCCACACCAAATTGCATGTGAATGTTAGAACCTCTTGGATAACCACTATAAATACTTTTTTTTAAAAAAAGGAAAATGCAGAAATAACTACCAACAGTGTCTGAGAAGAGAGACTAAGTTAACATACATTGCATGTGTTGCAGGCAAGGCAGAGGCAGCTTTTTAAAGCTTTTGCACAGACTTCACATAATCTTAAAAAAAAATGTAGGCCATCACAAGATTTGACTTGCTGAAATCCAAACAATTTTGACTCACGAAAAGTCGTAAGACTTCAGCTGGAAAAAAAGAAAAAAGATCTAGCCTCAGACCGAATAAAAACTTGGAAGAACATGATAATTAGATTAAACAAGCATGGCCAGGCTTGGAACCTGAATGTATTTTAAAGCAAAAGCTCAAAGGTGAGTGGGGAAGAGAACAACCTCTTTGGTGACAAGATGTACTATAATACCATGATGTAAAGAAGGATATGGTGAATATGTGAAAATGTACCTTTTACTAAAGCTTATACAATATACAAGTTACTTGGTCCATAAAAACTATGTTAGATTTATGTCTTCTAGTTTGTTCAACTTGTATTCCAGCCACATTATTTACTTCTTGCCCACTTAAACAAAACCAAACAAAAACCAACCAACCAACCAACCAACCAACCAACCAACAAAACAGCTGAAAAAATTAATTTCCAGTAGTTTGTACATTTTGATGTTTTTTTTTGTTTTACTGTGTCTTCTGCATTTCAAATCAGCACTTGCAGATAGATAGTGGGGTTTTAGAATAGTATCACCTGGTATGAAAAGTTTTCCCAATAAACCACAAAAGACTGTTCATTTTTTTCTCCTTTTTTGTCAACTTTTTGCTGCACTCAAGTCCGTTTAAGTCTTAGCAAAAAGACGGTAGTTAGGATACCACTGTTGGTGTAGATGATGTGACACTGGTTGAACTTGTGCTGGCGTTTGTGTAAATTCCATCGCTGTTTGTGTTTAATTCATTAGGGGGCACGTGGCTTGAACTGGCTTGAAGGATTGCGCCTGCTACACTGCAATGTGGCCGCGGCCCTGCTTCTGGTGTGTAGGTAAAGGTAAGGCTGGTGGAATATATGATTCCATCATTTCGGACCAAAGTTACTGAAACCTGGACTGGTTGCTGGACCTATCTCCAACCTTCTCAGAATGCAGAAACGTCTGGGACAACACGGAGCATACTCTCTCCACACCTGTACATAGCTTCAGCTTCTACATCCCCAAACCACACTTGCAAATTTGGAGTGAAATTCTGTCCTGTAAGTTCAAGCATTGCTTCGTCCCCACCGCCATTCGACTTAAGGCTCTCTACGACAGGCGTAGGCATGACCAGGGCAAGGACAGGGCCCATTCTCTCGTAAAATGTATACTTCCCCTTATGTGTGCTAATGATTGCCCAGGAAGCACCATCATTTATCATCTTTTTATTTGGTTCTGTTGGGCATGGAGTGGCCTGAAATTGAATTATTCTTTCTTGAGAAAGGCATAAGTACTTTCTTTCTGTATCCTCAAGGTCAAATGCACATTTATGGAGTTGTGACACAGGATCATCTGCATCCAATAATGTGGTCTGCTTATCAACTTTCCTAATTATCAATCTTGGGAGTGCCATGCCAGTAACTGAGCACACAAGTTTGACTGTTTGTCCATAATGAATGTAGCCATCTCAGACTGTGAATTCTTCTCCTTCTGATCCATCATCATCCAAGAATAATGTAAAATGCTCCCCATTGCTGTGAACTAGCATGAAAATTACCTCTTTCTACGTGCAAGTATCTGGTACTAACTGTCTGGGATAGTAGTCGATTAAACAGAGCCACCTTTGTTCCTGAGGCAATGCATAAGTCAGCATTTTTCAATGACTGCTTCTTTTTGGAAGGTTTGGACGACTTGCTGAGGAACACACCAATGTCATCACCGTTGCCATAGAACACCTTTACAGACAACATGAAGTGCTTTTGCTTGTCTAAATCAGATATGTACAATGTTTTGGCTGTGCAATAGTTCTTTCCTTCCAAGTTTAGCTGCTGCATTTCTTGGTCACTATTTCCTATCCCAATAAATGCACATGGTTGAGACCCTTGTTCAGAACAACCATCGCATTTCATTTGTTATTTTATTTTCTTCCATCCACTGCCCATAAGATATACACAAGGGGGAGGGCAAAAAAACCTTTTTTCATTTCCATATGACTTCTGTACAACTTTTGCATGAAGGGTAAGTACTATTTGATCCCCTTACCCTTTTAAATAATTTCACATAGCTTCCCTAGTAAGTCGTTTAAATGGAGACCACTTACCAAATTTCCTTTTAATCCATGCCATGGTACCTCAAGAACATGTTAAGGTAAGTAACAGCTTGGAACATTTCAATGCACCTCAAAACACCTCAGCCAGTGTATCTGTATCATTCTCCTTCGTTCTGAAATAATAATGTTTCCAAAGAACTATAATGCTTCCATTTGAATGATAGTCTTATCATTTCAATGACGTTCCACAGGCTGTACAGGAAGCATGGCAGCATCTACTTCTGGGGAGTCTTCAGGAGGCTTTTACTCATGGCAGACAGCAAAGCAGGAGCAAGTAACTTACATCCCCATAAACTCTTAAATGATTAGTAATCACAGACCATGATAACATACTAATTTTTATGTACTGGAACAACTAAAATTAAGAAGTCTGATAAGAGAAAGAAAATCCAACATTACATGCCTCTGAATATGATTCAGTAGGAAGCACACTGCACCACCTTTGAAGTATTCTTGCCAAAAGAATATAAAACTAAAAGAACTTAAATCAACCTCTTGTTCTAACTATCAGTTTACATGTGTTAAATTATACCATAAGGCTGCACTAAGCCAAACACAAAATGTGGGAAATTCTACAGGCGATTGACCTAGTTTTTTCTGCAAATACATGGAGTCAGGTGGGAAGAAGATATTGTGATCAATTAAAACTGTTTAAGTTAAAGAAAGAGGAAAGAAACATGAAAAGTGGCTTAACAGTCAAAGATAGGTTTATTTTGGAGAATAAACCTGAGAGGGTCTTCTGGCTGATTTCGGTCAGGAACACTCTCTCTTCCAGAGTAAGAGTATTTATTGGTGAGAGAGCGTATCACGGGCTTGGAATGTTTCTGTATGGGGGAGAAGCTCATGGCGGCGTTGGAATGTCTATGGTCAGAGGGGAGGTTTTCTTGGGGCTGACATCTCTCCAGCTGGAGGGGAGGTTATCTGGGGGCTGGCATGTCTCTGGTCAGGGAGGGGTTTATCCTATGGTTGAAATGTTTCTGGATGGACATGTCATTTGTGGTTTATGGTCATGCTGACCTTAGCCATTAGGCTGATGCCCTTTGGATTTAGGTGGTTTTTAGGTGGATCAAGGGGAACTTTAGAATGGTGGTACTTGTCCATAATGGCGATGCTCCTGCTCTGTCAAAAACCTCTGTCAACCAAATGCAGTGTTCATGGACTTGTTTGTATTCTCACTGAAAAAGAGATCTGTGAGACAATCATGAAAATCTGAACACCAAACATTAGATGATATTAAGGAATTACTGTTAATTTATTTAGTTGTGTTAATGGTACTACTATTATGTATTTTAAAAGTCCTTTCCCTTAAAGATACATAGCTATATATTTAAAAATGATATAATATGATGTCTGGGGTTTGTGCTAAAATTATGCTTGAGTGTGTTTTTGTGGGAGATATATGTATGAAATTTTAAGATTACTCCATATATTTATAATTATTGAAGTAGAGTGTAAGGAATACATTGGGTTTTATTACTTTTGTCTCTACTTCCATGTATGTTTGAAAATTTTCATAATAAAAATCGTAAATAAAAGTCTAATAAAAATCATAGTTTTAAAAATTAGGATGAAAAATCATAAATAACAAATAAGATCTAATAAAAATATTGTATAGTGTCATAGTGTAAAAGTATTTTATGAAGACATATTGGTAATTATATTTTAAAACTCCATAAATTGAAAAGTTCAACAACCATACTGTAACCTCCTGATGGGATCTTCCCGCCTGCTGCACAAAAAAAATCAATTCACAGAGACCAGGGCATTGCAGTAAAGGAAGAATTTAATTGATGCGAAGCCAGCCACACCACACAGGAGGTGGAGTTATTAAATCAAACTCATCAAAAGCTTGTAGGTTAGGGTTCTTTCAAAGGTAATTTGGGGGAACTGATGAGGGTGGCTAGGCAATGGATGCTTTCTGCTGATTGTTTGGGGGGTGCAATCTTAACGTGGGAAAAGATCCTGCTCTGTGCTGAATGGCTTCTGCTTCTGCATGGGGCCACATGAGCAGTTGGTGGGTTCAGAAGGCACCATAATTGGTGCCAAACACGCAAAATATCTGAAAGGCTATCTCAAAAGGCCAATCTTGGGTTCTACAGTAGTGATGTTATCTGCAGGAGTAATTGGAAAAGTCGCATATATCGTGACCTCTGGAATAATGGCTGGCAGTCTTTTATGTCTACACCTTTGCAGAATTCAGGCTCTTCTCCTAGCCTGGTGCTCTCTCATTAGCTTTATAAAGGTGACTGAGTTTTGGAGAAGGAATATTATCATTTAAACTGTAAACTACATGTCTCCCAAAGCTAGCCCATCCTAAGCCTGGTAATAATTAAGGCAACATGAAGGTAAAATATAAGAGGAAAGTTGGCTATATTAGATCTTCCCCACTGCCATAATTTTCTCACTGTTATAATTATTGCAAATGCAGTTTCAATATGAGTTGTTTTTCAATTCAACCTCTGGCTTTCTAACTAAAAATGATTAGTTAAACACATGTGCATCTTCTTCCTATTCTACCAACATCCTATTGAAATGACCATGTGATGGACAAAAGAGAAGATATGTGTCCATGCTGAGAACAGGATGCAAAACCTTCAGCAGACTAGAGGGCAGGAGATGGGAACACACTGGGATGTGTAGCCCGAACGATGCAAAGAACAGAGTTGAGGGTGAGATGGAAACCCCTCACAAAAGAAAGACACAAACCTAGAATCCCAGGCACGCCTCACAAGCAACTGCAGTGCTATTAAAGGGCTGTTTATGGATCAGCTGGGCCAGTCAGCTTCCCTTCCTCCCATCCTGCAACTCCTGGCAGTAGCTGGCAGCAGTTATTTAAAAGAGACCAGCCAAGCCGGTTCCTGAGTGAGTCCAACCACAGTCAGCCCAGGGCCAGCCTCATGGCTCCCAATCTATGGTACTGAGGGTCATGTTCATTAATTACTTTTCCAATGGAACAATAATTGCCTTTAGTAAACTACAGGAGCATAAGTAGAAACGACATTGTAGTAAATGTCTCATATCATTACTTCTGCCAGAAATACCTCTGCCCTTGTATTTTCAAAAGATATTTGCTGCATCCTTTTCTGAAATATATTTTTATAATCTCAATTCCTTCAAAACCTAACTTTATTTTATTTTATTTTATTTATTTATTTATTTATTTATTTATTTATTTATTTATTTATTTATTTATTTGAGACAGAGTCTCGTTCTGTCACCCAGGCTGGAGTGCAATGGTGCGATCTCTGCTCACTGCAACCTCCGCCTCCCAGGTTCAAGCGATTCTCCTGCCTCAGCCTCCTGAGTAAGCTGGGATTACAGGCACCTGCCACCACACCCAGCTAATTTTGGTATTTTTAGTAGAGACGGGGTTTCACTATGTTGGCCAGGCTGGTCTCGAACTCCTGACCTCAGGTGATCCACCAGCCTCGGCCTCCCACAGTGCTGGGATTACAGGCGTGAGCCACCTCGCCTGACCCAAAAACCTAACTGTAATTATTTCCCTAGCCACTATACTGATCATTTTATTTAGTGCTTTTTTTACACCATTACATATACATATAAGGAAAACTGGCATCTTTTACATATTTATTTAATTTTATCCTGTTTTCCTCTAAAAACTGTTAAGGCAACTTCCAAAATATATTCTACATAATGAGATTAATAAACAAGCAAAGTAACTAAATCAGTAAGAAAATCTAGCTTGGATTGGTATGGGTTAAAAAATAAATACACAAAATATATCATGATATTTATTTGGTCTAATATAGGCTTCCCATGCCCCCCCCAACCGCCCCCAACCCCCTCCCCACCGCCCCCAACCCCCTCCCGAGAGGACAGGGATGCCCGGGTCCGAAGCCATGGCTGGGCAGCTGCCCTTGCGCCTGGGACTGCAGGGCTCCCTCCCCACCAGCTCAGAAGCGGCCAGGGCTCCCGCCGGCTCCACAAAGCGCGCGGCCCTGCGGCGCCTCCCCTGCTGCAGCCCGCATCTTGGCAGCAGCCTCTCCAGATGGGCCGCTACGGCCATCAACACAACCCAAACCGGTAATGTGGCTCAGCCAGTTCTGCGATCCCACCCAGGAACAGAAGGCAGCAAGAAAACCTCACTTTGATCCCCCTGTGATTCCATCTCCAACCTGACCAATCAGCACTCCCCACTTCCTGAGCCCCTGCCATATTATCCTTAAAAACTCTGATCCCCAAACGCTCGGGGAGACTGATTCGAGCAATAACAAAACTCCAGTCTCCCACCCAGCTGGCTGTGCAAGAATGACTCTTTCTCTTTTGCAATTCCCCTGTCTTGATAAATCAGCTCTGTCTAGGCAGGCGGCAAGGCGAACTTGTTGGGCGGTTGTGTATATATATTAATATATATGCACTCACACACACAAATATATGTAATATTTGCAACTGGAAGTAGAACACGACCTCCTAATACAGAGACGAGCTCCTGTAGCATCAGGAGTCAGCAGCTCCCTGCCAGGTGGAGCCTCCGTTGTGGTCATACTATTGAGGGGGGCCCCACCTGGATGCCAATCCCCACCCCTGATTCAGCCATTTCGCAGATATTTATTCAGATGTTCCAGGAACTATTCTAAGGGCATCAAGTGCTGTTCTTGTCACAGGCAAAGAAAGCCCCAAAGGGAAGGTGTCTCTTCCGGCGGTGCCTGCCCCACCTCCAAGCCTGGCACCTTTCGAAATTTATCTTAGGACATTTCCGACAGGTGTTGCTCTTCTTCAGCTTTGTCCTGGCATAATTTTGTCTCCCAGGAGGCTTCATTTTCTTCCTTCATTGATCCTACATGTGCTGTAGCTAACAGGAATTCCTCAGAGCTCGTAGCCTTTGGATAGTGTGGTTTCACGGTTGTCAACACTGATATGTTTATCTATACTTTGAGCTTCGTGTAGTTTTCATTAGGATTTTGTGAAATGCACAGGATGATGTAGGCTAGAATGGTAGGTTCGATTAGCTATGTTCCTTGATGATTTCACAGTAAGTTATATTTAAATAACCAAACTATTCAGATTTATGCTTCTATGATAAGAGATTTCAGTATTTTTGAATCAAACCATTTTAAGGGTATTTTTTTTAATGAAACACTTATTTACTTAAAATGATTACATAACTCTCCCCTTGCATGCCACATTTTAGGCAAAATTATTAGCATATTCCTAAAACCCAGCTTACTAAATTGCTTTTCTTGATAGCTTTTTTTTTTTAAGCCCAGGAAGAATTTCTAATTGGAAGCTTTAATTGTAGTGAGCTATGTACTAGCCAAGGAAGGCAATAAATTGAAAATATGCTGTTTAATTTTGTTGTTGTTTGTTTGGCTGGAGAACACTACAGTTTTATTTCTATTCATAAACCAGTGCTTCCCAACCAGGGCTGTTTTTGCCTCCAGGGAAGAAAATGTCTGGAGACATCTTGAGTTGACAAAACTGGGGGTTGCTGCTGGCACTTAGTGAGTACAGGCTGTGGATGCTGCTAAACATGCCATCGTGCACAGAACAGCCTGTACCCTCTCTTCTCCCCTGCAAGAAGAATTAAAAATTATCTGACTCAAAGGGTTAATACTGCTAAGATTAAGAAACCCTGCCATTGACCAATGGAAGTAAAAATTGTAAGGATTTATTATTTCAAATCTATACAGCTTTACCTCACGAGTTTTACTTTTTCTAATTCTCTTTAGGGAAGTTTCTCTTCCCTCTCATTTCCCAAACCAAGTTGTGATTTTTGGCGTGAACTACTCCACCCCACAGCCCAGCTTCTGTGCTTGAAGATGTTGTGGATATGGGCTCCATGCTTGTAGTGGCGAACTTCGAGGCCTGTCACATGTCCTGCTACCCCAGACCACTCCATCGCATGACCTGTGCATACACCTTACATCATTCCGAAATGCCCTTCACATATGCCCTCTTCCAGAATATAAAACATCTTCCTTGCGTAAATACTTCCAAGGAAAAGCTGGCCACACTCTGACTATGTAAACCCCTTGAAGTTTTGTTCTATGAAAAACATAAATGGTGGTTCAGCTGGCAGCATCCTCAGTAACACTCTTGATATTTTCTGTCCTCTAATTTTCTCCATGTGTTTGAGAGAACACACTTTGGGTTATCTAGGGCCTATGCCAAAGGAGGCATGTGGAAAAGTGTGACTCAGCCCTCCTCAACAAAAAATTACCTTTCAATTCAGGGCAGAAGCTTATGATATTAAAACTCATGTGGTTCCTCGAGAATCTCCTCAATGCACTTTCCTCGTGAGCCAGGGGTGAGGGTAACTGGCAAAGCAATCAGGTCTTGGCGCCAACAAAATCCCATTTCATCCCTGAAATACAAGGCCCATCAGGACGTGACATCTGTCTGTATTACTTCCTACTATATAATCCCCAGTAACTAGAACAAAGCAGTTAAACAATATTCAACAGTCAGAAATATAACTACCCTCCATTTTCTAGCTCTCTAATCAGTTAATATGTGCACATTTAAACTACATCACAGCATTGGATTTGTTCTATCTGTCTGTATGGATACAATTGTGCTGCTGACAATTTAGTCAAGTGTTTCATCTCTATGTAGACAACTGTCATGTAAGAATTAATGAGAATTTCCTAACATCGTGGTGGCAACTGGCAGCTATTGTTCTGAAAATTTCTAGCTCTGAAAAATTTTAGGCCAACATGTTTACAGTAATGTTTTAGTTTAAAGAGCTTGGAAATGGGGTTTCCTGGAATGTGTTGGAATAAACCATGTATTTTATTCCCAGTTTTGGGAGACATCTGCTTTCCTTACGTTCCCCAGGCTACCACCATCCAAAAGCAGAAAAGCCATTTAGGGAACCAAGAGTTTTAGTCAAGCTACTTAACTGTCATCAGAAATAAAGAAAACAAATCACCTCTACAGCCTTCTGGTTAATTTTTATAGGGTGGTTTGTCTTCATTCAGTGGAAAAGAATAATCTTAACTTCAGGTCATTGGCAAGTCAATAAAAGCTCTAAAGCTAAATTTTCACCAAAATCTCAGTTGAGATGAGTAATATTTAAGGATTATTTGGAAGAATAGGCTCCATTGATTTCTGTAATAACCAAAGATTTAATACTGGATTAATTCAAACCATCGTATAACTCCATACTCAAGCCATATTGTCTTGATTGCCCAAGAAATTGCTTTTAAGAAACTGTCATATATTTATTGTCCAAAACGTGTTTATTATAGGGTTATTGTTGAGGACAATGTCCCCTTTATCGCTTGGTGACTCCAATTAAAGGCCCCAATAAACATTGCTCTCAGACTTGATTTTGACAACAAAACCTCTCACATAAAATACTGAAAGTATGAATGTTAGAATCCTTTTTTATTTCCGGGAAGCTGAGATACAAAAATGGAACCAAGATTCAGTGACGTAGATCTTTATCATATCTTGCGTGGTCCTCTGAAATAGGAAGAAAACATTAAATTTTAACTTTTGACTTTAGGGTAAAAAATCACTTTTATACAAATCAAAAACAAACAAGAAAAGAACCCCATACAAATTATAAAGATAAAGGCTGACAAAATTGACCATAATAAAATAAAATTTCTGTGCAACAAGACACTAGGAATAAGTTTGTAAGAAAAGCTAGTGGGAACAAAAAGATATTTACAACATTATTGAAGATATAAAGATTGATATCCAAAATAAAAACCTCTTATTAAAGAGGAAAGAAAAAGTAAATGAAAGTACAAACAGATTAAGAAGAGAAAACATGGCCCGGTGCGGTGGCTCACCCCTGTAATCCCAGCACTCTGGGAGTCTGAGGCAGACGGATCATGAGGTCAGGAGTTTGAGACCAGCCTGGCCAACGTGGTGAAACCCCGTCTCTACTAAACATACAAAAATTAGCTGGGTGTCGTGGGGGGGCACCTGTAGCCCCAGCTACTGGGGAGGCTGAGGCAGGAGAATCACTTGAACCCAGGAGGCAGAGGTTGCAGTGAGCTGAGATCATGCCACTGCACTCCAGCCTGAGCAACAGAGCAAGATTCCATCTCAAAAAACAGAAAAAAGAGAGAGAAAAAACATTAATGACTAACAAATGTATCTGAAGATTCTCAGACTCATTAGTAGTCAAAAAAGTGTACATTATAGCAATGATGAGAGTGCAATTCTCTTTATCTGAACTGGTAAACATAAAAAAGTCAGACAAAAGCATTACTGAAGTGACGATAAGGGAGTTATCTGGTGATGCTGGTGGGAAGATACAGCGGCTGTGCGAGGTGATTCTAAAACATGACTTACAGGCGAGTACTCATGCACACCCTCTGCCCCAACAACCTGACAGCTCTTCCCCTGCCATCTTCCATGGTCCACACAAGCATGCATGAGTGTGTCCTGGGCAGCTGCACCTTCACCTTTGTGCATCACAGCAGGGTCCACCTGCTCTGAGTCCTTATGACATGACGCTATTCTCAGTGTCCTGGTATGTTCGCGACACTGTACAATGGCTCCAATCAGCCCTACTGCTGCCTGGAACAAAGAGAAACTTTGGTTATATAGTGTGTATTTGCATAAAGACCATTTTCAAAGAGCAAGAAGAATATAAAAGAAATAAATTTGTGCCTGTATATAGACTCCCTAAAGCTGTCTCTGGCCTCCAGTTTAAAAACATCTAGAATCTAGCCAGGCCCTTGCCTTTCCTTGAAGCACACTTATCTGCCTAGAATTAGGTGTAAATAATTTTGTTCTATTTCCCACCCCACGATCCTGAAGAACTGGTTCAAATGTACCCAAACTCTGGTACACATTTGTCAATGCTGCCTCTTACAGGACAAAAAAAAACTGAGTATTTTCTTTCATACCCTCATACACTTTCCACATTGAAAATGTGGGATATTCTGCATTTCCACAAGCAGTTCTTTCTCTGTTCTCTGTCTCTCTCCTATTGTTCTTGAAACCCCTACTCTTTCACTCTGTGATTTATCTAAATATAATAAAGATATAGGTACAAAAAATATTTTACTTTCCTCTTAATTCTACTATGAGAAGAAAGCATTAAGTTCAATGATAAAGGGCAGCTGGTAATTGACCTTAGGTGTAGGGAGAAAGACACTGGTAGCGATGAGGCAAACAAGAAAGTCTGTTTTCCATGTAAAGGGTGGAACAGTTTCTCAGCAATTGCTGAGATCAAGGATAAGCCCTACGGGTTTGGTCAGGAAAGAGGACGCCTATTACTCTAAGAGAATGCAGAAATCCCTCCGTTTTTGTTGTTGTTTGTTTTCTCTGAGCCCTTGTGATCTGGCCCCCAAGAATTCCTGTGGTGGCAGCAGTAGGTGGTGCCTAGGAGAAACAAAACACTGAGGCCAGGGCATCTTCCTCTCCAGTTGGTGCAGTAGTGATCCCAAGAGGGTGATGCAAACTTTTTAAAGTCTTTTCTCATTTTGCCACCTGTCACCTGGCTCCAAACATGGGTGCAGCCATGAAAAACTGTAGCAGAGTACCATAATCAAAGACCCAGCATTCTGGCCAGAAAACAGAAAAAAGGAGCTCCAGGGAACCAAAAAATATTGGAGACATTGTGGAGAGGAAGGAGTATGAGAAAGTGACACCATAAAGTTTTTAATGAACTGAGTGCATCCCCAAGCTGCATGTGTTTGGGTCTGCTCCTAATTAGTTAACCAAAGATTTTGAGAACGAAGCTAGCAGATTATCATCCGAGTTCCACACTGACCACCAGGACATATCTGAAGAAAACTGGAAAGGCTTTGAAAACTCAATTGCTTGTTGGAACCACAGCTCACAAAACAGAGATTGGAACTTGCAGCTTGAATATGACAAGGTCAATTGCTTCTAAAACAAAAACAGCATCAATCCGCCTAATATTTTATGAAGACCCAGAGCCTCAAAACTTAATGTGCATGACACAATCCAAAATTACAAAAATCCAGATAAACTGCACCCCACATGAGAAAAGACAATCAGTACTAAGTAGCTACCAATACTGAGAAGAAACAGAAATTTGAATTACATCACAAGGATTTTAAAGCAGCTTTTATAAAAATGTTCCAACAAGTGGTCGCAAACACTTTTTTTCTTCCTTGGGACGGAGTCTCAGTCTGTCACCCAGGCTACAGTGCAGTGGCGCAATCTAGGCTCACTGCAACCTCGGCCTCCCGGGTTCAAAAGATTCTCCTGCCTCAGCCTACCAATGAGCTGGAACTACAGGCATGCGCCACCACGTCCAGCTAATTTTTGTATTTTTAGTAGAGAAGGGGTTTCACCATGTTGGCCAGATGGTCTCGATCTCTTGACCTCATGATCTGCCCGCCTCGGCCTCCCAAAGTGCTGGGATTACAGGCGTGAGCCACCATGCCCGGCCGCAAACACTTTTATACCAATGGAAAACTAGAAGTATCAGAAAATAAATAGAAGATGTAAAAAGGAACAAAATGAATATATTAGGACCAAAAAATCCAATAACTGACATACAAAATTCTAAGTAAGCTTTTTATTACAATAAAACTAAAGAGGTAAGAATCTGTTATCGTGAATATAAATCAACAGAAATTATCTAATCTGAACAATAGAGAGAAAGAACGATGAAAAAGTCTCGATTAGAGCCTTAGAGACTTGAGGAACAATAACTAAAGTTCCAACACACACGTCATCTGAGTCTCAGAAGGAGAAAAGGAAAAGGAGCGCAGTGCTGAAAGAATTTTGAAAACCTAACAGGAAAAATTACCCAAATTTGGCAAAAGGCAAACATTAATTGAACTAAAAGAAGAAATCAACAAATGTACAATTATGATTAGATAATTCATCTCCTGACCTCGTGATCTGCCCCTCTCGGCCTCTGAAAGTGCTGGGATTACAGGCGTGAGCTACCACACCCGGCCTTTTTTTTTTTTTTTTTTTTTACTTTAAGTTGTGGCGTACATGTGTAGAAAGTGCAGGTTTGTTACATAGGTATGCATGTTCCATGGTGGTTTGCTGCACCTATCAACCCGTCATCTAGATTTTTTTCTTTTTGAGACGGAGTCTCGCACTGTCATCCAGCCTGGGGTGCAGTGGCGCGATCTTGGCTCACTGCAAGCTCTGCCTCCCGGGTTCATGCCGTTCTCTTGCTTCTGCCTCCAGAGCAGCTGGGACTACAGGTGCCCGCCACCACGCCCGACTAATTTTTTGTATTTTTAGTAGAGACGGGGTTTCACCGTGTTAGCCAGGATGGTCTCGATCTCCTGACCTCGTGATCCGCCCGCCTCGGCCTCCCAAAGTGCTGGGATGACAGGCGGGAGCCCCCGCGCCCGGCCCCATCATCTAGGTTGTAAGCCCCACAGGCATTAGGTATTTCTAATACCCCCTCCCTTTGCCCCCCAGCCCTGTAACAGGCCCCAGTGTGTGATATTCCCCTCCCTATGTCCATGTGTTCTCATTGTTCAGCTCCCACTTAGGAGTGAGAACACGCAATGTTTGATTTTGTGTTCCTGTGTGAGTTTGCTGAGAATGATGACTTCCAGATTCATCCATGTCCTTGCAAAGAACATGAACTCATTCTGTTTTATGGCTACATAGTATTCCACGGTGTATATGTCCCACATTTTCTTTATCCAGTCTATCATTGATGGGCATTTGGGTTGGTTCCAAGTCTTTGCTATTGTAAATAGTGTTGCAATAAACATACATGTGTATGTGTCTTTATAGTAGAATGATTTATAATCCCTTGGGTATATACCCAGTAATGGGAATGTGCAGCTCACATTTTTAATTTGCTCAGAGTTTTCTTCTCTTTGGATGCATATTCATTGTCTCTGCTTCTTTTTCTTTTTCAGAATTTTCAGATTTGTGTAAATTTCCTCTATCGATTACCACGTCACTTTTATTTTCCATCCCAACTTTGTCTCTTAGTATTTTTGCTCTGAGACTTGAAATGGTCCATCTTTTCCTTTGCCGGTCTCCAAGCCCTCCTCTAGCCCTGAGGTAGGAAAGCCCACAATAGCTCTCCTACCACTCTCAGGCCTTCATCTGCCTGATGGTCCAAAAACGTCTTGCTTCAGGAGCACAGGTTGGAGTTAGAAGTGAAATTAGAGGCAAATTAGAAGATTTTAAACTATTATTTCCCCAGAACCACACAAAATCGGCAGCTACATTAAATTTCTTACCCACAGAGCTGATTTTAGAAATACATAACTGCAGACATTTTTAATGGTGACTGTCCTGTTAAAAGGTAATAGGGATGCATGTGTCCCCATTAAAGGACTTGCCTTGTTCCATTAAAAGGTAATGGTGATGCATGTGTGTGTGTGTACATGTGTGTGTGTTATTATCCACCAAAAAGCAGCAAAAGTTTTTATATGTATTTTACAGAAAATAATAGGAGAAGGGTTTTGTCATGCTATACTTAGAATTCTGAACATCATAACTCTTATTACAATGTATGTTTTAAGGTTAAAAAACAGTATTATTTAATGTGGAAAACCTTGGTAAATGACATTCTATTTATAATATATATTTTATATTCATAATTATGTTATATTCTTATATGCAATATTCAACACCAATATAATTTGTTTTATAGTACACCTGGCACGTAATTCTCTCATATCTTGGAGATGGTTCACATACATTTTTCTAATTCTGTCCTGACTAGTCTTCCTATTAACTGTTTAAAGAACTTTATACTCCACTATGGAAATCCTTCTTTTTAATAAATAAATGTGCTTTATGTAATATTTCCCATAAATAGTTTTAAATTACACCTGGACCATGATTGATACAGAAATGTGTACATACACACATATCTATATCTATATTTATATGTATAAACATATGTACACATATCTATACAGAGAAATGTATTTCTATCTGTCTTTCCTATTGGATGTCTTGAAACTCCATCTTTGGGTTCCTTTCTTCTAACTTAAAACCTATTTTTCCTACTAAAATATAATGAAAAAAATAAAACCAACTGGGAAAACTAATAGTTGGCATTTTCTTACTAATGTGTGCCTCAGTGGGACAATATTTTATCAACTCTTTGCATGGAAAAACAAATATACTTTGTTTTTGACAGAAAAAAAGGAGAAAAAACATTAAGCATCTCAGGCAAGAAAGGGATGGGAAAAGCGTGATTTGGGTGAAGCTAAGTAATGAAGTAAATGTCAAATTGTAGCCTAAGAAGCTGAGGACAATTTTCACTTGCATGACAATTTTTAGTAGAGTTGCTTAGTCACTTTAAAAACAGATTTAATACATTTTTTCTCTTAAAAAATCTACAGCAAGAAATCCAGAAAGCAATACAATTTCTAACATTTCGAGCCAGAATTCTTTCAATTGTTTCAGGTTATGGAGGCATTTGCCCATAAAATATTTTGCCTGATAATGTTTTCCAAAAAGGGAAATCTTTTGTGCTCTCATCAACAACAAAATGTCTGGAAGAAAAAGGAAATATTAAGGAATAAAAATCTGGCTGAAGAGCCTCTCTACTTAAAGGAATGAAAGGTGTTTCAAAAAGTTACTAACAATAAGCACAAAAACAATTAAACTTTAAATATAGAAACAATTAAAATAAATATCTCATGATTTTCTGTAGCTCTTATTGGCAATCAAAAACCAGAAAACAAAAGCAGCAGGGGGGAATAGAAGAATAAATGAAGTGCAGAGAAAGGGCAAACATGAGTAAATAGTAAAGAAAGCTTTTTAAAACTACAATAATAATAATATCTTGTAGAAATATAAGATGCAATCAAAAAGTGTATTACAACAATGGCACAAGGGTGAGAGATACACAAATACATGGAAGTAAACTTGTAAGGATCTTGCATTCTTTGGGAAGTGGCCAAAGTACTAATAACTTAAGAGAACATATTGTGATCTTGAGGGAAATGACTAAAAGTTTCATTACAGCTGCAAAGCTAATGTAGGAGATTCATAGCCAACAATTGGAAGTTACCCAAAAATTCATCAATAAAAGAATGGATAAACAAATCCCATGTTCATATAATGGAAGAGTACATAACAATGGAAAGGATTGAACTAAAAATATCTACCAAAAATTGGAGGAATATCAAAACATTTTGCCAAGGGAAATGAGCGAGACACAAGATGACATACAGTATGATTCCATTTATATGTTCAAGAAGAGGCAAAACTAATCAACGGTGATAAGAGATTGTTTTGGAAAGGACACAGGAAACTTCCTAGGTAATGGAAATGTTCTATATGTTGATCTGAATGAGGGTAAAGAGAGAGAAGGATGAAGAGAGAAAGAGAGAGTCATTGACTAATACTGAAGATCTGAGCTAAGAGTCCTTAATGGATATACAAATATTAAAAGGAGCCTTCTTAAATTGTACCACACACTTTAACCTGGATTCATAAAGCATCAAAAGTAGAAGGGATATAAAGGGATCATTTATTCCAATCTCCTCAATTTTACAGATGAAAAAACAGACACAGTAGAATAGATGCTGTATTAGTGTGTTCTCACACTTCTACAAAGAACTGCCTGAGACTGGGGAATTTTTTTTTTTTTTTTGAGATAGAGTCTCATTCTGTAGCCAGGCTGGAGAGCAGTGGCACAGTCTTGGCTCACTGCAACCTCTGCCTTCCGGGTTCTAGTAATTCTCCTGCCTCAGCCTCCTGAGTAGCTGGGAGTGCAGGCACATGCCAACACACCCAGCTAATTTTTGTATTTTTAGTAGACACAGGTTTTCACCATGTTGGCCAGGATGGTCTCAATCTCTTGACCTCATGATCCACCCATCGTAGCCTCCCAAAGTGCTGGGATTACAGGCATGAGCCACTGTGCCCAGTGAGACTGGGTAATTTATGAAGAAAAGAGGTTTAATTGACTCACAGTTCCACAGGCTGTACAGGAAGCATAACTAGGAAGCCTCAGGAAACTTACAATCATGGTAGAAGGTGAAGGGGAAGCAAGCTTGTCTTACCATAGCAAAGCAGGAGAGAAAGAGTGAAGGGGGAAGTGCCACACATTTTTAAAACATCAGGTCTCATGATAACTCACTCATTATCATGAAAACAGCAAGGGGGAATCTGCTCCATGATCCAATCAGCTCCCACCAGGTCCCAATTCAACATGAGATTTGGGTGGCAACACATAGCCAAACCATATTATGCCACCGCTAGTCCCTACCAAATCTCATGTCCTTCTGACATTTCAAAACACAAGCATGCCTTCCCAAAAATCCTCCAAAGTCTTAACTCCTACCAGTTTTAACTCAAAAGTCCAAGTCCAAAGTGTCATCTGGAACAAGGCAAGTCCTTTCCGCCTATGAGCCTATAAAACCAAAAACAAATTAGGTACTTCCAAGATACAATAAGGGTACAGTCATTGTGTAAATGCTCCCATTCCAAATGAGAGAAATTGGCCGAAACAAAGGGGCTACAAGTCCCATGCTAGTCTGAAACCCAGCAGGGGAGTCATTACATTTTAAAGTTTCAAAATAATCTCCTTTGACTTTGTCTCACATCCAGGATACACTAATGCACTGGGTGGCCTCCCAAGGCCTTAGAAAGTTCTTCCCCTGTAGCTTTGCAGCATACAGTCCCCACAGCTGCTTTCACAGGCTGGAATTGAGTGCCTGTGGCTTTTCCAAGCACATGGTGCAAACTGTCAGCAGATCTACCATTCTGGGATCTGGAGGACAGTGGCCCTCTTCTCATAGCTTCACTAGGCAGTGCCCCAGTGGGGACTCTGTGTGGGGCCTCCAACCCCACATTTCCCCCCTGCACTGCCCTAGTAGATGATTTCCATGAGGTCTCCACCCCTGCAGCAGACTTCTCCCTGGACATCCACACATCCTCTTAAACCTAGGTAGAGGCTCCCAAACCTCAACTCTTGCCTTCTGCACACCTGCAGGCCCAACACAATGTGGAAGTCACCAAGGCTTGGGGCTTACACCCTCTGAAGCAATGGACAAGCTGTATCTTGCCCCTTTTAGCCAATGCTGCAGCTGAAGTCACCATGATGCAGGGTGCCATGTCCCTAGGCTGCACAGAGCAGTGGGTCCCTGAGCCTGGCCCACAAAATCATTTTTGCCTCCAGGCCTGTGATGGGAGGGGTTGCCTTGAAGTTCTCTGAAATATCTCAGAGGCATTTTCCCCCTTGTCTTGGCTATTAACATTCGGCTCCTCTTTACTTATGCAAATTTCTGCAGCCTTCTTGAGTTACTCCCGAGAAGATGGGTTTTCTTTTCTACCAGAGATATTTTCCCCCTTGTCTTGGCTATTAACATTCGGCTCCTCTTTACTTATGCAAATTTCTGCAGCCTTCTTGAGTTACTCCCGAGAAGATGGGTTTTCTTTTCTACCACCTGGCCAGGCTGCAAATTTTCTGAACTTTTATGCTCTGCTTCCCTTTTAAATGTAAGTCCCAGTTGCAGGTCATTTCTCTGTTTATGCAAATAAGCATAGGCTTTTAGAAGCAGCCAGACCACCTCTTGAATGCTTTGCTGCTTAGAAATTTCTTCCAACAAATACCCTAAACCACCTCTCTCAAGTTCAAAGTTCCATAGATCCCTAGAGCAGGGGCACAATGCCATCAGTCTCTTTGCTAAAGCACAGCAAGAGTGACCTTTACTCCAGTTCCCAATAAGTTCCTCATCTCTATCTGAGATCACTTCAGCCTGGACTTCACTGTCCATATCACTATCAGCATTTTGGTCACAACCATGCAACAAGTCTCTAGGAAGTTCCAAACTTTCCCTTATCTTCCTGTCTTCTTCTGATCCCTGCAAACTGTTTCAACCTCTGCGTGTTACCCGGTTCCAAAGTCACTTCCACATTTTCAGGTATCTTTATTGCAATGTCCCACTTCTCTGCTACCAATTTTCTGTATTAGTTCATTGCTATAAAGAACTACCTGAGACTGGGCAATTTATTTTTAAAAAGAGGCTTAATTGACTCTCAGTTCCATACGCTGTGCAGGAGGCATGGCTGGGGAGGCCTCAGGAAACTTACAATCATGGCATAAGGTGAAGAGGAAGCAAACACATATTCACTTGGCCAGCAGGAGAGAGAGTGAAGGGGGTGGTGCTACACACTTTTAAACAACTAGATCTTGAGAGAACCCATTATCACAAGAACAGCAAGGGGGAAATCTTCCCCCAGGATCCAGTTACCTCCCACCAGTTCCCTCCCCCAACATTGGGGATTACAATTCAACGTGAGATTTGGGTGGGGACACAGAGAAGAGCCAAACCATATCAGACGCCTTGTCACAGTCTATCGTGCAACTTGTAAATGGAAGAGCCAGTGCTAGGATCCAGTTATCTTGTATCCACTGCAGCACTTGCTCAGAACCATTTTTTACAAAAAAGTCAAATTCCATAAGAATTAAATGAAGGCAGAAGACAAATAATATAGCATTCTAAAATTAATTCATACAGTTCATAAGTCAGAAGACAAATAATATAGCATTCTAACATTAATTCATACAGTTCTTTTATTCCAAACTTAATCTTAGTTGTCTCATTAAATGAAAGTTTCTGGGTTGACCACTGATGAAGACATAGACAGAAGCTATGAATTTTACACATACTTTGATCACATTTTTTCTTGCCTGAATTATTAGAAGAATAACACGTTTCAGTGTGCTTGATAGCTAAGTGAGACAGATAAGTGTAAGATTATTTTTCAAGCAATATACTTGCTCATCTTTCAGGAAGCACTTTACTCATGATTACATGTGCACTTAGATAAAAGTACAGTTTTTATCTTGATTGTCACTCATGATGTAATTATTCATAAACTTAAGAAAAGAAGTTTCTTTCAGCATGACAAATGGTTCTCATGCTTGTGACATGACACTTTTGATCTGTTATGTGAAGGGAAAGGTTTTTCTTCCACCTACCTAAAATTTTCCCCAATACAAGAAATTTGACAGCACTGAATTCTGTACCTGACAGGATGACTTGTCTCCTTGCATTCCGTTAACCTAACAATTTCTTCCAATAGAAGCATTCAAGTGAAGAGTAACTTTGTGATAAAAAGACAGGAAGCAAAGGGAAACCAAGGGAAAAAAATCATAAAATAAACCACCTGTTAGTGCTACCAAAAAGGTTAAGAGATCAATTCCAAGATTTATATACTAAGAGGAAAATATTTTTAACCAACTTATAGAATGTCATAAGCTGCCACTCCACCTGCTATCTCCTTTCCCGATTTACTTTGCTTCATAGGATATCTATAACTGGGAGGATATACAAAGAAATACAATGCATTACTTTATAACTCAAAACTTTTAACTAAGAATAAAATATTACATGAGGCAGAGAAATGTTCTATCTATAGATTTAATATCTAAATGATCTTCTTCAAAAGCCAGCAACAGAGTAAAATTTATTTGGTGGTGACTTTTCATTATTTATCCTCATTTTAATCAAAATCAGGTTGTTTTTCTTGTTCTATATTGCTATTATATATAGCACTTGTGGTTTGACAATTCAATGAAAATTGGTTTTCACCGAAATATCAATTCAAAGTTTCTACCAGTAGTATCCAGCGATAAAATCGACTATGTTTCCTTATGAACTAAAAGCAAAACTTGACATCTAAGTAATCAAATGTTAATATTAGCTTGGATAGATTCTCATTGTTAAACAAAAGCAAAGCAAAGAACAAAAGTAAAACCAAACCAAATGCTGTAATTATATTTGACTTCACTTCTTACTTACACATATATATATATATATATATATATATATATGTACATCATTGGTTGGGCATTTTTTCCCAGTCATTTATTATCAAATGTTTGTGTAAAGTCATTGATGCTAGAAAGTCATAATTTTAATTATTGCATTACCTCTACAATTTCTTCTTTCATGTTCATTTTAAAATGGTGAAACTGCTATCAGCTAAGTTTTTTAAATCAAAGTAAAAGGAATCAGAATCTTGATGTCAGTCTAGCCTGTACCTGACCTGCAAACTCCCTAAAAAGGAAGAAAAAAAACTGTATTTAAAACTTCTCATGTAGAGTCAGTCAAGGATACTTTTTAAGTCCCCTTTCCTGGAATATTGATTACTTAAGTGCGTTTCCAGAATCTCTGAGCTCAGTTACAGTCAGCCCTTCCTATCCATAGGTTCTACATCCATGGATCCATTCAATCATGGATAAAATATCTTCAAAAATTAAAAATAACACAAATTTTAAAACAGTATGTAAAACAACGATTTATATAGTGTTTACATTGCATTGGGAATTATAAGTAATCTAGAGATTATTTAAAGAGAGAGCGTATGTGTGGGTTGCATGCAAATACTTCATCATTTACATAAGGAACTCAAGCATCCATGGGTTTTGGTATCCCCAGGGAGTCCTGGAACCAATGCGCCACGAATACTGTGTTAAGTATCAAGACAAATGGATTAATGATAAGCTGTGTCTTCTCTACAATTCTTTCACCACGTTTTTCCTTTAGAAAAACACTAAATTAAGTATGAAAAGCTTTGGCTCTAATTTCTAATAAATTACTTATAATTTGATATTTACAAATATAATTATGAATTATAAGTTGATATCGTATTGTAATAACATTTTGTTTCTATAGTCATGCCTCTTTTTAATGTGATTTTCTCATGTATTTTAATATATTGCAGAAATGCAATAACTGAAGAACTTGTTTTTTGTACAGTGAGAAATTTGTATACAAAGTCTTCTACCATAATAAAAAAAAATGAAGAGGAGCACCAAAACAAGTAATTTGCCAAGAGTCAGTTTTCCTTGGATTCGTATATTCCAATTCCCCTGCCACCACCCCACACAGACATGTTCACATTTGCCAGCCCTCTCTCACTGCCTGCAATGAGATCTAGTTAGCCAGAGATGTTTTTCAGGCTTCTTCAGATATTATGTTCATGTTTTGACTTGCCATGTAGCATAGTTAAGGAGGCCTGACTTTGTTTTCCTACTGTGAAAGGTTTGGAGAGTTTGATGTCCCACTGGGCTGAATGAATGACAGTCAATTCAACTTTCTTCCTCATGTAGGTATGCATAAGTGACTTCTCAACTATTAGAAAGTTACTTTTAAGTAGGATTCACTTGAGTAATAACCACCTTAATATTTCTCTTCTTCTCTTAAAAGGAAGAGAATCATTTGCCATATAAAATACTGTATATCTTATTTCAATATGTGGCAAATTTGATTTTTATTATTCATATGCAATACTAAAGACCCCCAGCAACATTTCGAATCAGAGTTTCACATCAAATATGTAAAATTGCCAAACTTGAACTGAAAGGCATCTTAATTTCATCATTGAAATGCTAACTTTTGCAATAAATATTTTGAATATTACTGAAAAATAAAGGAGAATGAAAGTTGGAGGGCATGTCATTTTTTTATGTGTAGCTTGAACACTGCGATGATCCACCTCACTGCCATAATATTTTTATAATTTAATTTTCTCATTAACTCTCATTCACTTTAAAAAATATTTGCCATGTTGCACAAGGATAACCAAAAGATATTCCTCAGAGAAGGCACACACATAAATCAGTAAGCTTGGAGCTCATGTCTGTTATGTAGTTTTGGAATTATTCCAAAGACTTGCATAGTTTGCTATGTTTTGCTGTAACAAGAACTTAAACTGTACTCCCTCCAGCCCTCAAGAATGCGGTGTCTGCCGGGCGCGGTGGCTTCTGCCTGTAATCCCAGCACTTTGGGTGGCCGAGGGCGGAGGATCATGAGGTCAGGAGTTTGAGAGTAGCCAGTTCGAGACCATCCTGGCCAACATGGTAGACCCCGTCTCTACTGAAAATACAAAATTAGCCGGGTGTGGTGGCGTTCGCCTGTAATCCCAGCTACTCAGGAGGCTGAGGCAGCAGAATCACTTGAACCCAGGAGGCAGAGGTTGCAGTGAGCTGAGATCAGGCCACTGCACTCCAGCCTGGGTGACAGAGCAAGACACCGTCTCGTGGGGGGAAAAAGAATGCAATATCAGAGCTCATCAGACCCATCATATGTGAGTTACTGACCTCAACCACTGGATTTCAAAATACATATAAACATAAGGGCTCGATGAACACTTTGAGAACTTCAGTAAGTCTCAGCCACTTCTCTAAAAATGGAGAGCATATTCTGTGACAGGGCTGCCCTGCCAGTCACTTCTTGGGAGACTGAACTCATGCAGCAACAGCGCCCCACCCTGTCAGCCGCTGATCATCATCATTTTCCAAATGGCTGTCCTACTCGCATGGGATGAATACTTCCATGGTTCTTTATCCTTGCCGATACTACACCTTTCAGAACTTCCAAAAAATTTTGTCAATATGTGTGAAAGGGTATGTAACTGTTAATTTTCATTTTCATGATTATTATTAGGTTGAGCACTTTTTCACATGCTTATGGGCTATTTGTGCTAACTTCTTGAGGTGTTATTTTTCACTTATTAATTTATAGGAGAGCTTTATATATTCTGGATACTAAACCTTTCTAGGTAACATGTGTTGCAAATATCTCTGCCAAGTTTTGCACATTTTTTTCTCATTGCGGTATCCAATAAACAGAAGTCTTAAATTTTTATGTGATCAAGTTAGTTTTTACTCTTGCAGTTTATTCTTCTTCCCTATGTAAAGATAAAAGAGATGCTCCACAGTTTTTTTCTAAGAATGTTGAGAAGGTATCTTTATCCATTAAAATATATTTTTATGTTTGGTCTATGGGATTAAGTCTCAATTTCCTTTTTTTCCCCTTATGGAGATCAGTGGTCCCAGTGTTGCTTACTGTAAAATTTACTATCTTCACTTAACTACAATAAAAGCTGTGTTACGAAATATGTTTCCAAGTATGTGTGAAAAATATATTTATCTTTATGATTCTACTCAGATTAATTAGCTCTCAGGACTGCTGTGTCCGGAGTTGATTCCTTCTGGTGGGTTCGTGGTCTCGCTGACTTGAAGAATGAAGCCGCCGACCTTCACGGTGAGTGTTACCGCTCTTAAAGATGGCAAGGACCCGAAGAGTGCGCAGTAGCAAGGTTTATTGGGAAGAGCTAAAGAACAAAGCTTCCACAACGGGGAAGAGCACCCACGCAGGTTGCTGCTGCTGGGGTGGGGGTGGGGGGTGGCCAGGTTTTATTCCCTTACTTGTCACGTTTCTATCCTATCAGAGTGCCCTTTTTTCAATCCTTCCTGCGATTGACTACTTTTAGAATCCTGCTGATTGATGCATTTTACAGAGCTTGCTGATTGGTGTGTTTTACAGAGCGCTGACTGGTGTGTTTTACAGAGCACGGATTGGTGCGTTTTACAGAGCGCTGATTGGTACATTTCACAGAACTCTTGTGAGACAGATAAGTTCCTGATTGGTGCATTTTACTATCCTCTTGTAAGACAGGAAATTTCCCCAAGTCCCCCCTCGACCCAGGAAGTCCGGCTGGCCTCACCTCTTGCCACCAGAGGCTAATTTCCACCCTGGTATTTCTCAGGCCCATAGATACTGTGAATTCAAACCCAAACCAATATGGCTATTGTTTTGTATTTAGAAATTATCATACGTTTTTTATTTTTCATTTTTTTGTCTACCCTATTGGGACCAAGACAAGCACATATTTTCACTTTCTTATGGGGGTGGGATTTTCCTAGCCCAGGCACTTAACATGCTTCTTTTTAGAAATCCTAGATTTATGCAGGAGGCATTTTAGCCTATATTCCTCCCTGCATGGGCATCAGTCTCTGTCTCCTGAATTAGGTGCTCATGGGTCTGGGCCAATAGTTCCTGGGAGACACCACAGGGCAAATGCCAGATGAGACACTCAAACCTCTGGATTCAGACTTTTTTTGCTCTTCTAGGTTTCTGAAAATTGTCCTGACTTTGACTCAGCCCATGCATTAAAGCAGATGCTTTTAAATATTTTATGATGCATGTCTTAGGAAAGGATCTGTCTGGGTATTTCTTCTTTCGATTTGCATTTTTCATTCAATTCTTCTTTCACACTATCCTAAGCATTAATCAACTCGTCATTTATGTCAGTTAGTATAAAACTTCACTATCCTGTTCATTATTACCATTTCATTTTGTTCTGCATAGGCCAGACTATTTATCTAAAAATGTTTAAAGAAATCTAAGGCCTTAAAGGATTCTTTCTCAAGGACTCTACTGTTTGTATTTAGAGAAATGCTCATTTGTTCCACTGTTTTACTTTCTTCTTGGGTCACGCTCTTTGATGACTGTGATCTTACAGAGGATGACAAAAGAGGGCCCACGCTGAGACAGTAATACCTGCTTGCCCCTTTGGATTTTATTAGTGTTATAAAAATATTAATAAAATGTCAAAAACAAATTAATATCATTAGAATGTGTGCCTCACTTAAAAATTTCTCTCTCTAATAAGGAGTTTTTGTTTCCTAGTTCCTTTGGTACCCTAATGTTTAGGTAAATATTCTCTGGGGAAAGGATGTGGAAGTCATAGCAAAATATATGCTGGACTTGAATGAAAGTATCTGTTTCATAAAAGTTAAGCAGGCAACCAAAATTTACCTTTTTTAACCTAAATTATCTAAACATGTATTTACATTTCTGCTTCATTGAAAGATATTTGACATTAAACGTCCCTGAGACAGATTTTGGAATGCCCTCTCCTTCTAAAATATATTTTTTATCTTTTGTGGACTAAACAGTTATTTAAAAATGAACTTAATGATTGCTAATTACTAAGTTATCTAAACAGTTATTTAAAAATGAACTTAATGATTGCTACTTAGTTATTTATAATGCATTTCAAAATTAACTTTATCATCTAAACCTTTTAACAAATGTATTAAATTATGAAACAGGGAATTGGCTATTTTTGTTCAAATGTTTATTCTCATCAAACTTAAAATATCACTCAGCTATATGATTAAAAATGAAGGCTTCAGTCATTAAATTATTTCCCAGTTATTTGTGATATTTCTCCATATTAAAGGACACAAACAGTGCCCTTTGAATCTGATGATAGTTCTATTGATAGTGGCCATCACAAGTTACACATTATCAATAAGGTCAAGGCACAAATAAAATTTCTCCCTTGCTTTTCACTCAAAAACTGCAAGTATAGTTCTTTGATAAGATGTCCCAATCATGATTTGTGATGCCAATCATAGAAGGAAAGAGGATGTTGAGAAACAATAAAATAGCTACTTTAAAATGTTCTGTGCCTGAACATTTTGATGGCAATATTGGTCATATTATAAATTTGAAAATATAAATTTTAATCTAGATTGACTTTATTCTACTAGTGATTTTAAGAGCTTTATCCAAGAGAAACACTTGTATTTTTATTCCTAATGTTTCTTTAAAAATGTGAAACTCCTTTTTTTTCATAATTTTAAGAATTCCTAGATAAGCAGAACATAGAGCCAACTGTTATGTTCTGGTTGTTTTTAATAAGTATATTTATGTTATCCCCCAAATTATAATTTATTAATGTCTAACTTCAATTAGATGAGTTGATTACTTTTCATACAGCATTGACTAAAGGAAACCTAATTTTACACGTAATTCAGGGGATCTGTGAGTAAGAACATTTTTAAATTAAAGCAACACATGTGCATGGAAAATCATTCAAACAGTTTGATGGGGAAAAGATCAGTGGAAACCAGAAACTTTTTTTTCCTTCCACAGACCTTCGTCCTGTTTTTCAGAGTTAGGCAGGGTTTATCATACTCTTTTTTCCACTATATGCTATTCTCTTGAATTGTAAATAATATTATATAATCACCTAATTTGTTTTATCAGTTTTAAGTAATATCCCTTGACTTTTTATGAACGATAGAGAATATAGCTCATTTACCCTACTTTTCTTTTTTCTTCTTTCTTCTTTCTTCTTTTCTTTTTTTTTGAGACGGAGTCTCACTCCCTCACCCAGGCTGGAGTGCAGTGGCGCTATCTCGGCTCACTGCAAGCTCTGCCTCCCGGGTTCACGCCATTCTCCTGCGTCAGCCTCCTGAGTAGCTGGGACTACAGGCGCCCGCCACCACGCCCGGCTAATTTTTTGTATTTTTAGTAGAGATGGGGTTTCACCGTGTTAGCCAGGATGCTCTTGGTCTCCTGACCTCGTGATCTGCCCGCCTTGGCCTCCCAAAGTGCTGGGATTACAGGCGTGAGCCACTGCGCCTAGCCCATTTACCCCACTTTCTTCTTCTAAAACTATATTTCCAATTTAGTCTTTAATATATAATTTTAAGGGATTTTTAAAAATTTGCTCCCTCTAAATAACATACTTACAGTGCTTAATTCTTTGCTTAAATAATATATTGTTTAAATATACAGTCCATCCAATTTGAACACCACTGATTGGCTCAGTAGGATGTGGAGATTAGTGTACAACTTCCCTCCGCTCCAACAGTCCCTGTCATAGCTTTCGACTTGTATCAAATATGGTTCTATGCTTATATTTTCACATTTTATGTAAATTACATCCTATTTTGTAGTTATAATAAAGTCTGTGCTTTGTTAATAGGTTAATTTTGATCATGGAATCTCAAGTGAATTGACAGCATCATTATTATGTTTTCTTTTTTTTTCAAACCACAGTCGCAGGTGGCGTGATTTGATTTGTGTGAAGGCAATGAAATGATACACAGATACACTGAAGCCTCCCAAAAGAATCCTGGTTCCAAGACTCAAGAAGATGGATTAATGTTTTTCCATTAATTGTTGGAATTTATGCCATTTTTTTACTATGTGCCATCAATTTTAAAGCACTTCTGAAAAGAGATAACAATCTACAATAGCTGGCATTTTAAATTCATGAAAATATAGTATTTTCTTCTATTTTTATACATTTATGATGCATTATTTCTTATTTCCCAGGAATTTTACTACCTTCGTTTTGAATGATTAAAAAGGAAACATAGCACCTTTTTTCAACACATCACCAAGATAGCCTAGTTAATATTCTTCTCTTTCTGAAGTAGTTGAATTGGGACAGACAGCTTGCCAGGCCTGCTGCCACGTGTCAGCATCGCATCCCTACATTCAACCACACTTGCATCTAACCACCATCTCTTTCGTTAAATTTCTTTTGCACCTTTTCTTCCTGAATGAGTGCATGATAGTTAATTTTCCTGTGCACTTGCATGTCTCAAGAAGGTTTTAATTCTTTTTCTATTGCATTAATATTTAAGTTTATAATTGCAAAATGATTTATACTCAGAACATTGAAGACTCCTTTGTTTTGTTACATCCTGTCAAAATGATGAGAAGACAGATCATCCTTTAGGGAAAAATTGGTTTTAATCGGCATCAGCCTTTCCAACAGCAATGCTGGAGACAAGAATAAAATGAAGTAATATTTTTCAAGGATTAAAAGGAAACCAATTTTAATCCTTGAATTATTTGCAGCCAAAATCTTTTAAATATGAAAGCACAGAAAAAGACATTATAAAGTAAGCCCTCAAAAGTTTTATTTCAAATAAATCCCTTTGAAAATGCCTAGAGGACATACTCCACTAAGAAGAGAAATACACCGTGGTGTTAGAATTGAGGGTTCCAGAATCAATGGTAGTGGTGTTTATCATACCTAAAAAATACATGAAAACATAACATATTGAAAACAACCCCGAGTAAACTTCAGAAAGTACCCCCTTAGACAAAGTGCTGTCGTAACAGAGAAAGCAAACCAGAGGTGGCAAGAGGAGGCTAGAGTACTTATTTGGTTTGCTGAGATGATATTAATTTTGACACGTGGAGGAAACTGAGAAAATTAACATAAGTAATGACATAACCACCATTACAATGTTAAAAATTTCCAGATTTCAAACAAATGGAAAAAGATTTGATCTATAGAGTGAAAGGTACAAATAGGAAAAAAGAAACCGTAAAGAAAGTATGAAAAATCATAAATGAGATGACAGAAAGAAGTCATAATGGAACAATAATTACATAAATCAAAGGTTAAGATTGTCAGGTAAAATTTTTAAGTGTCAAAAACACAATATAACCTATCGACAATAAATTAGTGGAAAAAATGTAGCAGGAAAATATGCATAAAAAGAGCTAGGTCCAATTTTTCACAAAAATTTGAATTCAAGTTGATAATATCCTAAAGAAGGAAAAGTCTGTAGGCCAATAGAAGAAATAGCAGATGCAGAGGTGTGCTCACAAACATGCATGCTCATGACACTACTCGTACAAACTCAAATTCCCATTACAGTTGTATACAAACATGATGGCCGACAAGAAGAGAGTTCCTTTAAGCCCACTTGGAGCATTAAGACAAATTTACCATGTGAATCCCTAAGTGAACTCTGAGTTACTTCTGTGAAGGAATGAAGAATGATATCATAAATGAATTTCATATAGCACTCAAAGCTCCCCCTCTATATGGTTCAGGATAGACTTGAGTATCCACAGTTCTGGAGTGCAAGGGAGGAGAAAGGAAAGGTGCATTCAGACAAAAAAAAAAAAAAAAAATGTGTACAGAACACACCAGGGATATCAGAAGAGGCTGCTCATGGCAAGGCGTGGTGGCCCATACCTGTAATCCCAGCACTATGGGAGGCCGAGGTGGGTGGATCACCTGAGCTCAGGAGTTCAGGACCAGCCTGGGCAGCAAGGCGAAACCCCATTTCTGACAAAAATACAACAAAATTGGCAAGGCATAGTGGCACATGGCGGTGGTTCCAGTTACTTGGGAGGCTGAGGTGAGAGGATTGCTTGAGCCTGGGAGGCAGAGGTTGCAGTGAGCCCAGATTGTGCCTCTGCACTCCAGCCTGGGCAACAAAGTGAGACCCCGTCTCAAAACAGAACAAAACAAAACAAAAAAAAAGAGGCTGATCAAGACCAGACTCAGCTCCTAGGCCTTGAACTCCAGTCCCACCTCACACCCTAAGTTTCCTAAAGAATCAGTAACTTAGTTCACCCTACCCCACTCCTGGCTTCAAGATGTAGCACAAGTTTCTAAACTTATGCAAACAATGAGTACTATCTATTTTGACAAAATAAGAAGAAATGGAGTCAAGGCAACATATAACAGATATTTTTGCCAGTTTTATTGATTAACAAAGAAAAATTGTATATAGTTAAGGTGTGCAGTGTGATATTTTGATATACATATACATTTCTAAGTGTATATGTATACATGGCCACCCTGTCAGCTGCTGATCATAATGTACCCTATGACCCAGTGGCTTCACTACAACCTAGTGCAACCGAGTCAGCCTGTTACAGGCCCCAGAAAAATTCTTGCGTTTGTTTACCTAGGGATATATGAGAATGTTCACAATTTTAAAAACCTGGAAACAATCCAATTATCTCTCAATATCGGTAGATTGTGGAATAGGTAACTAAATGATCGTATATTCCAATAATAGAGTAACTCGCAGCACTAAGAGTGAATGAACTGCAGCTATTCACATTCTCAAATACAGCACTGCAATGAGATACTACTGCATGCGTATTAGAATGGCAAAAATCCAGAACCCTGACAACACCAAATGCTGATGAGGATGTGAAGCAACAGGAACTCTCATTCAGTGCTGATGGAAATACAAAATGGAGAACAGTTTTGTGGATTCTTAGAAAACTAAATCTACTCTTATTATACGACCCAGCAATCTTGTTTCTTGGTATATACCCAAAGGAGTTGAAAACTTATGTCCACACAGAAACCTGCACACAGATGTTTATGGACGTTTTATTTATAATTGCAAAAATTTGGAGACCAGCAAGATTACCTTCAGTAGGTGAATAATTAAACAAACTGTATTACATCCGGACAACTGAATACCATTCAATGATAAAATAAATGGCTGTCATGCCATGAAAAGACACAGAGGAAGCTTACATGCATATTGCAGAATGAAAGAAGCCAATCTAAAAAAGCTACATACTGTCACTTCCAACTTTATGACCTTCTGGAAAAGGTAAAACTATAGAAATAGAAAAAAAAAATCAGTGGTTCCCAGGAGTTAGGAGGAAGAGAGGGGTGAATAACCAGAGCACAGAGGATGCTTAGGGCAGTGAAAGTACGTGTATGATATTTTAATAGTGAATACTTGTCATTGTAAATTTGTCCAAGCCCAAGTGTGAACCTTAATGCAAACTATAAGATGTATCATGTAGGTTCTTTAATTGTAACAAATGCACCACTCTGGTGGGGGATGTTTATTATGGGGGAGGCTATGCATGTGTGGGGGACAGGGAGTATATAGGAAATCTATACCTTCTGCTCAGTTTTGCTGTGAACTTTGAACTGCTCTTAAAAATAATGTGTGTATGTGTGTATATATATATATACATATACATGTTTGTGTGTATGCATATCTGATCATAAGAAACAATACATAGTTTCACTTATTTAAAAAGTCAAACATGCAAAACTAAACAATATACAAGTCTGTAATGACAAGCAATGGAACAATTAACAGGAAGTTAGGGATAGTGGTTACCTCTTGTGGAAGGAGTGAGTGGCATTGAAGAAGGGCAATGGGAGTTTCTAAGACACTGGAAATATTCTATTTCATAACCTGAAGGAAGGACACATATGCTCATTTTATATTCTTCTTAAGCTGTACATACACACTTTTATATTTATGATCTATTTCATTAAGTAATAAGACAATTAAATATATGCATTTGTAAATAAGTGAGATTAACAAATTTTTGGATACATTTAACTTATTAAAGTTGACTCAAATAATTAGAAAATCTGGATGGAAATCATACCATTAAAGTAATTGAGTTGATAATTAATAATTCTACAAAGAAAACAGGATGCCCAGATGATGTCACAAGTAGTTCCAATGTTACACTAATTATTTGTGAGTGGAGAAAAAAGAGACCATTCTTCAATTAATTTGAGACTAGGATAACCTTGCTATTGTGTGCCTCATCCATGCACACAGAGACAAATATTGTAAACAAAATACTAGGAAGTATACCTAGCAAAGTATAAAAACCATGAACAAGCTCGGTTAGTAATGCAAATTTAGTTCAATGTTAGAAAATCTACTGAAATCATCTCCCTATCAATGAATTAAAGACAAAAGTTATATGATTGTCTCAAAAGGCCTATAAAATTATTTTACAAAAATTAAATAATTCATGATATTTCCACCTATGAATAAAGGGTAACTTCCTTAACCTGATAAAAGGAGTCGACAAATAACCTACAGCACCTATCATGTTTTGTGGTTAAAAATATTGAAATCACTCCTTTTAAAATCAAGAAAAAGACAAGAGTACCATTGTCACTAAACTGCTTCCAAAGCTTATATGGAAGAGAAAAGGGCCCAGTATAACTAAGACAATCCCATAGAAGAATAAAGTGTGCAAAGGTAGGAGGTGGAGCTTATGTGAGTCTATCACGTACCAGATTTGCTGTGAAGTTATAATTACCACAGCAGGAATTGCTATTGTGAAAGTGTATGCTTGTGTGAAATCTTGATGTATGCCCTGGCTAACATTACAGAACAGTCAGAAAGGGTCTGTATAACCCATGGTATGAGCAGTTGGTATCCATATGGGAAAATATCAGAATGGATCTCTATCCCAAAAATGGATCCCTGTCACACAAAGGTCAGATCTAAATGGACAAAGGACTTAAATTTGAGATGCAAATATTTAAAAATATTTTAGAAGAAAATATAGGAGGGTAACTTATTACATGCCACACCTACTATGTGTACTTTGTACGATGCAAGTGTTGTATATGAGTGTAGTATGTAAGTGTAGATGCCTCTAAGCAGTATATGCATGCTTGCTACTTTACACACGTGAAACACTGGGAATGGGAGCATGAGAGGAAACCCTAGGTCATTCTGGTCTCCAGACTGCTGCTCCTGCCCACCCCCGGTTCCAGCACTCCCTTCCCCATTCTCCTATCCAGATCCTCTGTTCCAGGCACAGCCACTTACAGCAGCTCAAGCCAGCGGCACCCACGGAGAGGCCCTCTTCACCCTACTGCTGGGCTGTCATGTCCCCTTTCTTTTCTTTCTGAAAAACAGTTTTCTCTGCCTATGACTCCTCATGTTTCACTCTCTCTAAAGCACACGGAAGCCCGGTTCCCTCCTCTGCTTTATCAGACCTGTTGCTGTGAGTTCCACTAGTGACCCTGCCTGACAAATTCAGAGGTTTGCTCCCTTTTGCATAGCGTAAAATGTTTACCTCGTGACATACTTGATAAATACAATTTTATAATTGTTAAGCTATCTATATATTCTGTATCTGTTGCAAAAAATATGTATAGGCCAGGCAAGGTGGTTCATGCCTGTAATCCCAGCAGTTTGGGAGCCCGAGGCAGGAGGATCATGAGTTCAGGAGATTGAAACCATCCTGGGCAACATGGTGAAACTCCATCTCTACTAAAAATACAAAAATTAGCTGGGCATGGTGGCAGGAACCTGCAATCCCAGCTACTCAGGAGGCTGCGGCAGGAGAATCGCTTGAACCAAGGAGGCGGAGATTGCAGTGAGCCAAGATCGTGCCACTGCACTCCAGCCTGGAGACAGAGCAAGACTCCATCCTCACACACAGCCCCAAAAATATAAAGACAGTGTCAGTTATGCCACACATAGATTGTTTTTATTCCATAAAACTGCTCTCCATATGTATAATATGTTTCTATTTCACACATAGTTTTGATCAAAGATTAATCTATTGCATAGATACTTTTCTTAGTAATTAATAAAACTCAGCTTGGATTTCTCTAGCCAGATAAAACACCTTATACTAAATGAATCAATCAAAGCTCTTTGTTGGAGTGAGATCTGAAAGCTTTCACTCAAGCTGGCTGCCTCAGCTTCACCGCATCAAATAATGAAGGGAGAAGTGGAGGCTGACATGCAGCAAGAATGACTGTGTGTGTGCTGGAGAGATATTTTGTTTAATTCACTACATGCCAAACAGCTGTTCTTGCTACTTTGTAAAAATTAATCATCTAATAGCTGAAAAGTTAATTGTTGTAATGTGACTTCGGTGCTGCCAATCTCTGGGATTTGAAGCCAAAAAAAAGCTTCACCATCACGATTGAGAAATGGAGTTACTGGCAGTAGTGGAGCAAACCACGATTCTGCACTTGGACACAGAATTATTCCTGACAAGATCCTGGCTCCTAACTCTTCCACCAAAACCGAGTCTGCAGCTCCCAAACTGAAATGCTGCTCATTTCACCCCAAGTGTGTTCCAGCCGTTCCTTCTTCTTCTCCTTCCTACCAGATCTGTAATGTCTCCATCACAATGCTAAGGTCAGGGTCAATGGCATTTCATTTCAGAAACTTTCTGAGAGCCCTGGAAAGTAATCTCTTCTTGTTCTTATTCCATGATCTCCTGTACGTTTTGGTTTTTTTTTTTTTTTTTTTTTTTTTGAGACGGAGTCTCGCTCTGCTGTACCTTCTTTAAATCACTGATGATCATTTGTGTAGATGAGTTGTCTCCGTGTGTGTCTGACCTTTCTCCCAGTTGGTGAGTTCTGGAATCCAGGAAGCATTTTAGTAAAGTAATAGTTTTTAGTAATTTAGTTCACCTCCGTGCACCCCATAGCCGTTTCTCACATGTTGGGGCTGCCCAGTGAGCACTTGCTGAGGGAAACTGCAGGGAGACTTGCAGGTCAGGTTCACTGAGCCTGAAAGTGAAGCAAATTGAGAGGACAAAGTGCAAGACACTGGCTGAAATATATGAACACACTGGGGAAACAAACATCCCCGGCCTCTGTGGAGGCGGAACACAGTTGCTGAGGTCTGTGATTCAGCAGCACCCACCTGGCAAAGCATGCTGAGCATCGGGCTTCGTTCTCCCATAGTGCTTTCATGGCGAGGAAGAAAAGCTATACATACTAACATGGGCCAGCTGGAAACCACAACTATATAGTATTGCTTTTCAGCTTTTCAGCTTGAATTCCAAAAGAACTCTGAGGTCATGTAGAATGCGGCATATTGTTAGATAGGGCCTGGGAGGGCTTGGTGTTAGAGGATCTGCCCCAGGTCATGGTCTGTGGTGGGGAGGGAGGGTGTGATTTCCCATCCCCTTATCTCTTTGTCCCATACTTTTTGCCCTATACACACATGATCGTCCTCAATATCTTAAGTAGGATCTCCCATATAGCTAAAATTGATATTGGGCATCTAAAGTATGCCTAACTTAGTTGAATATTTGGCCTTTGCCTTTAAAGGATCTATAAGTTATTGGGATGAGACCAAGGAGAAAAAGGAAAACCATAGATAATTCAAGCATAATCTGCCATCCAATAATTTCATGACATGCTTATCCTTGGAATAAAGTTGACCTGTTATCAGGAAACTGTCCCACCATCTTTTTTGCATGTAGAGACCTCCATTGCTATGGCCTCCATTGTAATGGGCTGTCATTGGGTTTGAAAAAAGTCTACATGTTGATTTTGATGGCAATAAAAGAGTCAGACAGTGCAAGCTGGAGCAAGGTGCTCACCAAAGCTAGGCCTTTCCCCTCCCTCAGGAACTGGCAACAAGAGCAAGAGTTAGCTTCCTGAATGTTTGCATTTCAAAGAGACAGCTCTCAGGTCTTTGAGGAGACAATTCTGGGATGTAGATTTACACTTCAAAGGTGGAGAAAAATTTATAATTGCAAGCTTTCTAAGGTTCTAAGAGTGGATTCGGGGCTCTACCTGCCCATCACCAGGTTTTGCCTGAAACAAACAGTAAATTCTCCTTGCAAGTGAGCTTTTCAGGCAGTCATTTTAAGAGGGCTGGGGTCATCCGTGGGACACCCTTGTACTGCCGGAAGCCTCACTAGAGTTTGGTCCTCTCTTTGGAGAGGGGTTTGGAAGTAGTTAAGTACTGCGAGGCCTGCATTCTCATGACCAAAGCTCACAAATGCCCATTTCTTTCTTTCTTTCATTTTAATCTTTGAAATATTTATGTGTCTCTTAACACCTCTTGGAAATTTCCATCCCTTTCGAGCTATGTTCCAGTCAAACAAAACAAAGTGTGGCCCAGCAGCCCTGGGAGTCTCTGGGTGAAGGGGAGATGAGCACACAAATGTTGAGAGTTTGAGAACCCCTGGCCTTGATCTTTATGATAGTTGGTCAAGTGGTCATCTGTGAAATCCACAGGGATTCCCTGAGAGTGTATAGCTTTGGCATGATGGTTGCTGTAATCTGAAGGGGAAAGTAGAAGTTTACATGTGAGTACTGAAGAAGCTTGAGACTGTCTCGCTCTGTCACCCAGGCTGGATGAAGTGGGGCCATCTGGGCTCACTGCAACCTCTGCAATTCTCCTGCCTCAGCCTCCCCAGTAGCTGGAATTACAGGCTCCTGCCACCACGTCTGGCTAATTATTTTTTTCTTTAAAATTAGTTTTTATTTAAAAAGTACAAATAGCACTTTACTTTTACTTTTGCAAAAAGTAAAGAAATGGTGTTTTGTTACAAAAATTAAACTGAAATAAATTTTGGATTGCAGAAAATTCATTAAAAACTCAAGTTTTAATTTAGTTAAAATCCATCTAGTGCTGTAAGTGTGGCTGTTGGCAGATGTCTTATTTATTTTTTATTTATTAATTTATATTATTAACAACTAATTTTTAAATTATTATTCGTGAGCACTTTCCCATGACAGCTTCTTGGAAATTTCTTTCTCTCCCATTAATCTAGTATGATCTCTCAGGCATATTTATTTAAAGTTCTTCCTCTCACTATTCCCTTCTTCACCATCATTCCCAGGTTAGTTACAAAGAACTAATTTAATGACCCATTTACTCGGAAGGGAGGCACTAGAGGTGAAGCTTCTTTCTGAGGCCTGAAGGGATCTCACCTCCTTAAATCTCTGTTTTCCTACCCCTACTTCAGATATTACTGAGACATTATGTTTTCTTCCTCTACCTTCAGAAACTTCAGTATCAACAGATCCAGATCTGCCTAAGCCCTCAGATGAGTCTGCAATCATTGTGTCAACATTTGACTCATGCCTTGCAGATGATCCCAGGCACCGCTGTCTTAACCGGTGAAAACTGCAAATTCTTGGCACAAACAACTTCTTCTGCACATCGCTCCTCCTCATACATACAGTAAGGGACTTGGCCAAATTCCAACACAGCCTCTATCAGCTCAGAGCCACGTCCCTACGATGCCCCATACCCCTCTAAAGCACCTGCCTGGGAACATTCAATTCTGCCAAAAGAATTTACTGTTTGTCCCACCCAAAACTTGACTATAGGTCCCTGACCTCCCATTTCTAAGAGCTTTAACTTTAGAAAACCTGCAATGGCCAGGAGTGGTGGCTCACACCTGTTATCCCAGCACTTTTGGAGGCTGAGGAGGGCGGATCACGAGGTCAAGAGATCGAGAACATTTTGGCCAACATGGTGAAACCCTGTCTCTACTAAAAAGACAAAAATTAGCTGGGCATCATGGCACACACATGCAGTCCCAGCTACTCAGCAAGCTGAGGCAGGAGAATCTCTTGAACCCGGGAGGCAGAGGTTGTAGTGAGCCAAGATTGCGCTCAGAGTGAGATTCTGTCTGAAAAAAAAAAAAAAAAAAAAAAAGACAGAAAACCTGCAGTTATAAACCCTTTCTCTGCCCCTTTAAATCTCCTACAACATGGAAATGTCTTTCTGAAAGACTTGGGAGCCATCCCTTTGGACTATAAGGATCAAGAAGGATACATGATTGTCTCCTGGTCTCTGTCTCTGTGTAGGAACCTAACTTTGATAAGCACTATTAGCAAACACAGACGGCCTCATCACATTGACCAACCTTTCCCCAAACATCAGTCCATGCTTTTCCTTTAGCACACTCCAACATTTGCAGAGCCTCTTGCTTTTTGTTTCAGTGAAGTTCAGGCTTTCTAACATACTATAAATTGATATGTCTGCTTATTGATTAGAAGACAGAAATTAATCACTGGATTTCATTATCACGCTGACTTTTAGGATTAAAAGCAGCTTGTGGTTACAGATGCAACATCTTTACATTTCTAAGAAAAACAGGAGAGATTTGTCTTTGGCTCCTTTGGACCTCACTGATTAATAGAAAAGGGAGGATTGAGCAGGTTTGGATGATACAGCACAACTCAGTTTAAAGTTCCAGGCAAAGAAAGCAACGGATATTTTTCACTCCAGAGAGTGAATCATTCTTTGGGGCCACAAAAGAGAAGATTTGAAGAATAAGCAGGGACATCTAGAAGGTGGCTGAGTGTACTCCATCGGGTTAAATTAAGCTATTTTGTTGTTGTTGTTCCAATAGCTTCCCCACATGGTTCATTTCATATCTAATGTGTTATTCCCTCTCCCATCATTTTATTACATACGCAATATCTGGCTGAGAACCTCTTTCTTGCCCTCCTTCTTACTGGTTAAGAACACAGACTGTCCTCTCTTTGCACAGCAGTGCAGGGCCATACAAATCACTATGTAAGCAGAAGATCTGTAAAGTGACCTAAATAATCCATGTGAAACATCAACTGTTCTGTGTCATTTAAAAATTTTGGCCAAAACATTAAAAATCTCTTACTGTTGGTTATAAATGTATAAGGAAATGAAACATAGTGAAGTTAGTACTTTTTTTTTTTTTTTGAGATGGAGTATCGCTCTGTCACCCAGGCTGGAATGCAGTGGCGCGATCTCGGCTCACTGCAACCTCCACCTCCTGGGTTCAAGCTATTCTCCTGCCTCAGGGTCCAAAGTGGCTGGGACTATAGGCACGTGCCACTACGCCTGGCTGATTTTTTATATTTTTAGTAAAGGTGGGGTTTCACCGTGTCACCCAGGATCATCTTGATCTCCTGACCTCATTATCTGTCCACCTTGGTCTCCCAAAGTGCTGGGATTACAGGAGTGAGCCACCACGCCTGGCCAATACTTCATTTTTACACTGTAATTTAAAACATTAAACAACAGCCAATTTAAGTGCTTTATTTATTTATAGAAGTGTATCAAGCCCAGTTTGAACAGTGCTTGCCTCCTTCTTGTCGTATAGCTTATGAAAAGGAGCCAGCAGTGTTTCTATGCCTTGATGAATTGTCGTGCTGTTTTCGGAACAGCATCTAACATTGTCAACGTCATGAAATATCTACAAGAGTTCCTTTAATATGAAGTTTGTTGCTGTCTTTGCCGGCATCACTTCCTCTGGGGCTTCTTCATCCTTTTCATCACAGCTGCGTTCCTCATTTATGTCAGAACGCTGCGTTGCGCCGAGTTCCTCTTGCCGCGTTTCCTGTGGTGAGCCGATTCTATGATTCCATTTACATTGTATTTGAATCCACTTCCATGGTTATCACATTTTTTATTTCTTTGCTGCACATCAATGGTTGTTGACCAGTTTTTTCTTCTGATTATTCATATTTATAAATGTCACATGGGTTTCTCACTGGGAGACAAGGAATCAACAGGATTGCAGACTTTGCTGTCTGTGTGCGAACTAGCAGATGCACAGTGATCAGTCACTCACAGGCTTTGAAAGAAGTGAATTGTGTCCCCCTAAAAAAGATATGTTTGAAATCCTAGTCCCCAATATCTCCAAATAATATCAGCTTATTTGGAAACAGCATATTTACAGAGGTTCTCAAGTTAAAATGAAGTCATTAGGGTGGATCCTAATCCAATAGACTAACTGGTGTCCTATAGTGAAGGAGAATTTGGATACAGCTCCAGACACACACAGAGAAAAGACGATGTGAAGACACACTGAGAAAACGCAGTGACATATCTGTAGGTCAAACAACACCAAGGATGGCTGGCAAACCCAAACATGAAGGAGAGGGGAAGAAGGATTCTCCCCTGGAGCCAGCAGAGAGCGTGAACCTGCCAACACATTGATTTTTGACATCTAGCCTCCACAACTATGAGTCGATACATCTCTGTTGTTTTAAGCAACCCGGTTTTTCATACTTTGTTGCAGCATCCCCACAAGATTAATACAGTCACTGATCATGCTGCTTGTCTGTTATTTACTCACATAGGCATTTGTGGAATTAAGAGCTGGGAACGAACTTTGGATTTTATGCAGTTGCTCACAGTTAGCATATTGTGGTAACTGAAATTGTAACCACGTTGTTGGGAGACTAGTGCTATTTAACTAAACTATGTTAATTAAACCTGTGCATATTCAAATGCACAAAGCCAGGACCGCTTTTACTTAGTTCAGGCATGTAGAGGGAAAGAATGTTTGCCTCTTTTCAGGGCCTTAGAGCATGCCCTGTGCCAGCAGGCCTCTTCCACAGCTACTTAACATCTCTTCTCGTCTTACTAGCCACCTCTCAACTCAGATGACAGCAAGGCCATCTTTGACTATCAGAATGAAGTAGCCCATCTCCACTTTTGATTACATTCATTTGCTTTATTGTCTTTACAGCATTTTTATTTACTAAAATAATAGTTTTTCATTACTTGATTCTTATCTTGATTCAGTACTTCTAAAAAATGCAGATTAAAATTCCAATGAGAAACCAAGTTGACTAACGTTAAAAAGTTTGATACTATTAAGTACTGTTGAGAATAGAGATCTACCAGAACCTTTAACTTCTCATGGGAGCATAAATTGGAAAACAGTTCATTTTAATGTAGTAAAACCAACAGTATACAAATCTTTTGACACAATGATTTGAATGTTGGGTTTATACCTTAGAGAAAATCTAACTTTTATGTCCAGGAGACTCATACAAGAAAAGGACATCTACTTTTTGTAATAGAAAAAAATGGATAATAACCCCAATCTAATAAAATGGAATGCTCATTATAGTATTATCCTGTGATGGAATACTCTAAATCAATGCACAGAAAGTACAGATAAACATATCATAAGAATGAATCTTACAAATTAAATATTGAACCAAAAAGCAATTTCAGAAAAATATATTCAGTGTGATTCCATTTGTTTAAACTGAAAAATATGTGAAACAATAATGCTCAATGTCCTTTACTAATGCATTTATTTTGGCAAAATTATAAAGATAAGAAATGGGACTAATTAACAGGACAGTGTTAAGGACTCTAAAAATATGGGTAGTTTTTCATTCTTAGGCAGGTAATGTGTACATCAGTGTTCAATTTTATTATTTCTTACACTGTCTTCATGACTTACACATAATATTTTGCTAGTTTTAAAACATAAGATGTGATAATAATCTAAACAGACCAAAGGAAAAAAATGAATATGTTAAAAAAAAAGACAGAGAATGACCCCTGTCTGATAGAAAGCATAACAAAGCAAGTAGAAGAACTCTCACGAATACTTGATCCAATAAAGCTAGGTTTGCGCTCCACAACACTTCAGCATTTTAATGTGATTTTTGATATTTGCTTTTTGCAATGGTGATTCTCAGTTGCCTCCCTCCTATGTCTTTACAAGCTGAAATCAAGTGAAGCTACTTCTGACTTTTTCAAAAACTAAAACACAACATGAAGGTCTGCGTATTCTTTCACATGTGCATGTATGTGGCACTTTTCCATGATGCAACAGCAGCGGGTCTCTAGCTAAGCTACAGCAGCAGCTCTAAGAGGCAGAGGACCCTGAAACGAGGCTGAAAGAAAGAATAGTCAATAACTGACATCAGGCAGGCCGCTGTTGTAAGCAAAGAAAGGAGGCTCACAGGGGCGCGGACTCAGGCCAGGTCAGGCTATTGTGGGAGAACACGGAGCACACGTGTCAGCTGGAAAGAGGCCGGCTCAGGAGACAAAATAGGCATGAGAGGAAACCGAGAAATTGACATACGTGACTATCCTTGTAGAAATGTATAAAGGTTTGGATTATTTTGCTTATCGAGTTATAATAAAGTTATTCTAAAAATGTTTATGTAAAGTATTATGTATATTTTTGTTACCTTATAAAGATTATTTATATTTGAATTGTGTGGTTTTGGAATGACAGTATTTGTAAAGTTGGTTTTGACATTCTCTACGATGCTTAATGAAGAAACTGACATTTAAAGCGATTCATTAATTCTCTTTGGTCAGTGGCTGAGCTGGGACAGAGTTCAGGTTTTCTGATTCTCAGCCTATGTTGTTTTCTCTTCATTTTAATGTGAACCTAAATAGGTATAGGATCTAGACAAATATGACGTAGTGCCTTATTTCTTGTTTTCTCTGTAATGAATGCCAGGTGAGATAACTTTATTTACAGAAGCCCATCCAGTGGCTCAGGTTGCATCTGTAGTTGCCTTTGAATCATTTATTCAACGTCAGGATGGTAAAGTGAGGAGCTTCCCCAAACTGAAGCAGAGTGGCATTTGTGCCAGGTTGTAGAGTATTCCCTGCCATAAATAAAGACATGCTGGTTCTTGTTATTTATACAGGCACTGGGGTTCCCATTAGCTCTTACATTTCATATGCTTAGAGCAAGAAGCTAGAGAGTGACTTAGGATACAGTGTAAAGATATTAGTAAATTAAGACAGTTCTGCAAGATTTTTAGGACTTATATTTTCTTCTATTCATCATTTATGAAGTATTCTTGCTGGAAATAGTTTATGTCTCTCTATCTTGCTGAGTGATGAATACTCGGCCAGGATGCTAAAATGTGGTTTCATGAAGTATGTTGTGTTTCTGTCTGTTCTTGTTTCCTTCCTTGAAATGTGTAAAAGTGAAAAACATACTAATCATAAATCAGGTATTCATCATAAGCCTAAAAAAAGATAAAATAATCAGTGGTATCATTGACTAAAATTATTACTCACCAAAAGAAACTCACTCCAAAGTTAGCACAATACTAACAGAGAATACAAGTTTTCCCGGGAATCACTGAGGCATAGTACCTCACATGGGAAACACGGGAAGTAAAACCACCTGAGGAGCCGCTTGATGGTGAGTCAGGCTGTTCCTCGAAGAGTAGGCTGTGACTGCCAAACTTTGTAGGTTAAGGAGTATTTATAATGATCTTGAGGAAACTGCAACTGACAATTGAGGAAAAAAAACGTTAGTTCATGACTGCAAAATACATGACAGAATCACAAAAACTATTTTACAAGTTTAAAAAAAAACCCTGATGCTGATGCAGGCAGGCGAACCCCAAAGTGGGGCTTAGCCTGCAAGGGTTCTTGGCTTCACCCAGGAAAGGATTCAAGGGCGAGCCAGTGGTAAGGTGGAAGAAAACACCTTTATCAAAGCAACACTGTTACAGCTACTGCGGGGTCACAGCTCAGTGACTGCTCCCAGGGTTGCCCCATAGGCAGGGTGCCGAGAGTAGCAGCTGAGCCCAGTTTTGCAGTCATATGTATACCTACTTTTAATTACATGCAGATTCAGGGGTGGTTTGTGCAGAAATTGCTAGGAAAAGATCATCAGGTCATTGCTGTTGAAAGGGGTGGTAATGCCTGAGTGTTGCCATGGCAATGGTAAACTGACAGGGCACACTGGTGGGTGTGTCTTACAGAAAGCTGCTTCCGCTCTGTCCTTGTTTAGCTAGCCCTCAATTTTTTGTTTGTAAATAAGCAAGAGAGTCATGGTATTGGAGTTTTATCCCAGAAATACAGTGGACCCCAGAGCACTCTAGACCCAAGGGCTAAACCAAATCACAGCATCCCACAGTTGTGTCCAGCCCTCCATCACTGATTGGCTGCAATCCAACAAGTGGCCCAGAGGGGAGGGTTCATTGAAAGCTCTTTGCTAAGTGACAGGCCTTTAAGAAGGAAAAGGCTCTTAAAGATTGGTATGGGATGGGGGAAGTGTTTGTGGTCACCACGGCACCCCAAGGCTGTGGCCTTCTCTGAGCACCCTGAGACTCAGCCATGTCTTTCTCTCTGTTTTCCCACAAAACCAGCCAGTGTTAAAGCATATCCTCCTTGCCTACAAACAGTGGCCATGACTTCCAACTCATCCAGGCTACTTCTGATTTAGTGTTAGGCTGCCCACTTGATGTGTATGTTCCCATGCTGTGTTGACCCTATTGCTTAATGAAAACACACAGCACTCGTTTGCTTCTCAACTTACTTCTCATGAAATATTACTACTCCTCCCCACCCAATCACAATCCTTTGCTGCCAAAAATCCCTTGCTACCCTGTACATTTTGTCCAATAAGGGAACCCCTCAGCACACACACACAATGGTGCTACTGAAACCAGATCACTGTCTCATTTTAGGTTAGATATGTCAGAAACCCTTCTCCCCTAAGTTGACCTTATGCTCTATGTCAATGGCTCCTACTTCTGGAAGGAGGTTGGGACCTTCCAGCCTGGATATGCCATCACTCATCTACACAAAACTCTTGAATGCCAAGCTTTGCCACACGTTAAATCAGCCAAAGTGGCTAAATTAATTGTTCTCATTCAGGCTTATATAAGGCAGAGGGAATTCAGGTTAGCATCTACAGTGACAGACACTGGGTCTTTGGTGTAGTGCATGATTTTGGTATGTTTTGAAAACAGAGAGGATTCATGACAGCGACTTGTCCCCAGTCAAAAGTAAACCCCAAATAGCAGAACTTCTAGAGTCATTGCTATTGCCCCAGCTAGTTGTTACAATTAAAGCTGAGGAATATAGTATAAAATACTCAGATGAGGCTCAGGGAAATAAATTGGCTGATAAAGGTGCTAAGCTAGCATCCTCTTCCTTGGCCGCCTAAGAAATCCAGGAAGTCTCCAAACCTTGTGACTAGATACCTGGACTTCATTTCAAATACCCACAGTCCTGCTAGGATTATTTACCCTCTTTAAATAAATTGACAGAAGCAATGTCTTTACAATGCCTCTAAAGGAAATGTAAAATTCACACAGCCCAGATAACAATTTCAGAGTCAGAAAGAATTGGATGAGAAAAAGGTGAATGTTTGATCCACTTAAGTGGACTTCGGAAATACTCAGATGGCCATTTGGTAACTCCTAAGTCTGTCTCCCAAGTCATTGTGTACAATTTACTCATCCAGATTTACCACAGAAAGGACAACATGTAGTATATATTAAACAAAACAATATGGCTTGGACTCTTTAGATTTTATTTGGACCAAGCTGTTGTGATTTGCTGCATCTACCAACAACATAATCCTCCAAAAAGCATAAAGGTGGAGCAAAAAAGGGAAGTGGCTCCCTCTACATCCTTCCTTCACTGGAAAATAGGCTTCCTTCACTGGAAAATAGAATGGGAGGCTTTCCCTGTTGAAATTCCTCAAGGACATCGGTTGCCAAGGTTTATTAAGAGTGAATCTTCCCCACATGGGTTATCCCCTCTACTGCCTCTAGTGACAGACGATCACATTTCATTGGCAAAATTATTCTGGAAATAGGAAAGGTTACACACATCAGCCAAAGATTCCACTGACCTTACCATCCTCAGTGATAAAGTTCTATACAAAGAGCCAACAGCATCCTCAAGCTGAACTGGCTAAACTGTCTGAAGAAAGAACTTGCCATGGCCACAGATATTACCCATCACACTGACTCTCAGATCCTTGCCCCTACCTTCACACAAACGATCCTTTTTGAATCATTACGGGATACTCATGAGAATACCCTACTAATGCAAACTAGCAGAAGATTCCAAACTAACTCAGTTCAACATCCTCAGATATTGTCAGGGATTAATTAAATACACACAGCCCCACTATACTCCACAACTGAGGCTTCTTGTATCTTTAAACTCCCTGATCAGTCCTTACTTGCTTCATAAGTAAGTGATCTGGCATTTTGAAAAAACACCAACATCAGAAAACTGACCTTGAACCCAGAGGGAGGGGACCTTTTATGGTTTCACTCACTGCTAACACTGCTAACAAATTACAGAGTGTTTGAACTTGGGTGCACGTCTTTTAGTTGAAAAAATACAAAATCTATTTCGATTGGAAGGCACTCTAACCAGAGACTCACACTGAGACTCTATGAACAACCTCCAGGCCAGGCGCGGTGGCTCACGCCTGTAATCCCAGCACTTTGGGAGGCCGAGGCGGGTGGATCATGAGGTCAGCAGATAGAGACCATCCGGTGAAACCCCGTCTCTACTAAAAATACAAAAAAAATTAGCCGGGCGCTAATTGGCGGGCTCCTGTAGTCCTAGCTACTCGGGAGGCTGAGGCAGGAGAATGGCGTGAACCCGGGAGGCGGAGCTTGCAGTGAGCCTAGATTGCGCCACTGCATTCCAGCCTTGGGAACAGAGTGAGACTCAGTCTCAAAAAAAGAAAGAAAGAAAGAAAGAAAGAACCTCCAAACTTTGCAGCGAGCAGAGATTGCACCACTGCACTCCAGCCTGGGTGACTTGGTCTCAAAAAAAAAAAAAAAAAAAAAAAAAAAAAAAAAAAAAAAAAGAAAAGGAAAGGAAAGAAAAGAACCTCTAAAAGTAGCCAACAGCTGGAGACAGACATCCATCCTAAGAACTACGGAGCAGGTAAATGATATGATGAAGCAGTCTGCTTCTGCCAAAGATCATGAAACAAGATTCACTCCGATTCCCCTCCTTTGTCTCTGACTTCAATTTTGGGTCTACGCATTCTGCTACTACTACTGTGTCCTCTACAACGTCCCATCTTTATCCTAGTGACGTGTCCTGCTTACAACATATATACTGCATCTCCAGCCTCAGCAGCCCTGTCATGATTCCCCTCTGTTTCTTCCTTATCTTACCCTATCCCGTGCTTTCCTCTCATGACCATAATTCCCTCGGTCTCTTAGCTGACAAAGTAGCCAATGAAATTAACCAAAGTAATTGCCGGGTCTATGCCCATTCCCCACTCTATCCTAAAACTGGTATTCCCTTAATAATTGTCTCCCTTATGCTTTAGATATGGCCTTGGCAGAAAACATTACAAATATACACCCATTTAGTTCTCCATTTTAGAAAGATATTGGGCTATTTCTTAAAAGCCCTTGTGACTGGGAGTATGATGTGGCCTCTTTAACCTAAGAAACCTGGTGTTTTACTAGAGATCAGTCTAATAAATACAGTCACCCTGTGGAACACAGTAAATGCTCTGTGTCCTTGTGAAAAGATGAAACCTATTTTCAAGAAACAGACATTCTTTGTAAGGGCCAAACTCCCATTAAGTACAGCATTGTCTGCAATACCCACGCAATACCAGTATCATAGGAAATTATTTTACCCCGGATCAATATTTTGGTGAACTGAAAGATTGGGCAAAAAAATTGCTGGCTAAATGGTACCAAAGTACCCAGCCATTTAGAAGGTGATGTTTATAACTATCTCTTTGGAGTCTATTCCAGGTTAGCTCCTCTAGCTTCTGTTACAACCACTAGAGGCAATAACCAACACTAGTATGCCCTCAAGGGACATTATTTAGTGTGTGGTCATAAAACCATACAAAGTACTTCCAGCCCATTGGGCTGGCTGCTGCGATGTGGCTTATGCTGTCCCTCAAATGGAAATGTATGAAAAATTTCCCAATGGAAAAATTAGAAACATGAGCGCTCCTACAATTGCTGAGCCTGAAACTTGTGAATGGATAATGGCTGGATGACAAGCAGCCTTAAACAGGTCCGGGGAGAGCCGCTTGCTCAGGCCAAACTTACAGGGTGCTCTCTTCTTGATATTCTACCCTTTGTCACCAGGTCAGCCAACTCCTATGCTGTAAGATACATCTGACGAAGGACTAGTATCCAGAATCCAAAAGGAACTCCAACAAATTAGCAAGAAAAAAACACATAATCCTACTAAAAAGTGGGCAAACGACAGGAATAGATATTTCTCAAAAGCAGATATGGAAACGGCCAACAAATATATGAACAAATGCTCAACATCACTAATCATCATGGAAATTCAAATTAAAATCACAGTGAGATACCATCTAGTCAGAATTGTCTTACCCTAGCCAAAAGGTTAAAACACAAACAAACAAAAACAGATGTTGGCACAGATGTGGTGAAAGAGAATGCTCATACACTGTTGGTGGGAATGTAAATTAATACAACCTTTATGAAAAACAATGTGGAGATTTCTCAAGGCACTAACTGTAGATCTACTATTCAGTCAGCAATCCCACTACTGGTATCTACCCAAGGAAAAGAAGTCATTATATATAAAGAACACTTGCACATGGATGTTTATCACAGCACAATTCACGATAGCAGAGACACGGAATCAAGCTGAGTGCCAATCAACAGAGGAGTGGATAAGGAAAATGTGGTATATATATATAAAAAGGGAATACTACAGGCCCAGGCAGGTGGCTCATGCCTGTAATCCCAGCAGTTGGGGAGGCCAAGGCAGGTGGATTACAAGGTCAGGAGTTCAAGACCAGCCTGGCCAAGATGGTGAAACCCCATCTCTACTGAAAATACAAAAATTAGCTGGGCATGGTGCTGGGCACCTGTAATCCCAGCTCCTCGGGAGGCTGAGGCAGAGAATTGTTTGAACCTGGGAGGTACAGGTCGCAGTGAGCTGAGATCACACCACTGCACTCCAGGCTGGGCAACAGAGCGAGACTCCATCTCAACAACAACAACAAAAAGGAATACTACTTAGCCACACACGCACACAAATGTATTTTGCAGCAACTTGGAACTGGAGGCCATTACCCTAAGTGAAGTAACTCAGGAATGGAAAAACCAAATACTGCATGTTCTTATATATAAGTGGGAGCTAAGCTATGGGTACACAAGGTATACAGAGGGGCATAATGGACATTGGAGGCTCAGAGAGGAAGGGAGAGGGATAAAAAAAATCACCTCTTGGGTACACTGTAAATTATTTGGTGACAGATACACTAAAAGCCCAGACTTCTCCACTATACAATTTATTCATATAAGCGAAAACTATTTGTACCCCTTAAGCTATTGAAATAATAATTTAAAAAATAATTAGTAGAGTTCATCTCAAACTTAAAATAAGCTTTTGTTTCATAAACCCATGAGGTATTGGAGCTTCTCAAAATGACTTTACAAAACTAGCTCGCCTTAGACTACATACTGGGTTTTCAAGAAGGTGCTTGTGCACTGGTGAGTTCCCAATGCTGTTCATTCATGAATGATAAAGAGAAATGAATCAAGAAGTCGTGGCAGCACGTGCCTGAGAAGCAGCCAACATAGCTCACGCCCCTCCAGAGAGGCTTAGTCTCTAAGGAGAAAATGGTTTCCCCAGCCAAATGGCTTAGGAGACTCTTTAAGGGATTTGGCTTTTTTTTTTTTTTTTTTTTTTTTTAACTTTTATTTTAAGGTCAGGGGTACATGTGAAGATTTGTTACAAAGGTAAACTCATGTCATGGGGTCTTGTTGTACAGGTTATTTAATCACCCAGGAATTAAGCCCGGTACCCAACAGTTACTGTTTCCACTCCTCTCCCACCTCCCACATTGCATGCTCAAGTAGACCCCAGTGTCTGCTGTTTCCCTCTTTGTGTTAATAAGTTCTCATCATTTAGCCTCCACTTATAAGTAAGAACATGCGGTATTTGGTTTTCTGTTCCTGCGTTAGCTGCTGAGGATAATAGCCTCCAGCTCTAGCCATGTTCCTGCAAAAGACATAATCTCATTCTTTTTTATGGCTGCATGGTACTCCATGGTGTATATGTACCACATTTTCTTTATCCAATCTGTCATTGATGGGCATTTAGGCTGATTCCATGTCTTTGCTATTGTGAATATTGCTGTGATGAACATTTACAAGTTCAAGTGTCTTTATGGTAGACTGGTTTATATTCCTCTGGGTATATACCCAGTACTGGGATTGCTGAGTTAAATAGTAGTTCTGCTTTTAGGTCTTTGAGGAGTCACCATATTGCTTTCCACAATGGTTAAACTAATTTACATCCCACCAATATGTCTAAGTGTTCCTTTTTCTCTGCATTCTCACCAGCATCTGCTATTTTTTGACTTTTTAACAATAGCCTTTCTGACTGGTATGAGATGGTATGTCACTATGGTTTTGATGTGCATTTCTCTAATGATCCGTGATAGATATTGAAGTTTTTTTCATATGCTTCTTGGATGCATGTGTGTCTTCCTTTGAAAAGTTTCTGTTCATGTTCTTTGCTCACTTTTTAATGGAGTTGTTTGTTTTTCTCTTGGAAATTTGTTTAAGTTCCTTATAAATGCTGGATACTACACCTTTGTTGGATGCATAATTTGCAAATATTTTCTCCCAATCTGTAGGTTGTCTGTTAACTCTGTCCATAGTTTCTTTTGTTGTGCAGAAGCTCTTAAGTAAATTGGATCCCCCTTGTCATTGTTTGCTTTCGTTGCAATTGCTTTTGGTGTCTTTGTCATGAAATCTTTGCCTATTCCTATGTCCAGGATTGTATTGCCTAGTTTGTCTTCATGGGTTTTCATAGTTTTGGGTTTTACACTATGTCTTTAATCCATTTTGAGTTGATTTCTGTATTTGGTGTAAGGAAGGGTGGTGTAAGGAAGAGTGGATGCTTCAGTTTTCTGCATATGGCTAGCCAGTTATCCCAGCACCATTTATCAAATAGGGAATTGTTTCCCCATTGCTTGCTTTTGTCAGCTTTGTTGAAGATCAGGTGGTCATAGGTGTGCAACCTTATTTCTGGGCTCTTGATTCTGTTCTGTTGGTTTATTTGCCTGTTTTTGTACCACTACCATGTTGTTTTTGTTACTGTAGCCCTGTAATATAGTTTGAAGTTGGGTAACATAATGCCTCCAGCTTTTCTCCTCTTTACTTAGGATTGTCTTGGCTATTCAGGCCTTATTTTTTTGGTTCTATATTAATTTTAAAATAGTTTTCCTAGTTTTGTGAAGAATGTCATTGGCAGTTTGATATGAATAGTATTGAATCTGTAAATTGCTTTGGGCATTATGACCATTTTAATTATGTTGATTCTTCCTATCCATGAGCCTGTGATATTTTTTCATTTGTTTGTGTCATCTCTGATGTCTTTGAGCAGTGTTTTCTAATTCTCATTGTAGAGAATTCTACACCTCCCTGGTTAGCTGTATTCCTAGGTATTTTATCCTTTTTGTGGCTATTGTGAGTGGGATTGCTTTTCTGATTTGGCTCTCCTTTTGGCTGCTGTCGGTGTATAGGAATACTAGTGATTTTTGTACATCGATTTTGTATCCTAAGATTTTGCTAAAGTTGTTTATCAGCTAAAGGAGCTTTTGGGCTGAAGGTATGAGGCTTCTGGATATAATATCATGTCATCTGCAAACAGAGATAGTTTGACTTCTTTTCCTATTTAGATGCTCTTTATTTCTTTCTCTTTCATGATTGCTCTGGCTAGGACTTTTACAACAATTTTGAAAAGGAGTGGTGAGAGAGGGCAGCCTTGTTTTGTGCCAGTTTTCAAGGGCAAAAAGCTTCCAGCTTTTGCCCGTTCAAAGTGATATTGGCTGTGGATGTGTCATAGATGTCTCTTATTATTTTGAGGTATATTCCTTCAACACCTACTTTATTGAGAGTTTTTAACATGAAAGGGTGTTAAATTTTATCAAGAGCTTTTTTTCTGCGTTGATTGAGATAATCATGTGGTTTTTGTCTTTAGTTCTGTTTACGTGAAGAATCACATTTATTGATTTGCATATGTAGAACCAACCTTGCATCCCAGGAATGAAGCCTATTTGATCATGGTGGATTAGCTTTTTGATGTGCTGCTGGATTTGGTTTGCAATTATTTTGCTGAGGATTTTTGCACTGATGTTCATCAAGGATATTGGCCTGAAGTTTTCTTTTTGGTTGTTGTGGCTCTGCCAGGTTTTAGTATCAGGATGATGGTGGCCTCATAGAATGTGCTGAAGAGGAGTCACTCCTTCTCAATTTTTGGGGGGGTACTTTCCCTAGGAATGGTACCAGTTCTTTGTACATCTGGTAGAATTCAGATATGAATCCATCTGGTCCTGGGCTTTTTTTTGGTTGGTAGGCTATTTGTTACTGGTTCAATTTTGGAGCTTGTTACTGGTCTGTTCAGGCAATCGATTTCTTCTTGGCTTAGTCTTGGGTGGGTGTATGTGTGCAGGAATTTATCCATCTTTTCAAGGTTTTCTAGTTTGGGTGCATAGAGGTATTCAGAGTAGTTTTTAGTGGTTATTTGATTATTTTTATTTTTGTGCAGTCAGTGTTAACATTCCTTTCATTCTTTTTTTTTTTTTTTTTGAGACAGAGTCTTGCTTTGTCATCCAGGCTGGCGTACAGTGCCACCATCTTGGCTCACTGCAGGCTCTGCCTCCTGGGTTCAAGCAATTCTTGTGCCTCGGCCTCCTGAGTAGTTGGGACTACAGTTGTGTGCCACCATGCCCAGCTAATTTTTGTATTTTTAGTAGAGAGGGTTTCACCACGTTTGTCAGGCTGCTCTCAAACTCCTGGCCTCAAGTGATCTACCAGCTTCAGTCTCCCAAAGCGCTGGGATTACAGGTATGAGCCACCACACCGGGCCTCAAAATTTTAGTTGTGTTTATTTGGATCTTCTCTCTTTTTTTCTTTATTATTCTAGGTGTTGGCCTATCTTATTAATTTTTTCAAAAAAAATCCTGGATTCATCAATCTTTTGAATTATTTTTGTGTCTTTATTTTCTTCCATTCAGCTCCAATTTTGGTTATGTCTTGTCTTCTGCTAGCTTTGGGGTTGATTTGTTATGGCTTCCGTAATTCTTTTAGTGGTGATATTAGGTTGTTAATTTGAGATCTTTCTAACTTTTTGAGATTTTTCTAACTTTTTGATGTGGGCAGGTAGTGCTATGAATTTCCCTCTTATCATTGCCTTACCTGTGTCGCAGAGATTCTGGTATGTTGTATCTTTGTTCACGTTATTTTCAAAGAACTTCTTGATTTCTGCCTTAATTTCATTATTTACCCAAAAGTCATTCAGGAACATGTTGTTTAGTTTCCATGTAATTGTATGGTTTTGAGTGATTTTCTTAGTCTCAACTTCTATTTTTACTGCACTGTCGTCCAAGAGTGTGTTTGGTAAGAATTTAGTTCTTTAAAATTTGCTAAGCATTGTTTTATGTCCAATTATGTGGCTGATTTTAGAGTGTATGCCATGTGGTCACGAGAAGAATGTATATTCTGTTGTTTTTGGGTGGAGAGTTCTGTAGAGGTCAATCAGATACATTTGATCTAATGTTGAGTTCAGGTCCGAATATGTTTTTTAATTTTCTGCTTCGGTGATCTGTCTAATAACTGTTAGTGGAGTGTTGAAATCTCCCACTGTCATTGTGTGAGACTCTGTGTATCTTTGTAAGTCTTTAAGAATTTGCTTTATGAATCTGGGTGCTCCTGTATTGGGTGCATATATATTTAGGATAGTTAGATCTTCTTGTTGAATTGAACTCTTTACCATTATGTAATGCTCTCATTTGTCTTTTTTGATCTTGGACTTGGCTTCTTAAAAACAAGCTTAATGGCAATATTCTTTGTCTCTTAAGTACACCTCTATTCTTCTTTTCTTTTTTTACTTTTTTTTTTTTTTTTTCAGATAGAGTCTCACTCTGTTACCAGGCTGGAGTGCAATGGCACTATCTCTACTCACTGCAACCTCCCCCTCCCGGTTCAAGCAATTCTCCTGCCTCAGCCTCCTGAGTAGCTGGGACTACAGGCGGGTGGCACCATGCGCAGCTAATTTTTGTATTTTTAGTACAGACGAGGTTTCACCATGCTGGCCAAGATAGTCTCGATCTCTTGACCTCGTGATCCACCCGCCTCAGCCTCACAAAGTGTTGGGATTACAGGCATGACCCACCAAGTGCATCTCTATTCTTATGAAACAATTGTGCCACCATTGATAATATGCCAAACCTCCTTGATTCTTGTATTTACCACCTGGACTCTTCCTGAATTGCACAATGGTGATAAACAATGGCTGAACTTTTTTCTTTTGAGGACTTTGGAGTGCAACAACTATATTTATTCTATGAGAAAGAAATTCATTCTTTCTCTTGAACAAGAAGAGGGACTGTGAACTTCCCTGAAGCAAAAAGGATTTGCCTAAACACTGTGCTAAGAGACTTGACCAAACATTAGCCTGGCTTCCACTTGGAGTAGTTAACCCCAGGCCCCCTGCTGAGTCTTTGCTCAAGAAAATACAATGCTACCAAACAACATAATGTATATTGTCGTAACCGATGGTGCCAAATCATTTTCAGTAATTCTCTGCTTACCCCCCGCTTTTTTTTTTTTTTTTTTTTTTTTTGAGATGGAGTCTCCCTCTCTCCCCCAGGCTGGAGTGCAGTGGTGCGATCTCAGCTCACTGCAAGCTCCCTCTCCCAGGTTCACGCCATCCTCAGCCTCCTGAGTAGCTGGGACTACAGGCACCTGCCACCATGCTCGGCCAACTTTTTGTGTGTTTTTAGTAGAAACGGGGTTTCACCATGTTAGCCAGGATGGTCTCGATCTCCTGACCTCGTGATCTGCCCGCCTCGGCCTCCCAAAGTGCTGGGACTACAGGCGTGAGCCACCGCACCAGGCTCTTACCCTCTTTTATAATTTGCATTTTCACGTAGTCCTCAGTCCCTTTTTTAATTCCCCTCTTTTTACTTTTCCATAGTTTCTTTTTATTTCCCATTTGTTCTCTTTTTAAAAACATCAGCCTCCTTTGTCTTACTTGGAGTTGAGCTTAGTTTATACTGAAGTCTCTCCCTCCTGCTGAAATAGTCTGAATAAAATAGGTCTCATTGCCTTTAGCAAGTATCCAGCACTGCTGTTTTTCTTTGACAATTTCTAGGGTTGCCTTAGACGAAGTGGGGTGAAAGGGCATTAGAAGGCACAGGCCAAAAGATCAGAACTCTGGACTCTCAGTCCCAAATTCTACTAGTAGAGCTCCTTTTTCATATTCTTCATGCACTGGGGGCTTTGCTGAGAGTTTGCTGGACTGAATATAGGAAGAACAACAGACTTCTGAAGTTAGTCATATCTGTCCTTGATTCAATTATACCAACATGAGGATTCTCAAAGTTATGATTTTTTTCCTAGAAATACTTTATTTTCAGGAAATATTGATTTAGTGTTGATGACTTGAGTATTAATCTCAAGGCAAGGAAATGAAGGAAATGACCTCCTGATGTCTTTCCCATGAATCTGTAACTCGGTAGTCAGCTTCTTCCCAAGTTATTTTTCTTGTGGCACCTCAGTGATTTTATTAGTTTCACCACAAGTACTCCCAGCAAGGGAAATCAGTGATCCCAAAGGCACCAGGCTGGAGTTTTCCCTCATAAAGATCACTCTTCTAAGCAGCTCCTTCCTAGAAATTTGTTATGTTTACCTTTGCCAATCATCTATGATTAGCGTAGTAATTATTCAGTTTTTGCTTTTATTTTTGATACTCACTGAAGGCTTAACTTATCAATGATTAAGGCATGTGTTTCTGCTTTGATTCAGCATCTTCTTAGTATGAGCATGGTGGTATAATTCTCTTGAATCAGTGCTGGGATTTATTTGATTATGAAAATTTATTTTTATTCAAGTATTTAAAATGCACTTTTAATATTAAGTACATTTAATATTACATGTAATATTAACTTGAAGTGTAACTAATATGAACAAATTCCAAAGTACATGAAAATAACTTTTAATCCTGTAAGTATGACTATTTAATTTATTTCTTTTCACAATATAAAAAGCACAAGCGATATTTTGAAAGACTATTAAAGGTGGGGACAAGAGGTTATTTAAATCTATGTTTGGATGCAACTTTTATGGCTTAAACTACAAAGAATTATCCTTTTTATATATTAAATGATTATATAGTTTTTTAATACTCTTTTTTGATATGAGTGTGAAATTCTTAAAGAAAATGGCAAACATCACTAACAACCATTACAATTTTAATAGCTAACTTTTCTGAGCCATTACTTGGAACCATGCACTGTTTAAAATGCCTCACTTGGCCAGGCGTGGTGGCTGATGCCTGTAATCCAGCACTTTGGTAGGCTGAGGCAGGCGGAACATGAGGTCAGGAGATCGAGACCATCCTGGACAACATGGTGAAATTCCGTCTCTATTAAAAATACAAAAATTAGCCGAGTGTGGTGGTCTGTGCCTATAGTCCCAGCTACTCAGAAGGCTGAGGCAGGAGAATCGCTTGAACCACGGAGTTGGAGGTTGCAGTGAGCCAAGATCGCACCACAGCACTCCAACCTGGCGACAAAGCAAGACTCCGTCTCAAAACAAACAAACAAAAAGCAAAAAAATTGCCTCACTCATCTCACTCATGTAATCATGACAATAACATTAATTGTATTATCCCTATATTACAGATGACAGGTGACAAAAATATTCAGAGAGGGGTTAATTAAGCTGCATAACATTACTCAGAGAATGCATTCTTTTTATTCCATAGGTTTTTTGTGTTACAGTACTACATACACAGAGGCCTTCCATTGGAAATAACTTATAGGAATTATTGTAGGTCTGTTTGCACTTTCTTCAGCTCTTGGTTTAGGTCTCAAATTATGAGTGATTTCTCTCTTTAGTGAAGTTGTAATGCAATTCATTACCATAGCAGAAAACACAGAAAATATTACCTATTTATTAACTGGAAATCGACTTACATGTATTAGTCCTTTCTCATGCTGCTATGAAGAAATATCCAAGACTGGGTAATTTATAAAGAAAAGAGGTTTAATTGGTTCACAGTTCCACATGGCTATAGAAACCTCAGGAAACTTACAATCATGGCAGAAGTCACCTCTTCACATGGTGGCATCAGAAAGAATGAGTTTTGAGCAAAGGGGAAGCCCCTTATAAAATGATCAGATCTCAAGAGAACTCACCCACCATCATGAGAACAGCATGGGGACAACTACCCCATGATTAAATTATATTCACCCGATCCTACCCTTTACACTTGGGGATTATGGAAACTGCAATTCAAGATGTGATTTAGGTGGGGACACAGAGTCAAATCATATCATTCTGTCCCTGGCCCCCCTCCAAGTCTCATGTCTTCACATTTCAAAACAATCATACCTTTCCTACACTTCTCCAAAGTCTTAGCTCATTACAGCATTAACCCAAATGTCCAAGTCCAGAGTTTCATCTGAGTCAAGTCCCTTCCACCTATGAGCCTGTAAAATCAAAAGCAAGTTAGTTACTTTGTAGATACAACGGAGGCACAGGCATTGGGTAAATACACCCATTTCAAATGGGAGAAATTGGCCAAAACAAAGGGGCTACAGGCCCTATGCAAGTCTGAAATCCAATAGGGCAGTCATTAAACCTTAAAGTTCCAAAATGTTCTCCTTTGATTCCAGGTCTCACATCCAGGTCACACTGATGCAAGAAGTAGGCTCCCATGGTCATGGGCAGCTCCACCCCTCTGGCTTTGCAGGGTACAACCCTCTCCTGGCTGCTTTCATGGGCTGGCATTGAGTGTCTGTGGCTTTTCCAGGGACACAGTGAAAGTTGTCAGTGGAACTACCATTCTGGGGTCTGGAGGACAGTGACCCTCTTCTCACAGCTCCACTAGGTAGTACCCCAGTAAGGACTCTGTGTGGGGGCTCCAACCCCACATTTCCCTTCTGTACTGTCCTAGCAGAGGTTCTCCATGAGGGCTTTGCCCCTGCAGCAAACTTGTGCCTGGGTAACCAGGCATTTCCATACATCCTCTGAAATCCAGGTGAAGGTTCCCAAACCTCAATTCTTGACTTCTGTGAACCCACAGGCTCAATACCACATGGAAGCTTCCAAGGCTTGGAGCTTGGACCCTCTGAAGCAATGGCCTGAGCTGTACCTTGGCCCCTTTTAACTGTGGCTGGAGCTGAAGCAGCTGGGAGACAGGGCACCATGTCTCAAAGCTGCACAGAACAGGGGGTCTTGGGCCCATGAAACCATTTTTCCCTCCTAGGTTTCCAGGCCTGTGATGGGAGAGGCTTTCAAGAAAGTCTCTGACATGCCCTGGAGGCATTTCCCTCATTGTCTTGGTAATTAATATTCCACTCCTTGTTATGCAAATTTCTGCAGCTGGCTTGAATTTCTCCCAAGAAAATGGGTTTTTCTTTTCTATCACCTTGTCAGTCTGCAAGTTTTCCAAACTTTTATGCTCTGCTTCCTCTTGAACACTTTGCTGCTTAGAAATTTCCTCCACGAGATACCCTAAATCATCTCTCTCAAGTTCAAAGTTCCACAGCTCTCCAGGGCAGGGGCAAAGTGTTGCGGTCTCTTTGCTAAAGCGTAGCAAGAATCACCTTTATCCCAGTTCCCAACAAGTTCCTCATCTCCATCTGAGACCACCTCAGCCTGGACTTCATTTTCCATGTCACTATCAGCATTTTGGCAGAAGCTATTCAAGTCTCTAGGAAGTCCCAAACTTTCCCACATCTTCTGGTCTTCCAAGCCCTCCAAGTCTCTAGGAAGTTCCACACTTTCCCACATTCTTCTGTCTTTTTTTTTTTTTGAGATGGAGTTTCGCTCCTGTTGCCCAGGCTGGGATGCAGTGGTGCAATCTCGGCTCACTGCAACCTCCACCTCCCATGTTCAAGCCATTCTCCTGCCTCAGCCTCCCAAGTAGCTGGGATTACAGGCATGCACCACGATGGCCAGCTAATTTTATATTTTTAGTAGAGATGGGGTTTCACCATGTTGGCCAGGCTGGTCTCAAACTCCTGACCTCAGGTCATCCACCTGCCTCAGTCTCCCAAAGTCCTGGGATTACAGGGATGAGCCACCACACCCAGCCTTTACTGTCTTCTTCTAAACCCTCCAAACTATTCCAACCTCTGCCTGTTGCCCAGTTCCAAAGTCACTTCCACATTTTAGGGTATCCTTATAACAGCACCCTATGTCTGTGGTACCAATTTACTGTATTAGTCTGTTTTCATGCTGTTATGAAGAACTACTCAAGACTGGGTAATTTATAAAGAAAAGAAGTTTAATTGACTCATAGTTTGACATGGCTGGGCATGCCTCAGGAAACTTACAATCATGGCCGAAGGCACCTCTTCACAGGGTGGCAGCAGAAACAGTGAGTTTTGAGTGAAGGAAGAAGCCCCATATAAAACCATCAGATCTTGTGAGAACTCACTATCACGAGAACAGCATGGAGAAAACCACCCCTATGATTCAATTATGTCCATCTGGTCCCGCCCTTGACACATGAGGATTATGGGAATTACAAGATTACACATTAATCTTAAATTACACATTAATAAGTGTGTAATGAAACATCCCCATTTTTTATTTGAGTTCATTTCAATAGATATGGAAATAATAGAAAATGCATCTGACATCAAATTCCTGGGAAGTACAGGCAAAAAAAAAAAAAAAAAAAAAAAACAGATCTTTAAAGGTATTTGAATAAGTAAATGTTGCAGCCAAACCATATCACTTGTTAAAAATGCACGTTAACCATTGAATCAAAACCATATACAAGCTTAGATAATTCAATTTCAATCAGATTATTCCTTTTATTCTTTAAATGATGGAGAACATTATAGCCATAGGCTCGTGGTGACAATTTTTCCCTTAAATGAATGAAAAGATGAATTTATTTTTCTCAAAGAATTCTGTACCATTATAGGAATAAAAGATCAGCAGTTTTAACAGGGAATGGCCAAAAAGCCTGAAATAACATTGCTGTTAAGAATTAGCTGTTACAAAATCGCCCCAAGAAATCTCAGTGCTCCACAAACTTCCCATGGTTGAAGGCCATAATTATTATAAAAGTTGAACTATGTAAATTCAGATATCACTGTCATTATTACTCGTAATGTCCTTTTGAATTTTATACCTCTGGGGCTGCCCATAAAAATCTTAACATTTTGAACTCTTTGAGGGTCATGATTTTTACCTCTATTCTCTTTGTGTCCACAAACATCTAAGATATCAGTAATGTTATTCACTAATTTGCTGACAAAGAGGAAATTGAATAAAATTTAAATATATTTACTCTGAAAGTAATAAAATTTAAATATATTTACTCTGAATATATGATCTTTAGACTAAACTAATTTTTCAGTGATTCATTCTGCACAATTTTAAATCTTTTTCATAGTAACCTCAGTTTGCGTGACTTTAAATGGGAAAACTCACATTTTAAATGTATAATGAAACATCCTCATTTTTGATTTGAGTTCATTTCAATAGATATGGAAATAATAGAAAATGTCCCTGATGTCAAATTCCTGGGAAGCAGAAGCAAAAAAAAACAGATCTTTAAAGGTATTTGAATAAGTAAATGTTGCAGTCTGTACTTTATTAGTTAGCTATGATACAAAAAGCAATGCATGGCAGTTGCTTGTCAATTTTGTGATTTATTCAGAAACATACATCTCTGCATACACTTACAGTTTTATACAGTAGTGCAAATGTCAAAAGCACTGATGTTGCTCAAAGGAAATGTTAAGGAGCTAACTAAGGCTCACTCCAAATTCCTTCACAAACCTGTCCAATCCTGTGTCGAGTGGGCTTCACATCGCAGCCTGCATCCTGACAGGCCCTGTGAGACCCATCCCGCTTCACGGAATGTGAGTCAGCAGCTCAGAGAAGGACAAGGACATCTACATAATTGGCTTGAAATATTCAACTTTTCAAAATTTTATATTTTTATACATATAAATATATATTCTTAAAATGTATTTTGGTTTTTCTATCCGAACAGAAGTGCAATAATTCTTTAAAAATATTTCTAAACAGACTGGGGCAGTGGCTCACACCTGTAATCCCAGCACTTTGGGAGGCTGAGGCGGGCGGATCACGAGGTCAGGAGATTGAGACCATCCTGGCTAACACGGTGAAACCCCGTCTCTACTAAAAATACAAAAAATTAGCCAGGCATGGTGGCGGGCACCTGTAGTCCCAGCTACTCCGGAGGCTGAGGCAGAAGAATGGCGTGAACCTGGGACGCGGAGCTTTCAGTGGGCTGAGATCTCGCCACCGCACTCCAGCCTGGGTGACAGAGCGAGACTCTGTCTCAAAAAAGAAAAAAAAAATTGTAAACAAATGATGGTGAAAATAAGAAACTGAATACAATTACGAACAATGAATTTAATCATTAGTTTCTTCTGCTTTATACTACTTGTAAATTTGGTCTAGAAAATACAACATAAAAGGAAATAAGTAAAAACCAAACGTTGAGCATTACTAAGGTAAAAATGTTGAATGGAATATTTTATTATTTATTTATGTATTTATGTATTTATTTGTTTGTTTATTGAGACATGGTTTTACCCTGTTGCCCAGGCTGGAGTGCAGTGGCATGACCATGGCTCACTACAGTCTTGAACTTTCATGCTCAAGCTATCCTCTGACCTTAGCCTCCTGAGTAGCTGGAACTACAGGTGCGTGCCACCATGCCTGGCTAATTAAAAATAATTTTTTTTTTTTTTGTAGAAACAGGCTCTCACTCTATAGCCAGGGCTGGTCTCAAACTCCTGGGCTTAAGGGAGCCTCCTATCTTCATCTCCCAAATTACTGGGATTATAGATGTCAGTCATCAGGTGTCGCCTGAATGATAAATTTTAATGATGTACCTAGCACATGAGTTTCAAAGTTTTCACTCTCCAAGAATTTTCATAAGGTCAGTTTAATTATTAATAGCATGTTTTACAGTTATAGAATTAATGCATAAATGCAGTAAAATAAAACAAAATGTGAAACTATAGAATTGTATGAAATAAAAAATAAGAATATTTCTTCTTCTGTCTCTATACATTTTCCATCTTCACCATGTTCAACATATCTTTATTACTATTATTATGAAAAATTTAAAGAATATACAAAAGGAAATAAATAGCATAATGAATGAATAGTATAATTAACTCATTGACCTAATTCCTAATACCCAGCTTCAGTTTTAGACAGTCCTGATTCCTCTGATCCCACTTCCCTGACATAGATTAATTGAAGAGCATTTCTGGCATCCTATCATTTCATCCATGAATATTTTAGTATCTACCTCCAAAGGGTAAGGATCCCCTTTTTAAAATAATACATCTAAAAAATTAGCCAGAATTACTTACTTTTAACCAGAATCCAGTCGCTGTTCCAATTTCCCTGATTGTCTTACTTTTTTTTTTTTTTTTTGAGATAGAGTCTCGCCCTGTCACCCAGGCTGGAGTGCAGTGGCAAGATCTCGGCTCACTGCAACCTCCGCCTCCTGGGTTCAAGCAATTTTTCTGCCTGAGCTTCCCACTTAGCTGGGATTACAGGTGCCCACCACCATGCCTGGTTAATTTTTTGTATTTTTAGTAGAGACGGGGTTTCACCATATTGGCGTGTTGGTCAGGCTTGTCGGCCAGGATTGATCTCCTGACCTCAAGTGATCCACCCACCTCGGCTTCCCAAAGTGTTGGGATTACAGGTGTGAGCCACGCTGCCTGGCCAGTCTTACATATTTTTTCACACCATTTTTCTTTTTTTTAAAAAGCAGAATCCTTGTACAGATATTACGATGGATTGCAGAGTCTCTAAAGCATTCTTCATTCTTATTCTTCCCCTTCCATCTTTTTTTTCCATGCAATTTGTTAAAGAAACTAGGACAGAGTCCACAGTGTAGATTTTTACGATTGTGTCGTCACTGTGGTGTCATTTAACACGCTACTCTGACCTCAGTATTTTCTGTGAAACCCACATGTCAGGGGTGTTGGGCAGGTTTGTTTGCTTCTGGGTTTGTGTTCCCAACACTCAGGCTCAGGACCTGGTAACAATCCCCTATAGCAGTTCGTAACTATTTGCTTGATTTTGACTGAACACCAGAGGGCAGTGCAGGTGGACACCAAGAGCATTGCTGTCAACGCACAGAGGCCTGTGGGCACAGAGGTCCTGCACTGCGAGGCCAAAGCTCCTTTCTCTGCTCCCAAGCAATCTCTTTCCCTCCTCTGAAGGACAGCCACATACTCTAGGTCCTAACCTCTGGAGTGCACTAATGACCAAGAGGTGCTTGAGCACCAAATGTGAGAGGACAGGAGTCTGAAACCCAGCACAGGAGTCTTCTCAGAACCTTAGGACATTCCTACTGTTGTGAGGGTAGGAGAAGAATGCCTATCTAAGGAAGCAAGAGTTTAGTGTCCAATGTGAGTAAGTGCCATGGGGAAGAATAAAGCAGGGAAGGGCAAGAAGATGCCCAGGGTGGACAAAGAAGCTCTCACTGATAAAGAGACATTAGAACACACATCTGAAGGTGGTGAGATAGTCAGCTTTTCAGATATCTGGAGCAAACTTGTTGCACTAAGAGGAAAAAGCAGGTGCAAAGGCCCTGGGGCAGGAACATACTAGTTGTGTTTGAGGGGGCAGCAAGCTGTTGTAACTGGAACAGAGAGAGAAGGGGGAAGATGGTAGTGAATGAAATCTGAAAAGGAACAGATTATGTACGATTTTTAGGCCATTATAAGGACTTTGGCTTTTACTCCTGTGAATCAGAAAGCTACGTGACTGGGGTGGGGTAGTGCTTTACTAAGAGGAGTGGCGCTCTCTGATAATTTTTAAAGGATCACTCTGGTTGCTGAGTTACAAATACATAGAATGTGTCAGCTGAGAGATCAATGGGGAGGCGATTGCAATCATCTGGGGTGGCTGCTACAATCTATGTTAGAAACTTGCATGGTTCATGCCTTTTATTCTAGGCAAGTTCATCAGCATTTGCTTTTCAGATACTTAATGAATCTTTCAGTCTATTTAGAGAATAAGGCATGTGTTGAAATGATCAGTACACAGTATTAGAAAATGGAAAGGCATGAGTATAATAACAGAGATACCTTTAGGGGCAAAGTGAAGTCAGGAGAGGAAGGGACTGCAGCCAGCTTGGCAGGTGAGCATGGCATAGGACAGGCCTTCCTTGAGATGGTCACAAATACAGTTTTATCAGTTTTCCTTGTGATGGTCACAAATGCAGTCTTATCGGTTTTCACAAATAAAACCTTACAAATGTTCACTAATAAAATGCTACAACATATCCTATACCATATGCCAATTTAAGATAGGTTTTACTCCAATGAGTTAGGTTATCTGTAAATAACACATGGTCAAATCCCATATGTGTGTGTAGCAAATACTTTCTCAGTGTCCTGTTGTTTTTAATCCAGCATGTTCCACCAGCCTGGCCTAGGCTAGGGCTGGCACCTAGATAGTCATTAGGGTAAGTGTGTGTTTGTTTTGGGGTGTGTGTGTGTGTGTGTGTGTAAGACTCATTGGCTCTACTCCAGGCCCCCTCTATCAAAATTTCTGGAGGTGGGAATCAAGTGTGATACTGATTTGGAAACCACCAATTCAGTTCACAGTCTTCTAGTCCAGTCTATAACAGCTGCCTTCATGACAAACTGAATGTTGAACGCTGTGGAAGGTGCCGGTAAACAAAAATAGAGGTGGAGGGAAAGCCATTTCAGACAAGGGATAGAGCACTAAACAACATAGGAGTCAGACCGGATTGGTTTTGCAGTGACTTCTGATGGCCTATGTAAGTGTTCAATGACTGGATTTGCCTGGAATGTGGGGTTCAGAGTCCTTGGAAGAGAGTAGGTAGAAATAAGGTTTTGGAGTGTGTGAAATTAGATTGTGGAGGGCCTCACATGTTGAGCAAACGACACTAAAGTTTATTTTCTAGGTAATAGGGAGCCAACCAAAATTTTTAAAATGAATGATGACACCACAGAACTATGGTTCAAGAACCCCACACACCTGACAGTCATGTATAATAATAACTGTTGTGCTATGAGTCCAGAGATGAGAAAGTTTTCTGCATTCATTCAGGAGAGAGGGGGTTGGGTGCTTAAATAGGAATAGGCCACTGGGATGTGTAGGTTGGAATGAATGTGAGAGACAGAAGATGTGAACAGCAGAAGAGAAAGGACAAGGTCAAACGTGGCACTGGTGTTTTAAATACAGGAAATTGGGAGGATGAACCAGCAGCCTTAGCAAGATATAGAAGAAAAAAGAGATTTAGGAAAAATGTAGTATGGGTCAGCCAGATTTGGGGATGCTGATGCCATAACCAACTATAACCAATGGAAGATGATTTAACACAGTTTTAAGTATCTTGAAGCCAACAGTCTGTTTAGATGGGAAACAGTCTTTCATTTTCAAATTTAAAACTTTATTCTTAAAATGTGTACATTTAATCCAGAATAATCTATGGATATGTATTGAATAAATGTGTTCATTTTTAAATTTATATTTGATTTGTAGTGTCCCATTTCACTATAGTTTTCTGAAGAAATCTCAGTTCTTTATGCAAACTATCATAATAGTCAAGAATTTAAGATTACTTTCGTGTTCAAGGTCCTATCTCCAATTATCCTCTTGTTTAACGTGATTGCCTTTTGACCTACTTTCCATCTTAACATCAACATTATATTTTTTAATTATCCTGAATCAAATTTCGATTTAAGAAACTCCAAAAATAACAAAAATTGGAAACAGCCTATAACATTTTAGGAAATCAAGAAATATATTTAATTGTAACACCCAGTTTCATACTCCACAAGAGAAAAATAAAGCAAAGCCTGATCAAGACGCTCCTTTAACACAACTCAATCACCTTTGAACCTTCATTCTTTACCAGTCTCTCTATTCTCTGTGCCTATTTTCTACTCTCCCTGAGCAGAAATTTGAGTGTCACATTTTGCCAAGGCCTCCATTACATGAGTAATGAGTGCTTACGTATATTGATATCCCCTGATTTTCTATTGGTGAAGTTTCCAGGAACATTCATTCTTTTGGGAGGAGTAGAGACTCACGTAAAGGTCATGTTATGTCTCTTCATCTTCCATCCTTCAGAGATTACTGGTGGCCAGAACACCTATGTGGGAGAGTGGGTATGGGTATGGGAAGTGGGGTGTGTGGATAAAGAAACTCTGTTCGGGAGAGGCTCCCAGGGATCTGTGAGTCAGAGGAGTCACCTATCTTTAGGGTCGCACAAATCTAGCACCTTCTATGAAAACTGCATTCACCCAGAATGTGAAAAGAAAAAAGGGATGGCTGAGAACTTTTAAAATTCAGCAACAGACACCGGCCCACAAATCAAAGAAGCTCAGAGAACACCAGATCCTACTTTCCTACTGTCATAAATTAGGTAGTTATTTTATTAAAATAAAAGATAGGGCCAGGCGCGGTGACTCACACCTGTAATCCCAGCACTTTGGGAGGCCGAAGTGGGTGGATCACAAGGTCAGGAGATCGAGACCATCCTGGCTAACACGGTGAAACTCCGTCTCTACTAAAAATACAAAAAAATTAGCCGGGCGTGGAGGCAGACGACTGTAGTTCCAGCTGCTGGGGAGGCTGAGGCAGGAGAATGGTGTGAACCCGGGAGGCGGAGCTTGTAGTGAGCCGAGATCGTGCCACTGCACTCCAGCCTGGGCGACAGAGCGAGACTCTGTCTCAAAAAAAAAAAAAAATTGAGCAGATAATAGAGTTCCCATAAACAATCTCCATTTCCCCCCACAGTTCCTCCATTATAAATATCTTGCATTAATGTGGCACATTTATTACAATAGATGAGCCAATATTTATTTATACCATCAATTTACACTAAGGTCCATGCTTTGCTTTGTGTAGTTCTATGAGTTCTGACAAATGTATATCGTGTATCCACTACTACAGTATTACGCGGAATAGTTTCACTGATTTAAAAATCCCCTGTGATTCAGCTTTTCATCCTTTTTCTGCTCTCCTCAAGGCCCTTGCAACCACTGATCTTACTGTCTCTAAAGTTTTGCCTTTGCCAGAATGTCATATGGCTAGAATCATACAGTATGTGGCTTTTTCAGACTGGTTTCTTTCACTTAGCAATATGTACTTAAGGTTCCCCTTGTCTTTTTGTGGCTTCACAGCTCAATATCTTTTTATTGCTAAATAATATTCCAATGTATACGTGTACCATAGTTTGTTTATCCATTTACCTGTTGGATATGTTGGTTGCATCTGGTTTTTGATGATACGAATAAAGCTTCTATAAATAGTCATGTTCAGGTTTTTGTGTGGACATAAGTTTTCAATTCAATTGGGCAAATACCTGGGGGCATGACTGCTGGATTATATAGCATGTTTAGTTTTTAAGAAACTGCCAAACTGTCTTCCCATGTGACTGCACCATTTTGCATTCCCACTAGTAATGAAAGAGTTTTGGTTGCTTTGCATCCTTGCCAGCATACAGCACTGTCAGTTTTTTGGAGTTTAGTCATGCTAATAGTTGTATAGAGGTATCTCCTTGTTGTTTTAATTTGCTATTCCTTTTTAAATAATTTCAACTTTTATTTTAGATTCGGGGGTACATGTGCAGGTCTTTACCTGGGTATATTGTGTGATACTGAGGTCTGAGGTATGATTGCTCCCATCACCCAGGTACTGAGCATAGTACCTAATGGTTTTTCAACCCTTCCCTCATCTACTCCCCGCCAGTAGTCCCCAGTGTCAGTTGTTGCCATCTTTATGTCCCTAAGTACCCAGTGTTTAGCTCCCACTTATAAGTGAAAACATGCACTAGTTAGTTTTCTGTTCCTGTGTTAATTTGCTTAGGATAATGGCCTCCGGCTGCATCCATGTTGCAATTCCTTGATGACCTATGATATTGAGCATCTTTTCATCTGCTTATTTGCCCTTTGTGTATCTTTAGTGAGGTGTCCAGATTTTGTCCACTTTTTATTTTTTTTCTTATTGTTGTGTTTTCAGTGTTTTTTGTATATGTTGGATATATTGATATATTTTTTGTATATATGTATATGTCGGTGTATTTTAGTGATGTAAAATGAATGGAATCAATAGCCTTAAACATAATATAAATATATAATGGTTAAGATTTCCCACTCAACAATCCAGGCTTGACAGAAAATCATAAAATGTATTTAAATTTAAATGTTTTTTTCTTTGTTGATACTAGTTCTTAGTTTTAACATGCCGAAGAGGGTATATTTGATCAAGGACAAGATTAAATGTTCTGATTGGCTAACTATCAAACCGCTGCCTCCATTTTTTTTTTGCAACTTGAAAATAATATTTAGTTATCATGCTAGCACAGCCATATTAATATATACCCCTTCAAAACTTTAAATATAAAGCTTTAACTGTTTCAGGAAAAAGAAATATTAATGATGCTGAGATTGGTGGGCATGGATTCTGTGTAGTGAGACACTAAAAAGTAATTTTTCAAACAGGAAAGTTAAAGCACTTTAAAATCACAAAGCTATAGGTAATTAAAAAAAGAATTAGTATCAATTTCTGAAATACAAGATTAAAGGGACACCTAAAATTCTGAAAGGTTTTACAGAATTTTTTTAAAAAGTAATTGCAATTTAGATCAAAGTTCCCCACTTTTCATTCCAATTGTGATACACGTTTAAATAATAAACAGAAAAAAAAGTTTAGATAAATTCATGAATTATTGAACCAGACGATAAACAATAGGGAAGCTATTTAGGGCATAGTCTCTAGTGTGTAAGGGTGACATCCTAAATAATAAATTTATGCTATTGTTGACAATATTGCTGGCAAGGCTAAATGGTCAATGTGCTTGACATATTGCCTGGTTTTTCATGTTCTATTGCAAGAGCTGATTCTCTCTCTCTCTTTTATTTATATTTTTGAACTCTACCATTATGCTATTATGGACATTATGTTAACAATTTGATGCATCTATGTAATATGCTTTAAATCTTTGGGAATAAATTTACTGAGTGCTACTTATGTGAACAAACTTCTCTTAAGCACAAATGGAAATCCACAAAGAAAGACAGCCTCTTCTATTTGTTTTATGTGAGGCAACGGATACACTGTAGACAAAAAGACCAAGTATAATTAACTTATATTGTTAACTAACTTAATATCTGCATATTACATATTTTTCTATTATGCTTTCTGAGCAACTTCGTGGCTTCTGATTTGGAGGGTAGGATTTCATAGTTAATACTTTTTTTTTTTTTTTTTTTGTGAGATGGAGTCTAGCTCTTGTTGTCCAGGCTGGAGTGCAATGGTGAAATCTCGGCTCACTGCAACCTCCGCATCCCAGGTTCAAATGATTCTCCTGACTCAGCCTCCTGAGTAACTGGGATTACAGACAGCCACCATCATGCCTGGCTAATTTTTGTATTTTTAGTAGAGATGGGGTTTCACCATATTTGCCAGGCTGGTCTTGAACTCCTGACCTCAGGTGATCTGCCCGCGTTGGCCTCCCAAAGTGCTGGGATTACAGGCGTGAGCCACTGCACCCGGCCCATAGCTAACACTTCTATAAATATTTGTGCCTATTGAAAGGAACATCACTCCCCACACTGCAACTGAACAAAAGAGTGATAATGTTAATTTCTTTATTCTTGAGCTTTTCTTGAATAAAAGAGGGTTGTAGGATATGGAACAAAATAGACTAGAAAATAGGGTTGATAAGGTACTGATTCTGCCAACACTGCTTAATGCTCTCCCCAAGCAATTGTCTTTTAGATATGTTATTTCCCAGTGTGAATGGTATTTTTTAAATATGTCAAGCAATTAAGAATACAAGTATATTCTCATCTCAGCTAAATGTAGAATCTTTACAAAGAATTTTTGGTATCCTTAACCCTAATATGTGGAGGGATAAGATTAAAAATGTTCACCACCTTATTTTTATTTATTTATTTATCTATTATTTTGAGACAGAGCCTCACTCCACCCTGACTGGAGTGCTGTGGTGTGACCTCGGCTCATTGCAACCTCTGCCTCCCAAGTTCAAGTGATTCTCCTGCCTCAGCCCCTCAAGTAGCTAGAATTATAGGAATTCACCACCATGCCCAACTAATTTTTTCTTTTTTTTTTGGTGAGACAGAGTCTCGCTCTGTTGCCTAGGCTAGAGGGCATTGGCACCGTTTTGGCTCACTGCAGCCTCCGCCTTCTGGGTTCAAGCAAGTCTCCTGCCTCAGCCTCCTGAGTATCTGGGATTACAGGCACCCACCACCACACCCGGATAATTTTTTGTATTTTTAGTAGAAACGGGGTTTCACCATTTTGGCCAGGTTAGTATTGAACTCCTGACCTCAAGTGATCTGCCTGACTCGGCCTCCCAAAGTGCTGGGATTACAGGTGTGAGCTACCACATCCAGCCATCACCTCTTGTAAAGTGCAGTAAAGAAATAGTGGGCAATAGACAGGCAGGGGATAGAGGAAAATGTTTTGGGAGTGGGACAATATGAACTTATTGTCATGACAGGACCAAAAAGGGAAGATGTCTGCCTATCATAATTAATAATAACTCTATCAGTCAACATTTATGTTTTACAATTGTTCTGTAAAAGAAAAGCCAGCAAATATTACAGATTCCAGTCCCTAATAACTGATCATGAAAGACACGCTAAGCTTGTGCATCAGCATTCTCTTTTTATCTAAAAGAAAATATATTAAATAAAGGGAGGAATGGCAGGAGTAAAGAGACTTGAAGGAAAAGAAAATATTGACTTCTTAATGATATTTTACAATGCTAAGACCTTTAGAAACCAACTACTCCATATGTCTTTTAAATATTAGTTTGGTGCAAAGGTAATTACAGTTTTTGTCATAAAAGTAATGGCAACAGCCACAATTACTTTTGCACCAACCTAACTGATACATTTATTCCATTTTGGAGGTATTGCAAATATGCTGAATCAATGAATTTCTTCAGTATTTTTCATTGTATTAGTACAAATTTAACCTAATAGTATTCTTCTGCATGTTATTTCCCTTTGTGCTTCCTTTAATGCAATGAAGCTGTAGTTACCAAATAGAGTGCTCTAAAAGGGCAAGGCTTGTCTGTGAATTGAGCCTAGCATAGAATTGGCTCTCAGTGAAGATCTGTTGAACATTTCATGAATGCATCAACATCATAATCCTTCATGTGCTTGTAAGCAATTATTAAAATTTTCTCTAGCCTATTCAGGCCTGTGTTCTTCAAAATTCTCCAAAATATATGGACGTGTTTGCTGTTTCTATTAGGTTTTAACTTCTGGTGTCAGAAACCAGGGCTGTTTTTCTTAATTTGTGTCCTAAAACCACAGTAGGGTTGTATGCACTGTGATAATGCTTAATAAATATATAAAAAGATTAATATCCATTCATTTATATTTTCTTAATAAAACCCAATTTCTGGATGAGTAGCTGTGAAACTCTCAACTGGATGAGCTCTGACTAGTGTTAAGTATAGTATATTGGGAACAGGGCTTTATATGCAACATATATGTGAGGCAAATGAGAAATATTAGCTGGGCTACATTAAATCCCAATGACATGAATAGAAATTTTATTATCCAGGTAGCAAAAATGAAGTCAAAAAAATAAATAAGAGAATGAAGTGAAGGTATGGGGCAAAACAGTTAGTTTTTTCTTTAAGTCAATATTTTAGAAAATAGCTTCTGAAGGCCCAATCATACAGATAATTGACACTTCAACTTTTCTTTGCACTGTGTTAGACATAGGTAAAAGAATGTCTCAGCACTGTACCTTCATGTAGAAAATGTAATTAATAGCAAATTGCATAAAAGTACACTAAAATTTTAATTCTTACATCATTTTAATAAATTTCTTGAGATTTTACTTTATTTAGTGTGTCATTAAAACACAGGATTTAAGGAAGATATATATAATAAAGGAAAATAGTAAGTTACCATTCTTGTGTAAACACGTTTTGTAAATACTATTTCAACAAAGATTTAAAAGTTAATTACAAAGGTATAAAGTTATGAAGTATTATATAAACCGGATTCATAATTTTGTTTTAAATGGTCTTTTCATGTATCAAAATACTATCAGTTTAAAACAATCTCTCTTTTTAAGGCAGTAGGCTCTGTTTACCATCATTTACACTTGCTTTAATTAGAATTTTCTTCACTTTCAGTATATTCAAGAGCTATTCTGTTAGCCATAATTTTTAAGATAAAGTTTATCCAAATAGAAAAGTAATTATATAATGATTAAGAGCCAGAATGTCTGGGTTCAAATTCCAGTTCTGCTACTTCTCAGGTATAAGAATTTGGGCAAATTTCTTAGTTTCTCTGTGCTTCAGTTTCCTGATCTGTAAAACTGGGATAACAAGACTACCTGCCTCAATCTGTGGTTATGAGGAAATGAGTTAATACATAAGAGCAATGCAATAATCCTTGGCATGTGGTATGAGTTCAATAAACATTAGCTATTATTATTATAGTAAATTAGAAATTTAATTCTAGAGAATAAAAAGCTGAACTCAAATATGTAACTATTTATTTGATACAGACACATTTTCTACAAAATAAAAAACCGTCAGTTTGCACTTCCCTTATATAATGACTGTTCTGGTGTTTGTGTGTATCTGTTGTGGGTTGGAGTCTTGGGCTGAGTAAATAATCACATTAAAAATTTTAAAAACTTCCGATTAAGACAGAAATAAGAACAAATGGCCATTCGTGGATAATTGGCAAAGCTGAACGAATACCTGACATGTCTTTCTGTGATTCCTTGCAGATATCATGGAAATCAGGACAGTGGTAGTTGGGATTGTGGCAATCAAAGGGGTGGAAAGTGAATTCTATCTTGCAATGAATGAGGAAGGAAAACTCTACGCAAAGGTATTGATAATTGATTGCTTAGGCTTAATTTTTAAAACTCATTTTTGTCAAAATATCTCACCATTCTGAAAAGGAAAAATGGACTTAATTTATCTCCAACTGTGTAATTTAATGATTTTATTAAAACACTTTATACTCAAACGTTAAGAAAAAATGTTTTCTGTGTGACTTTGGACAAATGGCTTGTTCTTTGGATTTTGGTTTCTTCATCTGTAAAATGAGTTGAATTAGCTGACCTCTAAGGATCCTTCCAGCTCTAAAATTCCATGTGCATTTTAGATATTTAAAATCCAAAATTTCCATTTGCCAGTATTAAAGCTCTTTTTGTTAAAGTTCACCCAATTTGCACATTGCTGACATGAAAATTCTTGGGAAAAAATCTTGAAATGTTTAGTTCACTCATCAACATCAATCTCACAATCATGGGCTTTGAACTGTAATTATTCACATTGTTCCCACTTCACTACAATACAAAATATGTAACAGTTCATCCCACTGTAATAAAATATAATTGGCTTTCCTTTGTATTCTCAGAGCTCAGTATAATGCCTGGAACAGGCTAATTATATAATGATATAGGTTTAATTGAATGAACAAATGGTTGCATGGATGAACAAACAAATTAACCTTTTATCTTCCATTACCATTGAAGACAATGTAGAATTAAATAAAGAAAAGTTATGAAACAGGTCTCTCACCTGAGGGAGGCAGATGTTCTGCTAGTTATACCAAATTTCCAGTGGTTAAAGAATGAGTGATATGGGAATAGTAATATGAGGCCTGTTACTTAGGGGGAAATAGGTCCTAATTTTAAAGAATAGTTGACATGAACTTCCAAAAAGCTACACATATTTCATAACTAGCTGTGTATTATGTGGTGTTTTTATTTCAAATTTAAGATACCTTTTTATGCAAATATACTACATAAGTATAGCTAATAAACCACATTAGTCCTGCTCAATCTGAGGGTTAAAAAAAGTTGTGTATGTTTCAATTCTAACAAATATTACCTGCTTACTCTTCGTTTAATTGAGCCTCTCTAAAAATCATTTGGATCATGTTTGTTTGTTTGTTTGTTTGTTTTAACAGAAAGAATGCAATGAAGATTGTAACTTCAAAGAACTAATTCTGGGAAACCATTACAACACATATGCCTCAGCTAAATGGACACACAATGGAGGGGAAATGTTTGTTGCCTTAAACCAAAAGGGGATTCCTGTAAGACGAAAAAAAATGAAGAAAGAACAAAAAACAGCCCACTTTCTTCCTATGGCAATAACTTAATTGCATATGGTATATAAAGAACCAGTTCCAGCAGGGAGATTTCTTTAAGTGGACTGTTTTCTTTCTTCTCAAAATTTTCTTTCCTTTTATTTTTTAGTAATCAAGAAAGGCTGGAAAACTACTGAAAAACTGATCAAGCTGGACTTATGCATTTATGTTTGTTTTAAGACACTGCATTAAAGAAAGATTTGAAAAGTATACACAAAAATCAGATTTAGTAACTAAAGGTTGTACAAAATCGTAAAACTGGTTGTACAATCATGATGTTAGTAATAGTAATTTTTTTAAATTAATTTACCCTTAAGAGTATGTTAGATTTGATTACCTGATAATGATTATTTAAATATTCCTATCTGCTTATAAAATGGCTGCTATAATAATAATAATGCAGATGATGTTATATAAGGTATATCAGACCTACAGGCTGCTGGCAGGATTTGTCAGATAATCAAGCCACACTAACTATGGAAAATGAGCAGCATTTTAAATGCTTTCTAGTGAAAAATTATAATCTACTTAAACTCTAATCAAAAAAAAGAATATTCTCAAAAAATCTATTATGAAAGTCAATAAAATAGATAATTTAACAAAAGTACAGGATTAGAACATGCTTATACCTATTAACAAGAACAAAATTTCTAATGCTGCTCAAGTGGAAAGGTTATTGCTAAAAGGATGTTTCCAAAAATCTTGTATGTAAGATAGCAACAGTGATTGATGATAATACTGTACTTCATCTTACTTGCCAGAAAATAACATTTTATAATTCCTCAAAGTAAAATTGAGAAATCTTTAAGTTTTTTTCAAGTAACATAATCTATCTTTGTATAATTCATATTTGGGAATATGCCCTTTAATAATGTTCTTCCCACAAATAATCATGCTTTTTTCCTACAGTTACAGCATTAAACTCTATTTTAAGTTGTTTTTGAATTTTATTGTTTTGTTATTTAAGTTTATTTTATTTATTAAAAAACCTTAATAAGCTGTATCTGTTTCATATGCTTTTAATTTTAAAGGAATAACAAAACTGTCTGGCTCAACTGCAAGTTTCCCTCCCCTTTGTGACTGACACTAAGTCTAGCACACAGCACTTGGGCCAGCAAATCCTGGAAGGCAGACAAAAATGAGAGCCTGAAGCAATGCTTACAATAGATGTCTCACACAGAACAATACAAATATGTAAAAAATCTTTCACCACATATTCTTGCCAATTAATTGGATCATATAAGTAAAATCATTACAAATATAAGTATTTACAGGATTTTAAAGTTAGAATATATTTGAATGCATGGGTAGAAAAGTATCATATTTTAAAACTATGTATATTTAAATTTAGTAATTTTCTAATCTTTAGAAATCTCTCCTGTTCAAAAGGTGGCAACACTGAAAGTTGTTTTCCTGTTAGATGCAAGAGCACAATGCCCAACATAGAAGAAACAGTTAGGAATAAGGGGCCCTGAATGTCATGAAGGCTTGAGGTCAGCCTACAGATAACAGGATTATTACAAAGATGAATTTCCACTTCCAAAGTCTTTCATTGGCAGATCTTGGTAGCACTTTATATGTTCACCAATGGGAGGTCAACATTTATCTAATTTAAAAGGTTTGCTAACCATTGTGGTTTTAATTTCAAAATATTTGCCATTCAAGTCCCTTTACATAAATAGTATTTGGTAATACATTTATAGATGAGAGTTATATGAAAAGGCTAGGTCAACAAAACAATAGATTCATTTAATTTTCCTGTGGTTGACCTATACGACCAGAATGTAGAAAACTAGAAAGAACTGTCCTTCCTCAGATATACTCCTGGGAGAGAGCATGAATGGTATTCTGAACTATCACCTGATTCAAGGACTTTGCTAGCTCGGTTTTGAGATCAGGCTTCAGTAACTGTAGTCTTGTGAGCATACTGAGGGCAGAGGAGGACTTAATCTTTCATATGTGTTTCCTTGGTGCCTACCAGACTATCTGTTCATAATCAGTTTTCAGTGTGAATTCATTGAATGTTTATAGACAAAAGAAAATACATAATAAAACTAATCTTCATTTTGAAAGGGTAAAACATGACTACACAGAAATTTAAATAGAAATAGTGTATATACATATAAAATACAAGCTATGTTAGGACCAAACACTCTTTTTCTATTCAGTTATACTTCCATCCAATTACATAGCAATGCTGAATTAGGCAAAACCAATATTTAGTCGTAAATCCATTCCTGGTAGTGTAAATCACCTAAAAAAGAGTTCTAGAAATATGTACTTTAATTATTTGTTTTTCTCCTATTTTTAAATTTATTATGCAAATTTTAGAAAATAAAATTTGCTCCAGTTACACACACTTAGAATTCTAGAATCTTAAAACTGTAAGGGGCCTCCATCCCTCTTACTCATTTGTAGTCTAGGAGATTGAGATTTTGATAAACCTAAGGTCATGCAGCTGGGTAGATATACAACTGTCACAAGAGTCTAGATCAGTTGGCACATGCTTTCTACACTAGATCATTAGTCTTATTAGCTAATGGTCTTCTGCATTTTTTTGTTTTTGATTTCTATTGAGATATAGCCTTTACATTTGTACACAAATGTGACTATGTCTTGGCAATTCACTTCATACAGAATGACTAATCTATACTGTGATGATCTGACAAAAAGGAGAAAAGAAATTATGTAGTTTTCAATTCAGATTCCTATTCACCTTTTGTTTATGAATGGAAAGCTTTGTGCAAAATATACATATAAACAGAGTAAGCCTTTTAAAAATGTTCTTTGAAAGATAAAATTAAATACATAAGTTTCTAACAATTAGAAAGGAAAAAATTAAAATATGAAATGATAACAAAAGTAAACAGAAGATACTTTCAAAGCAGTGAACAAAACATTTTGACATAAGCCATAATACAAATTATAATATAAAAATATAAAAACCATAGTATAAATTGTCAGCCTTTGAGTTGGCTACAAATTCAATTTAATGACAGAAGAGAAGGGATGCTGGAGGTAAATTCTTAGGGTTTCTATCTCATAGAGTTTGCTCTTCTGGTTCTCTAGACTGCCAAAGAACATAAAGATGTACGAGGGGACCTAGCTGTAGTAAAAGCATTCCTATAACAACAAAAACTCTAAAACGGTGCCCCTCACTATTTTCTACTGAAATTTCTCTAATAGTAGAGGTATAAAATATGAAGTTAGAGAATAATGCAAAGGGGGCCCACCACAGACAGCACATTTCTTTTCTCTTAAGACTCATGTGATTTTTGCATCTTACTCCATAATGTATTAGTGGTTGCGTTAATATGACAATGACTGCAATTAAACACCAGTAAGCAAAATTGATACCTCAGAATGACTTGCAGGGCTTATCATGCAGTTTCATTTACATCCCTACCCCACTGCCATTTACTTGAGCATGAATGAGACACGAGAGATTCTTTGCCTCCCATAATCCTACTTTACACATAAATAACACAAGGCTAAAGAAAACCAGAACTCAAATTCACCATGCATAGGAGTGATAACTAAAATATTTAACAGTCAGTATAGGTGATTACTGGCCAATCAGAATACATCACTGATATATCGAAATGGATGCAGGCCACTGTGACTAACTTGTGGGTATCATTTCTATGATCACCTTAAAACAGAGTTGGGAAAATATCTATTAACTGGTCTCTCTGGTTTGAATTCTCAATATGTATCTTAATATGAAATAGCTCATTAAAACTTCATGTGTAACTATTTCAGCATTGTTGTCAGCTACTCTTTATTCCACTTCTGTACAGTATTTATTCAACCATGCTGCTGCTTTCAGGGACACATATACTCCCACCTATCCTTTAATTTTGAATGGTTTGTCAAGAAAATTTACTTTCTCTTGAGTTGAAAAGACTTGACAGGAAGCAAGAAATAATACAGTCCTAGCCTCTTTCCAGTAACATCTGATTTCTTCATTCTCAAACTACACTTCTCAGGGAACCAGATATTTACTCTCATCTGGGAAGATGTCTCTTATGTTTTCCTTTTACTTCCTGGTTTTCATGTGGTTGCATTTTCCAAATTCTTATCATTGAATTTATGAGAGCCTATCCAAATTTATTTTCTTTCATTTATATTCTAATAATTGAAATGTGAGATGAAAATAACATTTCACTTATGAAAAACCCTTCTCTTATTGAATCCTTCCATGTGGTAGTTATCTATTGCTGTGTAACAAATTAAAACTTAATGGCTTGAAACAAATATTTGTTTTCTCATAGTTTATGTGGCTCAGGAGCCTGGACATGGTTCAGCACAGTGTTTTTGGTCAGAATTCCTCATGAGGTGCAATCAAGGTGTAGCCCAGGGCTGTAGTCATCTATCTCAATATTCAACTCAGAAAGGGATCCACCTTAGATCCTCACTGGCTGTTATCAGGACCTATCACTTCCTTACCACATGGACGTCTCCATAGCACTGCTTACAATATTACAGTCTGTTTCCCATGGAGCAAGAAATCAGAGTGTGAGATAAAGTACCCAAAATGGAAGCCGCAGGTTTGTTTGTTTGTTTGTTTTAATATATATAACCTAGTTTCAAAAGTGATGTTACCTCTGCCTACACTCATGAGGAGGGTATTATACAAAGGCATACATACCAGAAAGCAGGGATCACTGGAAGCCATTTTACAGGCTGCCTAATCCAAGTCATAAACTAGAAGTTTTTAATGTCACTGCCATAAACTGGGATTCTACAGGGTCTAATAAGAGTAATTCATGGCTTTCAGTTGGGATCCATTCAGCAGAGAAAGAGATGAAATATGTATATTCTCTGTGGAAACATTCTTGATTCTTCCTTGAAGGATACTGCATGGTCCATTCCTACACAGGATATTTAAGAAAAGGTTTGAACCAATCTGGACTTCCTATTAGCCTGAGATGTGGCTACTTAGAACTCCCAATGTAGCTGGAAAACTAACAATATGCCTTTGCCTCCACATGAAGCAAATTACCCTGCCATCAGACTCAACATGAAGATAATCCTCCCTTTGGCTGCCCTACCTCAAGAGAATAAGATCATAGATTCCAGCTGGAATTCCTCTGGGCCATAGAGTGTTTTGTTCTAGATGCTGAAGGCAATCAGCCACCATTTACCCAAGACCGTCTGAGAATAAGACCTAAAAAGACTTGAAAACAATTGATTTCAATGGTAGGTACACACTGGTATCTATATAGATATATAGATATATACGGAACAGGAGATATATATATATATATATATATATAGAGAGAGAGAGAGAGAGAGAGAGAGAGAGAGAGACAGAGAGAGAGAAAGAGAGAGAGACAGAGAGAGAGAGAGACAGAGAGACACCTAGGCCCCAACTCAGGCCAATTACATCAGTGTATATGACAGGTGGCCCATGCAGTGGTATTTTAAAAATTCCCCAGAAGATTCTAATGTGCCTCTGCAGTTGAGAACTAATTAGGTAAATGCAAACAACAACAAAAACCAAAAAACCTCTTCAGAAACTATGCCTGCTTCTTCATCTTTGTCTCTTCTTTAAACGCCTTGAAAGGCCTTATTCCCTCCCAGCTCTTCCTGCTCCTGGTTTTCCTAGATGCCTCCGTATTTTCTGCTATGCACAACTGGGGCTCACAGGAAATGTAGGCACTAGAAAGAGAGTTACAATTGTTTTTGCATCAGAATGATTATGGAATAGAAAAAGGCATTTCATGCAAATGGACACCAAAAGCAAGCAGCAGTAGCTATTCTCATATGAGACAAAACAAACTTTAAAGCAACAGTAGCTAAAAGAGACAAAGACAGGCAGTATATAATGGTAAAGGTCTCATCCAACAGAAAAATATGACAATCCTAAACATACATGAACCTAACATTGGAGCTCCCAAATTTATAAAACAATTACTAGTAGACATAAGAAATGAGATAGACAGCAACACAATGATAGTGGGAGACTTCAATACTCCACTGACAGCACTAGACAGGTCATCAAGACAGAAAGTCAACAAAGAAACACTGGATTTAAACTATACTTTGGAACAAATGGACTTAACAGATATATACAGAACATTTCATCCAACAACCACAGAATACACATTCTATTCAATAGCACATGGAATTTTCTCTAAGATAGACCATATGATAGACCATAAAACAAGTCTCAGTAAATTGAAGAAAATTGAAATTTTATCACGCACTCTCTCAGATCACAGTGGAACAAAACTGAAAATCAACTCCAAAACGAATCTTCAAAACCATGCAAATATATGGAATTTAAATAACCTGCTCCTGAATGAGCATTGGGTGAAAAACGAAATCACGATGGAAATGTAAAAAATTTCTTCGAACTGGATGACACAACCTATCAAGACCACTGGGATACAGCAAAGGCAGTGCTAAGAGGAAAGTTTGTAGCCCTAAACACCGACGTCAAAAAGTCTGAAAGAGCACAAACAGACAATCTAAGTTCACATCTCAGGGAACCAGAGAAGCAGGAACAAGCCAAACCCAATCCCAGCAAACAAAGGAAATAACCAAGATCAGAGCAGAACTAAATGAAATTGACACAAGAACAACAACAACAAACACAAAACATAAATAAAACAAAAAGTTGGTTATTTGAAAAGATAAATAAAATTGATAGACCATTAGCAAGATTAACCAAGAAAAGAAGAGAGAAAATCCAAATAACCTCACTAAGAAATGAAACAGGGGATATTACAACTGACACCACTGAAATATTAAAGGTTATTCAAGGGTACTATGAACACCTTTTGGCACATAAACTAGAAAACCTAGAAGAGTTGGATAAACTGCTGGAAAAATACAACCCTCCTAACTTAAATCAGTAAGAATTAGATACCCCAAGCAGACCAATAAATCAAGCAGCAAGATTGAAATGGTAATATTAAAATTTCCAAAAAAAAAAGCCGAGGACCAGACAGATTCACAGCAGAATTCTACCAGACATTCAAAGAAGAAATGATACCAATCCTTTCACACTATTCCACAAGACAGAGAAAGAAGAAACCCTCCCTGATTCATTCTATGAAGCCAGCATCACCCTAATACCAAAACCATGAAAGAACATAACCAAAAAAGAAAACTACAGACCAATATCCTTGATGAACACAGAAGCCAAAATCCCTAACAAAATACTATCTAACTGAACCCAACAACATATCAAAAAGATAATCCACCATGATCAAGTGTGTTTCATACCAATGATACAGGAATGGTTTAACATATGCAAGTCAATAAATGTGATACACCAAATAAACAGAATTAAAAAAACTCACACGATTATATCAACAGATGCAGAAAAAGAATTTCACAAAGTCTAGCATTGCTTTATGATTAAAGCTCTCAGCAAAATAGGCATACAAGTGACATAACTTAATGTAATAAAAGTCATCTAGGACAAACCCACAGCCACCGTAATACTGAATGGGGAAAAGGTGAAAGCATTCCCTTTGAGAACTGGAGCAAGATGAGGAGCCTACTTTCACCATTCCTCTTCAACATAGTACTGGAAGTCCTAGCCAGAGCAATCAGACAAAAGAAGGAAATAAAGGAAATCCAAATTGGTAAAGAGGAAGTCAAACTGTCACTGGTTGCTGACGATATGACCTTTCTCCTTGAGAACCCTATGGACTCCTCTAGAAAGCTCCTAGAACTGATAAAAGAATTCAGCAAAGTTTCCAGATACAAGATTAATGGACACAAATCAGTAGCTCTTCTATACATCAACAGCTACCAAGCAGAGAATCACATCAAGAACTCAACCCCTTTTACAATAGCTGCAAAAAACAAACAAAAATAAAACAACAAAACTTACGAATATACCTAGCAAAGGAATCAAAAGACCTCTACAGTGAAAATTACAAAACAATGCTGAAAGAAATCATAGACGGAGCCAAGCACGGTGGTGCATGCCTATAATCCCAGCTACTCGGGAAGCTGAGGCAGGAGAATCACTTGAACCCGGGAGGCAGAAGTTGTAGTGAGCCAAGATCACACCATTGCACTCCCACCTCAGCGACAAGAGCGAAACTCCCTCTGAAAAAAAAAAAAATAAAACAAGAAAGAAAAGAAATCATAGACGACACAAACAAATGGAAACGCATCCCCATGCTCATGGATGGGTAGAATCAATATTGTGAAAATTACCATTCTGTTAAAGGCAATCTACAAATTCAATGCAATCCCCATCTGCATACCACCGTCATTCTCCACAGAATTACAAAAACAATTCTAAAATTAATATGGAACCAAAAGAAAGCCATGTAGCCAGACCAAGGCTAAGCGAAAAGAACAAACCTGGAGGCATCACATTACTTGATTTCAAACTGTACATTAAGGCCATAGTTACCAAAACAGCATGGTACTGGTTTAAAAATAGGCACATAGACCAATGGAACAGAAGAGAGAACCCAGAAATTAACCCAAATACTTACAGCCAACTGATCTTCGACAAAGTAAACAAAAACATAAAGTGGGGAAAGGACACCCTTTTCAACACATGATGTTGGGATAATTGGCGAGCCACATGTAGGGGAATAAAACTGGATTCTCATCTCTCACCTTATACAAAAATCTACTCAAGATGGATTAAGAACTTAAACCTAATTCCTGAACCATAAAAATTCTACAAGATATCACTGGATAAACCCTTCTAGACATTGGTATAGGCAAGGATTTCATGACCAAGAACCCAAATGCAAATGCAATAAAAACAAAGATAAATAGCTGGGACTTAATTAAACTAAAGAGCTTCTGCATTGCAAAGGAAACAGTCAGCAGAGTAGACAACCCACAGAGTGGGACCCCTGACCCTGACCCCTGACCCTGACCCTTAACCCCTGACCCTGACCCCTATCCCCTGACCCTAACCCCGGACCCTTAACCCTAACCCCTAACCCCAACCCTCACCCTCACCCTAACCCCTAATCCCAAACCACTAACCTCTCTTAACCCCTAACTCTAAACATTGACTCCTAACCCTTAACTCTGACGCTAACTCCTGTCTCCAACCCCTAACCCTAAACTTAACCCCTAACCCCTAACCCTAACACCAACCTTAACCCTAGGTTCGTTACTACGTTTGTATTGACTATGTCAATGTTGATTGTTATGATCGCTGTCTTAGGACTGCACGGCAGCGAGGGGATTGCGGATCTTATATTAATATTTTTGTATTGAGGCAGTGCATTAGCATTACAGGTGCTTGTTACATGAGCAATGGGGGTGTCATATTTTGGGTGTCATGTCTGCATTAGGAATGCTGCATTTGTCTTCCGAGGCTGTGGTGTGGATCTTGCACTGTGGCCGCCTCGCCCTGGCTGGGGAGAACCTCGGTGGGCAGGATTCAGAGGACTTTTGGTTTCCTGTTTTCCACACTGAACCCTTCTAACTGGTCTCTGACCCTGATTATTCAGGGCTGCAAACAGGAAGGATTTTATTCACTGTCGATGTGGCCCCGAGTTGTCCCAAAGTGAAGCAGTGCCCGCAAGGTCTGTGCTGAGGAGAACACTGCTCTGCCTTCGCGGTGTCCCCCGGGTCTGTGCTGAGTAGAACGCAGCTGCGCCCTCGCGGTGCCCCTGGCCTGCCTGCCCGCCCAGGTCTGTGCTGAGGAGAACACTGCTCTGCCTTTGCTATATCTCCGAAGTCTGTGCAGAGGAGAACTCAGCTCCACCCTCGCAAGAGGGTGACTGGGTAGCTGATGAATGGCAGCCCCTCCTGCCTGAATGCCCTCTATTGCTGGGCATTGCTGCACAGCACCTTTTTCCTGGCCTTAATACTTACTTAACAATCTTTTAGAGAGCTCCACGCCTAATACTGAATCTTAAAATGTGACATTCTTCCTATAAAATCAATAGTTAAACCACATTTTGTAAACTCATACCAAAATAGAAACCCAGGGAAAAAAGCACCCCTTTTGTCCTCTATTTTAATAATAAGAGGGAAAGGGGGCTGGGCTAAAGGGAACGGCTGCCCTTTCTGTGTGTGGAAAGCTATAATTTAAATATGCACACCAGATTTTCAAGCAGCACACTCTAAAGCATCAGCCCTGTTATTCGGATGATGGAGTTTGCAGACTTTCTGTTTGCCCTCCTCTTGCTTTTCCCACCTTTGGGGCTTTTCACTGTCCCCAGAAACCCAACCTTAGAATCGAGAAAGAAGGCAAAGACCGTATCTAATAGACTCATAAGCTCCTTATTAATAATAGTGCAGTAAAGTGTAAATGGGGTAGGTGGCTTTTTTTGCAAAACAAAGTTTCTAGATTCTCTGTGTTGCATTTAGCCAGGCCCTCATTTCTAACCACAGGGTAGATAATCAAGTTAACAAAGACTGTGTTTTGTCCTTCTATTTCCATATGGACGTCATGTTTCACACCTGCACTCTTGTCTGCTCGGTTCCACAAAGGGAGAGTATCCACTGAGTGCATTTTAAATGTTCTTTGACTGCTTGCATTTTCAAAAGCACAGCACACGAGCATCTCGGTCAAGATGAGCTGGTAGGACCTCTCCTGACACCCTATTCCCTCACAGTGGACTTCTCACTGGAAACCTCCACTTTTGCTGCTTAGCTCAGTGTGTCTCTGCAAATAGGCATGTTTAAGCAAAGAATAAATGCCTAAGGCAATGCAGGTGGGTAGCAGGGGAGAGTCAGGGAGACAAAAAGAACAGTAGCACTTACATGGAGCTCTGCCAGCTTTTGGGCTAACAGGGTCACGAACAGATCAGGAACCTGAGGCAATCAAAGGACTTCACCCCACAAAGCCAGGGCTCTCTCAGGAGCTGGAAAACCCAGGAGAATTTCCACATATTCCTGAGAGTTCCTCGTGCATTACCTTTAGTGCCTCATTAGCAGGAATGGGTCCTTCTGTGGCTTCACCAGATTGTTTCCCAGTAGAAAGAGGACAGACCAAGGAGCCTCAGTCCCACCTGTGACATCAGGCAGTCACCTGACACCTCTGAGCCTCAGTTTTCTCATCTGTTCAGTGGGGATGGTATATTTCTCCTTACAGGGCTGTGGAAAGGACAACATAATCTTACACAGAAAAAGTAGTACTAAGCTAACATTGGCTGAGTGCCTATTACATTCTACACAACGCGCTAAGTACTTTGCATATTTTGTCTCATTGAATTCTTATGACAACCCTGTGAAGTAGGAACTCTTACTATCCCCCATGCTATGGATGCAGAAACTGGGGCTCAGAGCAGTTAAGTACCTGGCCAAAGGCCAGAAAGTCAACTAGAATTGATGTGTCCATTTTCATTCATTCATTCATTCATTCATTCATTCATCATTTATTGAGTACCCGTTCCATGCCAGGCAATGAGAAGCAAATCACAAATACTCCCTGCCCCATGGCACTGACAGTCTTGTTACTGCAAAGTACAAGGTGCAGAGTAAATGGAAGTCAAATCAGATTCCAACTTCTACTCAACTCCCAGTAGGCCCCAGACTAAACTCTCCAGAACAATGGTACTGCTCCTGTGGTTTTGCCTGGTGCTCACGATTGAGACATACTCAAAGAAGAGACTGCTGGCTCTGCAGGTCCTCCAGGGACAGAAGCCAGGAATGTTGGCCAATACAGAAACATCATAAACATTTTCCTTGTATTTGATGCATTCCTGGACCCATAGATTTGAAAGCAACCTTGAGAATGCATTGAATTTATTTCTCTGCCTCTGAGGAAGATTACATTTGAACTTTGCATGACAGAGATCCAGCTAGGGAATCTTCACCTTAAAAACCTGGCTAAACAAAGCTCGTATTCATAAACAGGTGAACTTAAGGGTATCCCCATGCCTTTAAATAGTGAACACTCTGGTGCATTTTAAGCAGGACTGATTCAGTGTATTCTCTTAGCACACAGTTTTCAGGAACGCAAAATATACCTGTGCCCAGCATCTTAAGTCTTTTAAAAAGTAGATGATGCCTTTCTCTCTGTTCACTTACAAGCTCATGCCTTTAAAAGCATTTGTTTGGAAGTCCTTCCTTAAATCTAACCTGAATCCAACCTGCTGTGCTTAAGGTTACCTCAGTAATCTTTCTAATACAACCCAAGAGAGAAGGACTGGAGGGAAGAATTTAAGACCCCCATGAGATCAGGAGCAGACTCCTAAGTTAGTTGTATCACTTGTGGCTAAATGTTGGCATCATTTCCCTAATTTTTTCTAGCCACTCCCACGCACTCCAACTGACTCTGAGAATTTTCTTCTTGGACACACTTAAAGAAGCATCTGAAATTTGTGCCATGCAGCTTAGCACTTACTCAACAAGGATGAATCTTAGAGACCATCAAGTTTTGCCCTTGCAGGAGAGAAGAGGAAACTGAGATTCTCATAGCCATGAGTTAGTCACAGCCAACCACAAGCAAAATCATTAAAACCTCTTTTAAACATACTACAGCAAATAATAATAATAATTAACGTGAAATGTGGGTGACTTTCAGTATGTTTGATAAAATGTGGTTTGAAATCTCCAAAAGGAAGAGCGTTCAGGGTCTTCGAAAGTCTTAGGATTACTCTAGAACCAGAGTATAGAATATGCACTCATATTTATAAATCACTTATTCTGTGCCAGGCTCTTCTGAAGCCCTTCCCATGCATTAACTCACTTAATTGGTGAGACAATTCTTGAGGTAGACACAATCACCATTCCCATTCTACAGGTGAGGAAACTGACTAAGCAAGTAAGTGGCACAGCTAGAATGGAAATCAATGGCACCAGGGCTCATGTTCTCAGCCACCTTACCACATACAAAGCTTGCCATGCCGGGTGTTTCCCCAGGAGAAAACAAGTGCTGGCAGGTTAAGAAGGGAGGGAGGTACATCTCCCTAATGAGGAGTGCACTTGACACCGAGTTAAATGGAACCCATTCCTCCCTCGGCTCTACTGCTACTTGCTAACTCCTCTGTGGTTCTCTTCTGCCCACAGAGGTCTCCTCTGTAGCTAACTCTCAGCCTCGCCTAATGCTATTAATAATAAAGAGCTGATGTTATTGAGAGCTCCATCAGCATTTTATACAGGACTTAATCTCATTCAATCCCCATGACCTCCATTTCATAAACAAGGGAATTAGGGGTTTAGAGAACTGAAACAATTTGCCCACAGTCACATAGCTCTCAGAAATAGCAGAAGCCAGGATTCACACTCCAATCTTATTCTAAAGCCCAAATTCTCTCTCTCTTTTTTTTTTTTTTTTTTTGAGATGGAGTCTTGCTCTGTCACCCAGGCTGGAGTGCAATGGCACCATCTCGGCTCACTGCAACCTCTGCCTCCTGGGTTCAAGTGATTCTCCTGCCTCAGCCTCCTGAGTAGCTGGGATTACAGGTGCCTGCCACCAGGCCCAGCTAATTTTTTGTATTTTTAGTAGAGATGGAGTTTCACCATGTTGGCCAGGCTGGTCTCAAAATTCTGACCTCGTGATCCACCCACCTCGGCCTCCCCAAGTGCTGGGATTACAGGTGTGAGCCACCACGCCCAGCCCCAAATTATCTTTTAATTATAAAGATATACATATTGTTTAAACAATTCAATAAATAAGTATACTGAATAACAAAGTGAAGTCTTCCCTTTACCACAATCAACCTACTGTTCTCTCTCTATCTGAGGCTCTCTTCCTATGTTCCACTGTCCCAGACTTCTGCAAAGTATTTATGTATCTATTTAGGTATCTGTCCATCTTTCCATTCCTCTCTCAATTATATATTCTGGTGGTTTCACTCTCCATGTGGCAACTCTACATCCAGGATCAAAACAGCATCAAAGGAAGCTTGGAACAGTGACAACCCCTACCTGAGATGTCTCCATTCTAGGGGCAAGGCTGCGTGGTGCCTGATATCCATGAGATTAGGAAAAGTAGGTGGGGTCCTGTCCACCCCTTCTATTCCCGAACGCTTGGCAGGGTTTCTGTGGCTAACATGCCAGTTGTATCGACTCCTTCACAGTCTCATGTGAAGTGCCACACTACATTCTCAGCCTGGAAGGTTTCAGGGCTCAGCTGGCTCAGATTCCATGTGTGGGGAGCATTAAGAAAAATAGGTCACCTGTATAAGACTAGTGGCAAAAATCTGACTCAGTGCTACTTCTCTGTTTGTCCTTTACTTAAAAGGAGAACCATAATTAAAATGATCCAGAAAAGAAAACCAAGCAGGAGACTGAGTTGCTTGGGGAAAGGACCATGCTGCATTGATTTCTATATAACCAATGGCAGCAGTGCATTGGATACACAACAGGTTCTCAATAAATTGTTAAATGGATAAGTTGATAGAATAAAAAACAAGGTCTCTTCCCAGTGCTGCATGCAAAAAAGCTCAGAGTGAATTCTTATTTGCAAAGATGAGAGATTTTTAGTCTTCTGATGGCTGTTTCCTCCTCTCTGTTTCCTTTGCCACAGTTTAGGGGCAAAGAAAAGTTTCCATCTCTCAGAAATCGTAGGAGAAACCCTTGGGGCTTAGCTAACAAATCAGGCTCTCTCTTTCCAATGTTGTGAGAATAGAAATATTTCACCATCAGCACCAACAATGTCATTTGCATAAGGAAGTGACTTCCTGGCTGAGAGATGGTCAGAATAACATAGAGCCTAGGAGTGAAGGCAGTGAAGTTTGTGAGCCTAGGGCTCTGGTTCTGGTGTCTGCTTCGTGGCTGTGTGATCTTGGGCAAGTTTCCTACATTTTCTGCTTCTCAGTTTTGTCATCCATAAAATAACAACAGTACCTGCCTCAAATAGTGTGTGGGAGAGGCTTAAACAAGCTAATGTAAGTCAAATCTTGAGCACAATCTCTGGTGTAGCTATACATGTTTGTGTATATATCAGAAGCTCAAAATTATACCATTAGTATTAACAACATACTCTGGACCCTCATTATAATGCCATTCTCAATATCCCAACACTTGATTTCTATTGACAACTCCTAGGCTCAACTGTTCCTCCCACCTCGGCTTCCCGAGTAGCTGGGAATATAGCCAGCATGGCTGGCTAATTTTTAATATTTTTTTTTGTAGGGACAGGGTCTTGCTATGTTACCCAGGCTGGTCTCAAACTCCTGGCCTCAAGAAATCCTCCCACCTGGGCCTCCCCAAGTGCTAGGATTTACAGGCATGAGCCACCATGCCAAGCTCCCTTCCTCCCCTTTGTTCTCCTAACCCCATCTCAGCATCTGCCCCTGAGGACCAATGCAACAGGGCAATCGGTACATCCATGGACTTCCCAAAAGTCCTGTGGTGGACTAACCCAGGGGCAGTGGTCACTGTCCCCTCTGGTGCATTCTTTGTCCCCATCAGCCTAGTAAGCTCCAGGGGCTGGCAGCTGGCACAGAGTACGAGGCTGCACTCCTTGACCTTTCTATGCTGCACACAGTCCTGTGCCCATCCTGTCCTCAGATCTACCGGGACCATGACCAACCTGCCAAGAGCATGGGAATTGGTATGTGACCCAGCTCTAGGAGGAGGTGGAGCAAGCGAATGTAGGGGAAGCTGCTCCCCCAGTAGGTTTAGAGGGAGGGTGGGGTGGGGGCGCAGCAGGACCAGGCAGGCGAGGGTGTGTGGGTGAGGGTGTGTGGGTGAGGGTGTGCGGGTGTGGGTAGGGGTGTGTGGGTGGGGGTGTGTGGGTGAGGGTGTGTGGGTGAGGGTGTGTGGGTGATTGTGTGCGGGTGGGGGTGTGTGGGTGGGGGTGTGCGGGTGGGGGTGTGTGGGTGAGGGTGTGTGGGTGAGGGTGTGTGGGTGGTTGTGTGCGGGTGGGGGTGTGTGGGTGGGGGTGTGCGGGTGGGGGTGTGTGGGTGAGGGTGTGTGGGTGAGGGTGTGTGGCTAGGGGTGTGTGGGTGAGGGTGTGTGGGTGAGGGTGGGGGTGTGTGGGTGAGGGTGTGTGGGTGGGGGTGTGTGGGTGAGGGTGTGTGGGTGGGGGTGTGTGGGTGAGGGTGTGTGGCTAGGGGTGTGTGGTTGAGGGTGTGTGGGTGAGGGTGGGGGTGTGTGGGTGAGGGTGTGTGGGTGGGGGTGTGTGGGTGAGGGTGTGTGGCTAGGGGTGTGTGGTTGAGGGTGTGTGGGTGAGGGTGGGGGTCTGTGGGTGGGGGTCTGTGGGTGGGGGTGTGTGGGTGGGGGTGTGTGGGTGGGGGTGAGGGTGTGTGGGTAGGGGTGTGCGGGTGGGGGTGGGTGGGTGAGGGTGTGTGGGTGAGGGTGTGTGGGTAGGGGTGTGTGGGTGAGGGTGTGCCGGTGTGGGTAGGGGTGTGTGGGTGGGGGTGTGCGGGTGGGGGTGGGCGGGTGAGGGTGTGTGGGTTAGGGTGTGAGTGCCTGTTTGGCTCTTCTGGGTGGGGCTGGATGAATGTTTGGGCACGGGCAGCAGCTGTCACATGGCCTGGCTGCAGGTTTGGGACAGAAGCCAGGCAGGTGGGCTGTGTCAGGCACAGCTACAAACTGTGCCAAGGAAGCGGACCAGAGCAGGGACCAAGGGAAACCTCTGCCTTAGCAGAAGATACTGGGGAGATGGGATCAATCAGGGAGGTCTTTCAAGGCACATGGTGCTTCATGGAGCCAGGGCCCAGGACAGGGAGGGCTGTAACCCTGGCTTGCCTGATTGGCTGAGCACAGTCAGATAGAAGAGGGTGTGGGCAGCCCACTAGGTGGATGCCTAAGTGAAGAAGGAATGGGTGGCCAGGTGACTGAGACCCCCAAGACCAGGACCCCACTGTCAGGTGTGTGGCTTCCAAACGCCTGTGGGAAGTGTTCCCCTTTGGACACTGAGGCCATCAGCTTCAGCTTCACACACTTTTCCAGACAAAGTCCCATGGGTAACCTCAAAAGTCACTTCTGGCCTTCCCCAGAGGGGAAAGGAGAGGGGTGCCTGTGGGCAGGTGACCCTCAGTGCTGGTGGAGGGCACAGCAGAGAGACTGCCTGAATGTGGGAGGCCCCCAGCAAACCTTGCCCAGACGTCACCCCTCATTTGAGGCAAACTGTAAAATTATTACAATTTAGGCCAGGCGCAGTGGCCCATGCCTGTAATCCCAGCACTTTGGGAGGCCATGGCAGAAGGATTGTCTGAGCCTGCAGTGAGCTATGACTACACCCCTGCACTTCAACCTGGTCAACAGAGGAAGACACTGTATCTAAAATAAATAGGCTTGGCGTGGTGGCTCACTCCTGTAATCCCAACACTTTGGGAGGCCGAGGCAGGTGGATCACCTGAGGTGAGGAGTTCGAGACCGGCATGATCAATATGGTGAAACCTCATCTCTACTAAAAACACAAAAATTAGCAGGTCGTGGTGGCCTGTGCCTGTAATCCCAGCTACTCAGGAGGCTGAGGCAGGAGAAATAGCTTGAACCCAGGAGGCAGAGGTTGCGGTGAGCCAAAGTCAGCCCACTGCACTCCAGCCTGGGCGACAGAGTGAGACCCCACCTCAAGAAAATAAATAAGATGGGAAAGCTATGTTCCTAACATTTTTCAAATGATAGTTCATACTAAAGAATGTTACCAATACTAATGCACAAAGCATTTTATAACTTTTAGACTATTAATAAAAGGTAAGACATGAAAACTGAAGTATTTGTAATCATGCTTAATACTGGAAGTTCCTATACCTGCAATGTAGCAGCTAATTATACAAAAATTTAATAAATGACAAAATAAAATTTTGCAAACAGATTTGTAAAAACCAGAAAGAAATTTGTATTGGCAATTAATGTAACATAATTAAAAATAATTTATTATGGTCATCTGCTAAATTCTAATTAATGTAAAATGTTAAAAGATTATTTTAATTATGACATCTTAACTTTTAATGGCTTTAAACATTATAAATATAAAAAATGGGTTTCTAAATTTAGAAGAAGAATGACTAAATTTTTCAGAATTATTTCATATTTCTTGTCATACAACATAAGAACACCATCCATGTTTCCTTTTAGATTAGGAACCCTCCCTTATTATCTCACTGAAAGGAGAATGCTGGAAGGTGCTAGTAAGATGACTGTCTAAGGACTCCAGAACTGAAGAAATTGTTTCGTGGCAATGCATGTCACTTCCCTAACTCAACTGGAAAAGGAGACAAAATCCTAGTGTTTTCAACCCTCAAGCTAGCAAGAAAACACAGCCCAGGTAAGCTCATCTCTTCTCCAATGGAGCTGGAGTCTACTCAACAAGAGGCGACCATTTAGAATAGAATTGTTCAGAAATTTGCTAACAACAAGCAGCCAACATAGACACATTCTCCTTAAATCTAAAATTCCCTTTTCCCCCACTAGGGTGCCTGAGGGGCATGTAGCAAAAGTGATCCCAACCACACCACGCAAACTAGCCAGGAAACCTTTTTGCCTTCACACATCTGAGAGTCCGTGAGAAGCCAGAGACAACACGGATGCAGCATAACACCAACAGAAGAGTCCCAGCATCACTTCCTGGCCATAGAAGCCCTCCTGAGCAGCAGGCAGAACAGAATCTGCTACAGCAATCAGCCTACCAGAGAAGCCTCTGCCCCTGTGGCCTAAGGTTCCACTTTCCCCAGGTGACACCATGGGCAGGTGGGCTGAAGAAGTGGGAAGGTCAAATCAACTGGCCCAGGAGGATGCCGCTTTGATGATACAAGTGGTACTGGTCTAAGCCTCCCCTCTTCCACAGGAGAAACTAGGTGGCCCAAGGGGTGCCCAGAGGCAGGGGACCTGCCACAGCAGCCACCCTCCTGAGAGGTTCCCTTTCTTCCCCTTGGTGAACTCCCTCCAACACACAGCTTGCCAAGAAAGCACCCTTTATCTTACATGGGGGGATCCCACAACACCAAAACCCAGGAAAGAAGCCTTTTGTCCCTTAAGGTTTATCAAAACCAAAAACAAAAAGATACACAAATAGTAAGCCCCTAAATTCTGTTAAGAACGAAACAATGCTGCCACTCACACCTGGCTCAGATGCCAGCAGAAGGAGGGCACCCTCCAGAGACTGCAGGAGAAGGGGGAGGACTCCTCCTTGCCCTGGCTGCACCTCCACCGTCACTGAGGCCTGTGGTACATTACCAGCAGCTTCTTACACACCCCAGGCCAGGCCGGGCCCCAGAGCCCTCCTACTCCCCCATCCTGGCCCCTAGACTTGCTGCTGCTGCCACCATTAGCACCGACACCAAAGGAACCAGCGCTGCTGTCACCCTCCATGCACCTGCCCACCCTCCAAGGCTCCTACCACTTGGCCTCCACAGGTACCCTCCTACCGCTCCTGTTGAGCTGCTGTCTCCATCACCATGGCTGCCACAACCATAGGAGATGAATCACAGAGCTGTGCCATCTTCAGGCTCCAACCTCCAGCTCACCACAGGGGACACCTCCTTCATCAGCCTGGCTTGGAGCAGCTGGGCAGACAATGCCAGAAAAACCTACAACAGGATGCAGAAAGTGACAGTGTTAGAGCCTCACCTTGTCATGCTGGCCACTGGGTGGCTGGGGCCAGTTTTGGCAAAGGCTCTCACACCCACCCTCCAAAGTCCAGCCTCTCCTCCTAGACCAAGCTGGCCTCCTGACCTGGGGTGGGGACTGGAGACACCACAGTGCCCAGGGCTCCCTGGGGAGCAAGAACAGCAGAAACTCAGACCCAGCCAGTCCTCCCCACCCAAGTACCAGTTCCCATTCCTGACTCCTCCACCCACAGGACCCTGAGCCTCCGTGGTGCCCACTACTCCATGCCTGGGGCTCCCAGATGGTCCCCACAACACAGAGCAAGAGGGCAAGGGCCGGGTAACCATGGTGGGTGTGAGGGCCCTGCGGTGGTCAGAGGATTGCCGCAAAAACTCTGTGCACCCTCCGCGCTCCAGAACGAGCAGAAGTTGTTCACCCTCTAGAGCCTTGAGTCCAGGAAGAGGAGAAGGGCCTCTTCCTCAGAGGCCACCACTGTCATGGCCACCTCCACAACCTGCTGCTGGCAGCAGCAGTGCAGCCTCCCCCCATACCACCCCTAACCTGCCCCCTCCACCACAAGCTTAGCCCCCAGATTGTGCCCACAACACACCCAGAGACTGCTTCAGGCAGTGTAACCCTGATAGCGCCCCCAAACCACCCGTGGTGGACACTTGATAGTGTCCACAACCCATCCCTGCCACGGGTGTTGCAGCACCAAATAGTGCCCCATCAAACCCGCCCCCCACCCGGACCACAAGCAGCACAGCCCCAGATAGCACCCCCAATCTGCTCCTGTCGCGGGCAGTGAACGCCCGGGGTACTGCACCCAACCAACCCCCCGACCCCACCTTCCCCTTTCCCCCACGGACAATGCAACATTTGACAGCTCCCCTAAAGCACCCCCGACTGCCTGCCAGTTGGCATTGTTGCTGACATTGTAGCTCATGATAGCTAACCCAACCTGCCCCCTGCATTGGCCAGTGCAGCAGCTAATTCCCCTAACCCCCCACCACCCGCCGCTGGCAGTGCACGACAGCGCACACAACCTGCCTCCAACTGCCTGCCACCTTAGGCAGTGTAGACCCTGATAGCGCAGTGAATCTCCCCTACTGCCAGCAATTCAACGCCCAATAGCACCACCCACTAGCCACCTGCAGCAGGCAGTGCAGCCCCAAAAGCACACCAAACCCACTCCCCCACCACCCCACAAGCGGGCAGTGCAGCTGCAGAGAGCACACCTACCCTGCCATCTTTCTACTACTCTAACATTAGAGATGCAGTCTCCGTTGCCACCACCAACTGCAACCAGGCGAGCCGTGGTGGCCAAGGCTCCAGCTGCCAGCGTTGGGCATGGTCCCCACCTTCTCCTAGACCTCTAGCTGGTCAAGAGCAGCTCCAGCTGCCAGCCACCCTCCTACAGCTCAGGCTGCACTCCTACCGCCCCGGCTGCCATCTTACTACTCCAGCCTCCCGCCTACCACCTTACTGCTCCAGCCTCCCGCCTACCACTCCGGCCATGATCTTACTGCTCCAGCCCCCCTCCTACCACTCAGGCCGCCCTCCTACCTCTCAGGCCACCCTCCTAACACTCCAGCCACGCTGCCATCTCTGTTGCCACCACCATCCAGAGTGAGACGAGCCACAGTGTTACAGGCTCCAGCCTCCAGCTCCCCCTTCTCCTGGTCCTCTAAGCCGGGAACAGAGTAGCTTGGCTGGAGATACTGGAGAGCCTAAACTGGCATGAGGCCTCCTCAGCATGCACGTGGGGTTACGCACATGGTTTCTGGACTACATGTTCCGATTGGGTGAGAGAAAACCTCTAGGCCTTCTCTGATTGGACTTTATTTTCATACTCTGATTGGTTGTCCTAAGACTTTCTTTCATCCCATCAGAACATGATAAAGTCCAATCAGAGTAGGCCTCCGGGCTTTCTCTTATCCAATCCTGGAACGTGTAGTCCAGGAAAGGCATATTCATAACCTCAGTACATAAATGGTGCTGAAGAAGAGTCAGGCTATTCCAGGTTCTTCTGTATCTGCTCACCGAGCTGCTCCAAGCCCGGCTTAGAGGACGAGGACAGACTGGAGGCTGTAGCCTGTGGCACCATGGCTGGCCTCCCTGCAGTTGGTGGTGACAGAGACTGTAGTGTGGCTGGAGCGGTAGGAATGGGAAAATAGTTTTGGGATAGATGAAAGGGTAAAGAGGGTGGTTAGTGCCAAAAGGAAAAAAGGATGGCGAGCTGGAGAAGGCATTGCATAAAGACGGTGAGGAAAAGATGTTGGGGAAAAAAAATTGGGGGTAGATGGAGGGGGAAAAACAGGGTGGTGAACAGGAGGGACAGAAGGTTTCACAGAAAGATGGTAGGGAAAAAGTTTTTGGGTAGATGGAAGGGGGTAAGAGAGGGTCGTGAGTGGGGAACGGGGATGAGCAGGAAGGAGAGAAGGTTTGCAAAAATACGGTGGGGAGAGAAGAAAGGGAAAGAAGACGGTAGGTGAAAAGATTTTGAGTAGATGGAGGGGGGAAAGGGTGACAAGTGGAGGGAGAAAAGAGGATGCAGAGAGGGAGGGGGAAGAGAGAGTGGCGAGCAGGAGGGAGAGAAGGTTTTGTGAAAAGACAGTGAGGACAGAAGCTTTTAGGTAGATGGAGAGGGAAAAGAGGTTGGCCAGTGGGAGAAGGATAAAGAGGTTGGCGAGGAGGAAAGTGAAAAGGTTTTGCGAAAAGACGATAGGCAGAAAAGAAAGTGTAGAAAGAAAAGACAGTGGGTAAAAAGTGTTTGGGTAGATGGAGGGGGAAAAGAGGGTGGCAAGTGGGAGGAGAATAGAAAGTGTGGCCAGAGGGAGTGGGGAAAGAGGACTGGGAAAAAGGCAACGGGGAAACTAGTTCGGGGTAGATGGAGGGCAAAAAGAGGGTGGCAAGCAGGACAGAGGATAAAGAAGAGGGTGAGCGGGAAGCGGGGAAGGCTTTGTGAGAAGGTGGCAGGGAAAAATTGGGGAGGTAGATGGGTTAAAAGAGCATGGTGAGCAGGAGTAGAGAAGAGGCTTTGCAAAAAGACGGTGGGAAAATGTTTTTGGGTAGATGGAGAAGGGAAAGGGTGGCAACGAGGAAGGGAAAAAAGGTGATAGGGAAACAGTTTTTGGGTAGACGGAAGGGGAAAGAGAGGGTGGCGAGCAGCAGGAGTGGGGAGAAGGCTTTGGGAAAAGATGAGGGAAATGTTTTTGGGGAGATGAAGGAGCAAAAGAGGGTGATGAGAGCGGGAGGGGGAAAAAGGCTGGCCAGGGAGAGGGAGAAAAGACGGTGGGGAAAAGTTTTGGGGTAGATGGGTGGGGAAAACGGAAGTGAGCGGTAAGGTATAGAAGGCTTTGCAAAAAGACAGTGGGGAAAAAATCGTGGGGAAAAAGTTTTGGGGTAGATGGAGGAAGAAAAAGGGTGGTGAGAGAGGGAGCCAAAGATGGTCAGGAAAAAAATTCCTCCTGTTACTGATTTTTTAATACTCTTCCACTCTGCTCAGAAAAAATAATTGGTATGATTTCAGGGTTTTTTTGTTTTGTTTTGGTTTGGTTTGGTTTGGTTTTTTGAGACGGAGTCTTGCTCTGTTGCCCAGGCTGGAGTGCAGTGGTGTGATCTTGGCAAACTGCCACCTCCACCTCCCCGGTTCAAGCCATTCTTTTGACTCAGCCTCCGGAGTAGCTGGGATTACAGGCATGCACCACGACCCCCAGCTAATTTTACATTTTTAGTTCTAAATGGGGTTTCTCCATGTTGGTCACGCTGGTCCCGACCTCTGTTGATTGGCCCACCTCTGCCTTCCAAAGTGCTGGGATTACAGGTTTGAGCCACCGCACCTGGCAAGGATGTTGAATTTTATTGAATGCTTTTTTCTGCATCTATTGAGATAATCATATGATTTTTGTTTTAAATTCTGTTTATATGGTAAATCACATTTATTGATTTGCATATGTTAAATAGTCCTTGCATCCCAGGAATAAAACCCATGTAATCATGATGAATTACATCTTTGATATGCTGATGGATTTGGTTTGCTAGCATTTTGTTGAGGATATTTGCATCTATGTTCATCAGATATTGGCCTGTAGTTTGTTGTTGTTGTTTCCTTGCTAGATTTTAGTGTCAGGATGATACTGGTTTTGTAGAATGAGTTAGAGAGGCATTCCTTCTCCTCAATGTTTTAGAATGGTTGCAGTAAGATTGATACCATCTATTTTTTTGTATGCTTGGTAAAATTCAGCTGTGAATTCATCTAGTTCTGGGCTTCTCCTGCCTGATAAATATTTTTATTACAAATTCAATTTCATAATTAACTACTGGTCTGTTCAGATTTTTTTAAATTTATAGAGAAAAAATATTTATTTGGTTTATAGTTGTGCAGGCAGTAGAAGCATGGGACCAGCACCTGCTCAGGTTTGGGTGAGACCTCAGAAAGCATCCAATCACAGAGGAAGGCAAAGTGAGGGCCAGTGTATCACGTGCCAAGAGAGAAATGAATAACAAGAAGGGGAACATGGCAGGCTGTTTTAAACAACCAGCTCTCGTGTGACACAACAGAGCAAGGACTTGCTCATCACAAAGGGGATGGAGCTAAGCAAATTATGAAGGGTCCACCCCCATGATTCAACACCTTCCACTAGGCCCACCACCAATGTTTAAGATCACATTCAACAAGAGATTTGGAGGGTAAACACATCCAAACAATGTCATTTCACCCCTATGCCCCCCAAATCTCATGTCCTTCTCATATTGCACAATACAATTATCCTCTCTCAGTAGTCCCCAAAAATCTCAAGCTGTTTCAGCATCAACTCAAAAGTCCAAAATCTCATCTGAGCTTCAAGGTACGTTCCTCCATCTGTGAGCCTATAAGATCAAAACCAAGTTATTTGCTTCCAATATTCAATGCAGTACAGGTGTTGGGTAAATATTCCAATTCCCAAATGGCGAAGTTGGGCAAAAGAAAGGGGCAACAGGCCTCAGGCAAATCTGAAACCCAGTAGGGCAAACATAAAACCTTCAAGCTCCAAAATAATTCTTGATTTCATGTCCCGCATCCAGGGCACACTTGTGCAAGGGGTGGGTTCCCAAGACCTTATGCAGCTCTGCCTCTGTGGCTTTGCAGTGTACAGTCACCATGGCTGCTGTCTTGGATCAGAGTTGAGTGCCTGTGGTATTTCTAGGCTCAGGATGAAAGCTTCCCATGGCTCTACCATTCAGGGATCTCGAGGTGGCGGCCCCATTCCCACAGCTCCTGTAGGTAGTGCCCCAGTGGGGACTCTGTGTGGAGGCTTCAATCCCATATTTCCTGTTGGCACTGCCCTAGTGGACTTTTGGTTTCTTTCTGATTCAGTCTTGGAAGGTTGTGTGTTTTCAGGAATTTAGCCATTTTCTCTAGGTTTTCTAGTTTATGCACACAAAGATATTCTGAGGATCTTTTTTTATGTCAGTGGTATCCTTTGCAATGTCTCATTTGTAATTTTTGATTGTGCTTATTGGAATCTTCTTTTTTCTTGTATAATCTAACTAGCAATCTATCATTTGTATGTGTCCTTGCAAAGAACCAACTTTTTAATTTTGCTGATTCCTTGTATGGTTTTTTTGGTCCCAATTTCGTTAACTTATTCTCTAACCTTTGTTATTTCCTTCTACTAGCTTTGGGTTTGGTTTGTTCTTTTCTAGTGTGTTTGGCTATTTTAGCTTGTTAATTTGAGATCTTTCTCTCTTTTTATGTAGGCATTTAGTGTTATAAACTCTCCTCTTAACATTGTTTTTTCTGTATCCCAGACGTTTTGGTATGTTATGTTTCTATTTTCATTTGTTTCAGGAATTTCTTTAAATTTCTGCTTTAATTCTGTTATTTACACAAAAGTCCTTCAGGAGCAGATTGTTTAGTTTCCATGTACCTCTGTGGTTCTGAGAGTTCTTGATATTGACTTCTAATTTTATTCCACAGTGGTCCAAGAAGATACTTAATATAGTTGTGATTTTTAAAAATTTGTTGAGGCTTATTTTATGACTGAGCATGTGGTCAATTTTAGTGAATGTTCCATGTGCAAATGAGAAAAATGTACATTCTGTGGTTTCTGGGTGGAGTATTCTGTAGATATCTATTAGGTCTGTTTGGTCAAGAGCCCAATTTGAGTCCACAGTTTCATTGTTAGTTTTCTGCCTAATAATCTGCCTAACTAATCTGCTTACTGCTGTCGGTGGGGTGTTGAAGTCCTCCATGATTATTGTACAGCTGTGTATCTCTTTTCTTAGGTCTAGTAATATTTATTCTAAAAATCTGGGTGCTCTAATGTTGGCTGCATATATATTTAAGACAGTTAAGTCTTCTCGTTGAATTGAACACTCCATCATTACATAATGTCATTCTTTGTATTTCTTTTTACTGTTGTTAATTTAATGTCTGTTTTATCTGATACAAGCATAGCAATACCTCTCCTTTTTTGTTTTTCATTTATGTGATGAATATTTTTCCATCCATTTACTTTGAGCCTGTTGGTATCATTACACATGAGATGGGTCTCTCAAAGGCAGCAGAAGTGTCTTCTTTTTTTTATCCAGTTTGCCACTTTGTGTCTATTCAGTGGAGCATTTCAGCCATTTACATTCAAGCTTAATATTGATGTGTTAGGTTTTCTTCCTTTTATAGCGTTAGCTAGTTACCTTGTCGTCTCAATTGTTTAATTGCTTTATAGGTTCTGTACATTTTGTATTCATGTATGCTTTTATGGTAGCAAGTATCATTCTTTTATTTTCACAAGCCAAACTCCTTTAAACATTTCTTTTAGAGTCAGTCTGGAGGTAACAACTTCCCTTAGCATTTTCTTGTCTGGAAATACCTTATTTTCCTTTCTTTATGAAGCTCAGTCTGGCAGGTTATGAAATTCTTGCATTGGCTGGGTGCAGTGGCTCGCACCTGTAATCCTAGCACTTTGGGAGGCCAAGGCAGGCAGATCACCTGAGGTCAGCAGTTCAAGACCAGCCTGGCCAACATGAAGAAACTCCCTCTCTATTAAAAATACCAAAATTTGCCAAGTGTGGTGGCGCACACCTGCAATCCCAGCTACTGGTGAGGCTGAGGCAGGAGAATTGCTTGAATCCAGGAAGCAGAGGTTACAGTGAGCTGGCATCACACCACTGCACTCCAGCCTGGGTGGCAAAGTGAGACTCTGTCTCCAAAAAAAAGAAATTATTGGATGGCATTTTTTTTTCTTTAAGAAGACTAACGCTAGGCCCCAATCTTTTCTAGGTTGCAGGGTTTCTGCTGATAAGCCAGTTGTTAATCTAATTTACTTTATAGGTAATTTGGCCCTTTGTTTGAGCCCATCGTCTGGGAGATGAGGAATGCCTCTGCCCGGCCACCTTGTCTGGGAAGTGGGGAGCCCCTCTGCCCAGCCGCCCTATCTGGGAGGTGAGGAGTGCCTCTGCCTGGCCACCCAATGTCTGGGAGGTGAGGAGCGCCTCTTCCCGGCTGCCCCATCTGGGAGGTGAGGAGCGCCTCTGCCCGGCTGCCCCATCTGGGTTGTGAGGAGTGCCTCTGCCTGGCCACTCTGCCCGGCCGCCCCGTCTGGGAAGTGGGGAGTGCCTCTGCCCGGCCACCCCATCCAGGATGTGAAGAGTGCCCCTGTCCGGCCACCACCCCATCTGGGAAGTGTGGAGCGCCTCTGCCAGGCCGCCCCATCTGGGAGGTGAGGAGCGCCTCTGCCCGGCCGCCCCGTCTGGGAGGTGAGGAGCGCCTCTGCCCGGCCACCCCGTCTGGGAGGTGAGGAGCGCCTCTGCCCGGCCACCCCGTCTGGGAGGTAAGAAGTGCCTCTGCCTGGCCGCCCATCGTCTTGGAGGTGAGGAGTTCCTCTTGCCGGCCGCCCAGTCTGGCAGTTGAGGAGCACCTCTGCCCGGCCACCCCGTCTGGGAGGTGAGGAGCGCCTCTGCCCGGCCACCCCATCTGGGAGGCGAGGAGCACCTCTGCCTGGCCGCCCAGTCTGGGAAGTGAGGAGCACCTTTGCCCAGCTGCCCATCGTCTGGGAGGTGAGGAGCGCCTCTGCCAGGCCGCCCCATCTGGGAGGTGTGGAGCGCCTCTGCCCAGCCGCCCCGTCTGGGAAGTGGGGAGCACCTCTGCCTGGCCACAATGTCTGGGAGGTGAGGAGTGCCTCTGCCTGGCCACCCCATCTGGGAAATGAGGAGCACCTCTGCCCGGCTGCCCATTGTCTGGGAGGTGAGGAGCCCCTCTGCCTGGCTGCCCCCCCTGGGAGGTGAGGAGCACCTCTGCCCAGCCGCCCCGTCTGGGAGGTGAGGAGTGCCTCTGCCCGGCCGCCCCCTCTGGGAAGTCAGGAGAGCGTCTGCCCAGCTGCCCCGTCTGGGAAGTGAGGAGCGCCTCTGCCCAGCTGCCCTGTCTGGGAAGTGTGGAGCGCCTCTGCGCAGCTGCCCCGTCTGGGAAGTGAGGAGTGCCTCTGCCCCGCCGCCCTGTCTGGGAAGTGAGGAGCACCTCTGCCCGGCCGCCCATCGTCTGGGATGTGAGGAGTGCCTCTGCCTGGCTGCCCTTCGTCTGGTAGGTGAGGAGTGCCTCTTCCCAGCCACCCCATCTGGGAAATGAGGAGCACCTCTTGCCTGGTTGCCCCATCTGGGAAGTGAGGAGCGCCTCTGCCCAGCTGCCCCATCTGGGAAGTGAGGAGTGCCTCTGCCTGGCCGTTGTGCAATCTTCCAAGTGTGAAGTGACAGCCTTTCTGCAGGTGTACCCAACAGCTTCGAAGAGACAGCCACCATCAGGAACGGACCATGATGATGATGGCAGGTTTTGTCAAAAAGAAAAGAGGGAAATGTGGGGAAAAGAAAGAGAGATCAGATTGTTACTGTGTCTGTGTAGAAAGAAGTAGACATAGGAGACTCCATTTTCTTCTGTACTAAGAGAAATTCTTCTGCCTTGGGATGCTGTTAATCTATAACCTTACCCCCAACCCCGTGCTCTCTGAAACATGTGCTGTGTCCACTCAGGGTTAAATAGATTAAGGGCGGTACAAGATGTGCTTTGTTAAACAGATGCTTGAAGGCAGCATGCTCGTTAAGAGTCATCACCACTCCCTAATCTCAAGTACCCAGGGACACAAACACTATGGAAGGCTACAGGGACCTCTGCCTAGGAAAACCAGAGACCTTTGTTCACGTGTTTATCTGCTGACCTTCTCTCCACTATTATCCTATGACCCTGCCACATCCCCCTCTCCAAGAAACACCCAAGAATGATCAATAAATAATAATAAAAAAAAGCATAGTGCATCACCCCAAGGGTAGAGCGTGTGTGTGTGTGTGTGTGTGTGTGTGTGTGTGTGTGTGTGTTCGTGGATAGTTTCTCCTAGCTAACCATAAGACAGGAACTTGGAGTCTTGGGACAGGAAGAGAGAAAAGAGGGGAGAAAGTATCCTGAACCAAGTATAGAGTTGTCAATCTCTTAACTAGAAGGTTCAATAGTTGGGATTTATTTCCACAAAACAAGGAAATTTGTGTTTTTATAATTATATAAAAGTGTTCCTGTCTGTCTAGGCTTGTACTTAAATGGGAGACTGTAAACTCTATTGTCCAGTATTTTACTGAAAACTATGTATGACACTCTACAGTCCATTGTGACATTCCTACAGCCAAGAAAAATAACTGAAAACACTGAACGTGTCAGAGATTCATGATAAGGATTCATTTCTGGAGCAAAGACTGGTCTTGTGAAGAAAGGACCTGTCCCCTTCTCATGCATGGGATTCTACCCCCATCCCACACACCAGAAGCACTGCCAGGACATCTCTGCACTATGCTGTGAGGTGGGTGGTTTAGGGTACCATTGTTATATGACTTTTATCATTTTAGTTCTGTACATCCTATCTTGGGAAGTAAATTTTTGGTTATTTCTTTTCATTTTACCTTTTCTTCTTGTTTAACTTTAAAATGGAAAAAGAAGCAAATGTTCACAATAAACTTTACTGTTTAATCTGAAAAAAAAAAGAAAAACATTGCAGAATGACAGCCACAGTTGTAAAAATAAGCACTTTATAAAGATAATAAAATTGTAATAAAACTAATTATAATGAACATATAAAAGAAGTCTTCCCGTGGATATTAGTATCATAAAACAATTTATATTATTTAACCAGTTATAGACTCACTGTTGGCATGTTACATTTAACACACACTTGACTTTTGATTTGAAATCATTTCCTCATTAAATCCTGTATCTCACCTTTGAGATTAATGTGATAATGTGATGTAGCCTCTATTGATGCCTCAGAGAGTGAGAATGTGATGTAACCTTTAGTGAAGCCTCACACTGTTTATTAAGATCAGCCAATTTTTTTTGAAGTTGTCTCACAATGACCTGAAAAGACATGTTTTTGATTTTGTGAATCATCTTATCAAATTAACAATATTTACTTTCAAAAATATCCCCAAATATATTGATTCAGTTTATTTTCTTCATTTGTGCACATTGCTGCTTGTTAGTGAATTTACTTAAGGACACAAGAAGGTGTAATCTTTCTGCCAAATTGGTACTGTCTTACTAGACAGAAGATTCATCTCACTAGTAATTTCTTCCCTTAATGAATCTGTAATTCTTCACAACTTACTGAAGTCTCAAAAAAAAAAAAAAAAAGGCAGGACTAGTGGTGGTAAATTCTACACAGTGGAATTCTTTCCTTCTTCTGTATTAGAAGCACAAATCAACATCAAAGTTCCTCACATATTCAATCACCTGCTGAAATTTTTCCAATAGATTTTTATCTCAGAATAAAAGTAATTTTATTTCAAGCTTTACAGGCCCTTGGTAACCTGGTCTCCACATCCCTCCTGACCTCAGCTCCTATGTTTCTCTCCTCTACTCACTTCTTTTATACTACACATGAACCCTGCCACCCCTTATGAACTGAAAAATGGGGATCCAATGCAAAGCTAATAAGTCACAGATAGCTACAATCATCTTTCTGTGGGACAAAGTTCTATCCACATGATAGTTTTTGAGCCTTGAAATAGAAATTATGAGCAAATGATTTGTAACAAAATTCAAAATAAATTATGAATACCATTGAGGTGATTAAATCAAATTTGATATTGCTAAAATCCACTACATTTGTCCTAAGGTATTATTTAACAAAACACAGATGCCTTTAAAAAATTGAGAGGTTTTAACAATACATAATTTCAGATTCAAATATGTTCAGATTAAGTCAAATTGACATAAATGAAAATAAAATTCTACCAAATAAAATATATAAAAAGCTACTAAAAAAGTGTTATTACAAGATGCAGAAATGTACACTTCAAAATATACTTCAAATACACTTCTGTTCCTCTGGAAAATTTAGAATTAACTGTCAATGTAAATTGCTGAACTGAATCTTAATTTCAAAATACTAATTGCTGATATGGGCATTCCCATTTTTCTGCTTCATTGTAGTCAAAAAATGTGGCCACAAAGAGACATTAAAACCTTTATTTCAGCAGTATAAGCCAATGTCATTAATGTTAATCTATTAAAAATCTTTAACTTAAACTCTTATAATTTCATCAGTGACACAATGCCTTTACTCAAAGTAAAACATCTCTTAGCTTTCACTTTCATTTGGTGGAAATGAGGCATGTTTCTAAGCTGATATAGTAAGTACATTTATCATCTATTTATATATATATATATTCAACTAGATTCAGCATTTAGCTAAGGCCATTTTCTTTCAGGAAGGTTGAAAAGTATTTATATTTTTTGATACTTACTTCTCTTTCTGCTTTCTCTTTTTCATATTGATCTATACGTTCTTTTAAATGGTTACCATAATTGAATACCTCCTCATTTTTCTCTTTTAGATGATGTTGCATTTTCGTCTCAGGAAACTGAATATTAATTGTTACCTTGCTTTTGTTAACTTTCTTATGTGCATAAACTAATTGCTGTCGAAGCCACCTATTTTTGCTTTCTAGTTGAAATAATTTCTGCTCCAGAGACTCCTGCTGTTCAGTGTGTTTGTCCACATTATCTTGTTCATTTTGATACATGTGTTCAGCTTTCTTCATTTGACACTGTGTTTCACATCGGTCTCTTTGTGCATGTTCTGAAACCAATGCATTTTCTCTTAGATCATCTCCTGCATAATTGAGATTAATTTTTGGGCTTTTGGATTTCCTTTGAGCTTCATAAAGTGGTTGATGGAGCACCTCATTGTTATATACTGCATTACTCACATCAACATTCATTATTCCTTGCAAAGGAGCATCTCCTGCACTGTGGAAAGCAAGTTCTTGGTTTTTTCTTGATGTGACACTTTGATCATGGTCTTGTAAAGCAGAAGCCAGTCTAGGATGGTGTGATTCAATTTCTGTCTCCAGTATTTCTTTGTCTTGTTTTTCCTTCAATTTAGAAGTCAGCATCGTGTTCTCTGCTGTCAGAACTTTAAGCTGCTCTCTATACTGAGATGCCCTTTTTGTTAATGTTTTCTGTTTCAGTTTTAGGGTCATTTGAAGTTCAGCATTCTTTTCTTGTAAAATCTTAATGTCCTCAAAGTATTTATTTTCCTTCACCTGGTGTTGATGTTTCAGTGTGGCTACTTCCAGTTTTAGCATGGCAATTTCCTTTTTCAACATGCAATTTTCATGAAAGAGATCATTTTCACTTTCATGAGTGTGAGAAACCTACATGAAACAAAATAAACATTTAACTAGCACTCAATAAAATGGCATATCATAGTTCCTCTGAAATTAAAGAACAACTTGTACGTTTATACAATGAAAGGGTTTTTATAAGTAGGTATCAGTTGAAGAACCATTGAATCAAAACTTCAAATGCTATAGAGCATAAATTCCCCAAAGTTCAAACATTTATTTGGAGACAACGAATTCATGAAAGTAAAAGAGAAATGACTAGAGAATTTTTGAGAGCCTCAGAATTGAAAAAAAAAAAAAAACTTTCCCTGAATTACAACAAGCTCAAAAGCATAAAATAAAAGATTAATCAATTTGACTACATACGAAAATTGGGTTTACGCTCTGATGTCTAACCTATACAAGATCCCATACTAAGAGCCTTAGTGCTGCATATATTTAGACAGATAAAATTTCTGGAAGCTCTTTCAGTTCCTTTTTCCTGAGAATATTCTCTAGATATTCTGTTTTTCTAAAAAATATAGTTAATTGTAAGAATTATATTTATGAATGTTTGATAAGCTGAGACATTGTAACAAGCACTTTTAGTTATCACAATTCTGAAAGGAAAAGATTAAAAATATAACCAAGTTGTAGGATTTTCTCCAAGTCTTCTGAGTCTACATCCAGGACTTCTCCACCAAATCTCAGTTAATTCTACTGGGTAAGTATGTAAATATAAAAGAAGTCTTCTATTTCAAAACAAAAGTGGTAAAGAAGATAAAATCTAGAGAGCCCTACTTAGAAAACCATGAGCTTATTTACTACAACACTAACTTTTGCTTCCTCTTGATAATGTTTGAGTCAGTATTAAATGTTAACTAGGAAAAATACACTAAACTATGTTGCTAGGAATAAAATACTTACCAATAAATTATCACTAAGTATATGGTAGGGATTATCATTATTTTCAAAAGCTCTTTGTACTAAAATAAGATACTATTTGCATGCCATAATTTATAATAAATAACTGTAGCTACAAAAGTCATAGCTAATTTTAAGACAATACTTTTGTTTGATTTAGACCTGAATAACACATACTAAATCAAAGGGATGTTAAAAGTAATACTGATGAAATAAAGTCAGAAATATAAAATTTTTGCCAGAGATTGATTTACCTGATTCAAATTACTTGTTACACTTTTCAATTCTATATCTTGTATTCTGAGAGTCTGTTCAAGTTGTTGTTTCACTTCTAACTTTTTCCTAAGTTGCTCTTCGGGTCTAATTTTTTCTTTTAATATATCGACATTTCTTCTCTTCTTCTTGATTTAAAGTCAATCTGCCATTAAACATACTTATCTTAAAATTCATTTTGTTAGAAAATAGAATTCACTTTGAGATCTACTTCTTCCTATACTGGTTTATTATTCCAATAAAATTCCTATATTCCTGAATTTTTTTTTCTTTCTAGTTCTCTGGTATTCATTACTCCGTAACCTCTTCCAAATGACATACATACTTGAAAAATAGTGAGAAAAAACTTCTTCTAGTTAGAAAGTTTCTGTTACTAGTAACTTTGACAACTGTTATGGAAAAGAATATTGGAAGCTATCTAGTAAATTTATAAGTTGAAAGTTATTTTTTAAAAATATCACACAGTCAAAATTAGTCCTCAGTGAGGACAGATCATTTAGAGTTAACTGATTAAAGTGACATTACTTTTTATAAAAAAAGTTTACAGATTTATTAGACATAAATATTTCTACTTATAAAATATGGCAAATATCCCTAAAAATAATTTGAATATTATGATCTCAGACTAAAGAGTCTAATATGTGTCATCCCATATGCCTTTTGTTTCTTTTTTAAGTAAGACTTAAACATATCTTGTTGAGTATTATATATTTTTCAACAAATTTTAAATCTCCTTTAGAAGAAGAAAGAGTATAAATATTTAATTAAAGAATAAAAATAATATGTATTTTTAACCTAGAACTCTGAATTAATTTTATTTATGTAGGAGAGCGAGAGATGTTGAATAAACTAATCATAAATTATATTTTCTTTATATTCCATGCACATTAAGATTAAAAGTGTATAATTAAAGGAAATTGATTCTTGGAGAGAGAAGAATGGCCGTTTCACTCTGTCTTTGTTGAACTGTAAATGAATATAAATTTTCTTGAGGACAATTTAGAAGTAATGAACAAAGAACTTTTTAAAAACTTCCTATAATTTAACTAAATATTTCTATATTGAAGAATGTATTCCAAGTCAATAATTAGAAAGGTAGAAAAAGATTTACATGCAGTTATGCCTTGTAGCATTTATAATACAAAAAAATTAAAAATCAAAAAAATTAATTTGCTAAGTAATGGTATTTCCAAATAATGGCCTTCTATATAGCCATTAAAATTGTGATTTAAATAAATATGCATTAATTATCAGTGGAAGTATTCACATTTAAGAACTTTTATTATTTAAAAGAATTTGACACTCTACAAGACAGATTTTTTTCTCCAGTTAAATCTCAGAAGGTAAGTCAGCTTTTACAAAAAGTATCCTACATACTTTTAGTATAAATAGTTGAAATATTTATTTAAAACTAGGATGTCATACCTCACACTGCAGAGCTCTTGTTCCCATTTAGCTTTTTGGTTCTCTAACTGTGATTTTATTTCTTTCGCTTCTGACAGTTCCTTTTGTAGTACACAAAACTTATTTTTCGTTTGTTCCATTTTTGCTGTAATTTGTTCACAGTTATCTTTTTTAAGTTCCCTTCCTCTTTCACAAGAAGGAACTGCACCCAAGATTTTTGATAGGGTAGTTGAATCTGTCTCAAGGAGGAGATAGAAATAAAATATATTAGTACTTTTGGGATATAAAGGGCTGCATATTTTAACAATCACTAACTCATACACTCAACAAATATATATTGATTGCCTACCATGTGGAAGGCATTATACTAAGCTCTGCAGATTAAACAGAAAAAAAAAACTCTGCTCTTGTTTAGCTTAAAATATACTGAAAAGCAAAGCCCCAGAAAAGTTACAATTATAAATTCAGATAGATACTGTAAGAAAATAGATTGCTAAGAATAGGATCTGTACTAGGCCCACGGAAAATTCCCCCGAGGAATGTATGGCTACACTGAGGAACAAAGATTGAAAAGGAAGCAGTTGAGCAAGGGGGGAAGAAAAGCATTTTAGCCAGTGTGTGGCATGTGCTGAAGCTCTAGTGTAGTCTGCCTCCAGCCAAGAGAGAACAACAGGTATTGATTTTTCTTCTTAGCTAAAATAACTAAAAATAAAACACACAAAATACACTAAACAATATTTTAGACAGTGGACATTAGGCAAAGAAGATGATAGTCCCTGAAAAACAGAAGAAAAAAGTGGAAAGCAAACCTTATGAATGTTTCAGCTTCTTGCCTTGACAGAGATTCCAAGACCTGACACAGGAAACAAAAACTGAGGTGGAACCTACCAGACTCTCTTGGTTACAGTGATAAAGCTTAGAGTCTGGTAAAACCAAAGGAGACAGACAATATAGAACAGAACACTGAGGAGGAGACAGAGATACAGAAGCAAAAGCAAGAAACCCCTGGAAATTGCCTCCCAGTATTTAGCAAAATAATGAAGATTGCATGTAAGCCAGAAAACTACCTAAGACCAAGCCAGGTCAGGGCGGAACTTACAAAATTAGAGAAAATCACACCTGGTGCTCACATAGTGCCAAGAAGAGTGTCTATTTTTATAGATTTGCCTGGGAAGACTCAGACTTCACAGGAAAATGAATAGTCTGAAAGGCCTTGCCTCAGGTGTGGGGAGTCAGCTCATAAAAAGCAAAAATGAAAAGGATCAAGCTGTTTATAAGTAACTCAACTCTATTCTACAATAAAAATCAAGAAGATAAGTAAAGCAATAGAAGATACTTTTAAAAACTAAATTGCACTTCTAGAGATACAAGTTACAATGCTGCGGATGAAAGCTACACTGAGTAGATATGAGCATAGATTGATTTGCCATCATGAAAGAAAAGATTCACAAATTTGAGATACTAGAGAACTATGAGCAAACTCCCAGCAGGTAATATGTAAGTCCCCAAAGAGGTAGAAGGAGAGACAGAAAAAACATCTGAGGAAAAATTGGCTAAATATATTCTAAACTTAACAAATGCTACAATCCCACAGATCCAGGCTGGTATCTGGCTGGAAGTGAAGAAATGAAAATATATGATTGGAATTTCTTATACCATCTATGATATAAAATTACTTGAAGGTGAGTTGTGATGAGGTAAATCCATACACTATAAATCCTAAAACAACCACTAAGACAGCAAAGCAAAGAGTTATACCTAATAGCCAAATAAACTTATACCACAAAAAGATATGATTAATCATGAAGAAATATACAACCAGATCAATAACTAAAAAACATTATACCTATATATATATACATATAAAACTAAATCATAAAAATTACTAAACTAGTCTGAAGGAAGCAATAAAAGAACAAAACAGAGCAAAGAAGATCTGGGACTAACAGAAATCAAACAGCATGGTGACAGACAACTTTTATCACATCAATAATTACATTATAAATTAAACTGGTCTAAAAACCTCTGCTCAAAGGCAGATTGTCAGAATGGATATAAAAGTGAGATCTACCTGTATAACACCTATAAGAAATAAACTTTAAATATAAAGACAAAAATTGGTTAAAGATGAAACAAGATATACCACACTAACACTTGAAAAAAGAAGGCTGAGGAAGAGTGGTTGTATTAATACCAAAGTACATTTCACAGCAAAAACATTACCAGCAATAAACAAGGTGATTTTATAGTGACAAAGGGTTCACTTAATCAAGAAAACATAACAGTCCTAAATATTTATGTAGATAATAACATAAATGCTTCAAAATACATGATACAAAAATAGATAGAACTGCAAAAGAAATGGACAAATGCCTAAGTATAGTCTAAAATTTCTAAACCCCTTGCTCAAGTGGTAGAATAAGGAGGCAGAAAATCAGCAAGAATATGGTAGACTTAACACCATTCTTCAGAAGTACTCAAGGACTATATTCTAGATTATATCTTAGTAAAAGGATTAAGAAGGATTTAAGTCATACAAAACATGTTACCTGACCCAAAAGCAATCAAATTAAAAATCAATAATAAAAATGTACCTGAAACAACACAACTATTGGAAATTAAGTAACATAACATCCAGATAACCCTGGGTTGGTTCCAAAAATAGTAAAAAGAAAAACTAGAAAGTATTTTGAACTAACTTCAAATGAAAACACAGCACGTTAGATATTGTAAAATGCATCTACAACAGCACTTAAATAAAGCTTTTCAGCATTGAATGTCTACATTAGAAGACTCTCAAGTAAATAACTTCGACTTTTACCTGAAGAAACTAAAAAAAAAAAAAAAATAAGAAAGTAAATTCAATGGAAGCAGAGGAAAGGATAAATATTCGTATTGGTTTGAATGTCTTTGTCCTTGCAATTTTCATATGCCAAAATCAAATCACAGAGGTGATGTTATTAGGAGGTAGGAGTTTTTGGATGTAATTAGGTCATGAGGGCCAACCCTTCATAAATGGATTAATGCTCTGACAGAAATAACCCCAGAGAGCCTCTTTACCCTTTCTGCCATGTGAGGGCACAGGGAAAAAGAATGCATCAATGAATCATGAAGTGGTACCTCTTCAGACATCAAATCTGATGATAACTTGATCTTGAACTGTGCAGCTTCCAAAATTGTGAGAATTCAATTTATGTTGTTGATAAGCTCCCAACTATAGATTTTTTAAATACTAGGCAAAGAGAACTAAAACATCAGAGATGGAACTAATAAAACACAAAAATGACGGAAGAGTTGAAAAATACCAAACACTTTGAGAGGATCAATGAAAGCAAAAGTCTATGTAGCCAAACTAGCTCTTGAAAAGAGAAAGCTACAATTACTAACTTTGGAAATGAGTTAATGTGACATTATTTTAGATTCTACAGATACTTAAAAATACAAGGTAATATTATAAAATTTATGTGAATAAACATGACAACTTAGACAAAATGGACAAATTCATTGAAATGTGAAAATTACCCTCTGATCTTTGACAAAGCTGGAAAAAAAGCAATGTGAAAAGAATTCCCTATTTAATAAATGATGTTGGGAAAACTGGCTGGCCATATGCAGAAAACTGAAAGTTGACCACTCCCTTACACCTTATACAAAAATTAACTCAAGATGGATTAAAGACTTAAATGTTAGACCTAAAACCATAAAAAGCCTAGAAGAAATCCTAGGCAATACCATTCAGGACATAGGCATGGGCAAATACTTCAGAACTAAAACATCAGAAGCAATGGCAACAGAAGCTAAAATTGACAAATGGGACCTAATTAAACTAAAGAGCTTCAGCACAGCAAAAAAAACTACCATCAGAGTGAACAAAATGAACAGACAACCTACAGAATGGGAGAAAATTTCTGCAATCTATCCATCTGACAAAGGGCTAAATCCAGAATGTACAAGAACTTAAACAAGTTTTTAAAAAAAATCAAACAACCCCATCAAAAAGTGGGTGAAGGATATGAACAGACACTTCTGAAAAGAAGACATTTATGCAGCCAACAGACACGTGAAAAAAATGCTCATCATCACTGGCCATCAGAGAAATGCAAATCAAAACCACAATGAGATACCATCTCACACCAGTTAGAATGGCGATCATTAAAAAGTCAGGAAACAACAGGTGCTGGAGAGGCTGTGGAGAAATAGGAACACTTTCACACTGCTGGTGGGAGTGTAAACTCGCTCAACCATTGTGGAAGACAGTGTGGCGATTCTTCAAGGATCTGGAACTAGAAATACCATTTGATCCAGCGATCCCATTACTGGATATATACCCAAAGGATTATAAATCATGCTACTATAAAGACACACGCACACATATGTTTATTGTGGCACTATTTACAATAGCAAAGGCTTGGAACCAACCCAAATGCCCATCAATGATAGACTGGATTAAGAAAATGTGGCATATATGTACCATGAAGTTCATATGTACTATGAAGTCTATACTGCACTGTTCCAGGGAAATAATGTGTTACAACAGCATAGCTTTAATGGTCCATAGGTCACAGTTTTCACTTTTATTAAAGTAGATGATTGTACATAGTGATACTTGAAATATTTTAGTTTCAGTTTCTAATATATCAAAAATCAGTAGGTAAAAACCAACTTAAATGAAGACTGATATCTCATTTGTTTTTATTTTCATATATTTGTTTTTTGCATAAACAAACTTTAATTAGTTGTGGTGCAGTTATATAATGGAATTCTATAAAGAACCTAATATAAACAAAACCAAAGTTAATTCTACACATTATGGATGGATCTAACAATATAATGCTGATCAAACAAAGAATGTTACAGAAAATTACACAATGTACAATTATTTACATATTAGCAGTTGAAAACAAATTCTACATATTATCTATGACCGTGCACATATGTTGTATAATTTTTAAGCATGCATAGGAATAATATAAAAAACCAGTTTAGACAATTGTTTACCTCTAAACAATGAAAAGACACAAAGCCAAATGCTTCAGAATCACAGTTTTACCAAAATGATCATAAAGAAATGATTACTTCTCCCATTTATTATTATTATTATTTCTGTTTGTTTGTTTGTTTTTGAGACGGAGTCTCGCTCTGTCCACTAGGCTGGAGTGCAGTGGCGCCATCTCGGCTCACTGCAAGCTCCGCCTCCAGGGTTCACGCCATTCTCCTGCCTCAGCCTCCCGAGTAGCTGGGACTTACTTCTCCCAGTTTTTAAAAATTAAGGGTACCACACACAAACACACATATACATGCACACAGGCACAAACGTGCACACCACATACACACACACACACACACACACAGAAAGTAAGCTAATCAGAACAACAGATTTCCTTAGGATGCTTCAAATGACTACAGTCCCATGAGGTAACCAATGTTAAAACACAATTGGCATGTCAAAATTGAAGCTTTCCCTGCAGTAAAGGGTAGAATTTGAATCAATTTTTGAACAGAAAAAATATTAGAGTTTAAAAATACACCTTCTTGAATCTTTAAGTCATACAGACATTCCCAATACAAAACATTACAGTATGAGGACGTGAAAGCAGAAACACCTGAAATTAAAGCTACTTTTAAAAAAACTAATTAAAATTCGTGTTCTTGTAAGTAATCAGTTTTTCAAATGTGGATACCACTATTGACATTATTAACTCAAATATTTCCATAATATTTGAAAAATAAACATTGGGGAGATGAGACTATTAATATGTCAACTATTGAAATATTCATTTTAATATAGTTGAACTGTAAAATTTACCTGCTCTCAATGTTTGTTTATTCTTCCATTCTAAGCCTTTATTTGGAACAGAGTTTTGCATTTCAGTGGCAGGCTAAACGGGTTTGGAAGAAAAATGATTAATAACGAATGTGTACTTCACAAAATACATAGTTAATAAATAATGCAAGATAAAATTATAAAACTCAATACCTCAAAGTGAGAAGGCTTTTCAGGAGACTCTAAAAAGCAAAAGAGATTTATTATCAGTCATAAGTAAATATGACAAAACCAGCCACAAATGAATCCAGTGATAGTATCTAACTAAGTCCTTCTTCTCAGCTTTGAGAATGATTCCTTTAGGTTTAGGGGGTTTTCTTTCGGTATGTTTCTTTAGGACACTCACATGACAGAAATACACTGAAGAAACTAGGAATCTAGGCTTCATCAAACATGCACTTAAGACTTCAAAAGTGAGAATGTGTTGTGCATGCAAAATGTGTTGATATTAATATGTATATGCTGAGTGATGAAAAGAGAAATGATCTTTGATCAGAGGAGCAAATTATGACCCAGAAAAAATAAATGTCAAAGCTGAATATAGAATCCTACACCATATATTCAATGAAATACACTGGAATAATTTATATCATTACATTAATCATGTTCTTTAATTTGTCCTACAATTGAGATGGTACACCTTTATGATGAGAGTTCAGCTGAATGCAGAACTGACATCACTGAACATGTTACAAATTGATCAGCTTGGATATTTACTTAATGGATAATACTAAATAAAATATTCATTGTTTCCCATATCCTTGCAGTGTAATCATATGCCTACATTGCTGTATCCTCTAGTTTATCCTCAGAAATTTTCTTGATTCACTTATGCAAAAAATACTATAAAACTCATTAAAAAATATTGTATAATGAGCTTTCAATATTGATATGTTTATTTGAAAATTTATGGCAACATACTTATCACATATAAATAACATTTTATATTTTTAAATCAGACAATATTTATTTTAAAAAACAATTTTAGAATTCAAGTAATAAATTCTGTAATTTTTTGTTTCTAAAAATTAGTTGGCTTTGTTTATTATGGTAAGTGTCTAATAGATTTTTATAGAACAACAATTTTACCAAAACAATTTGCTTCATTAAAAATAAAGCCAATGCTCTTAGATTCAAATATCTCTCATTTGAATAGCTAATATCAACAAAATATAAACATTTTATGCCTGATAGTAATAGAGAAAACTAATGAGTCACCATGGTTTACTCCAATTCTAGTAATCCTCCCGCTTCCGGTAGTCTCTGGAGTACCCACAATCTAATCTTCTGGAGTGCAAATATTGTAAATGCATCTGAAGTGAATTCACTCAAATTTCCTTTTCAGAAACTCCAAAATTGGCTGGCTATCTTCTTTCTTGCTGCGTTTCATGCCTCACAATCCCTCTTCCTTAGCCAAAATAATGTCTACATCTGTGGTCTTGATTCTTCCCATTCAACATCTTTTAAAATCAATTTTCCCAACACTTTCTTTCTCTTTGATTACGGTAGTATCTGACGTCTGTAATTACTATTTCTTTACCTCTTTTTTCCCCTCTGGTCAGAAACATACTCAGAAATAAAAGCAATATAATGCTTTCTCTTGACCCTATCCAACCACCCTTCTTCCAGATTTTTCCAAAGGAAAGGCTGTTCCCTTGCTACTTAAGAGTGAGGTGCAAGGACCATCAGCAACAGCATCACTTGACAATTTATTAAAAATGCCAGAATCCCAAGTCTGCTGAGTCACAGCGTGCATTGTTAACAAGGTATTCAGCTGATTTTCTAAAGTGTGAAAACTTCTCATCTATACTGAGTGTATATGACAAATTATATACACACACAGCTGTGCAAATATGCTTATATTCACATACTGCAGATAAAACACAACTCTCCATGGTCAGGTGCTTCCATCCCTAATGCCTTCCCACCGGTGAGAAAGACAAGACTGACAACATGTTTGCTGTAATTCTCTGCCAAATTTTGGTAATGGGAGGTCACTTTATATTCTTCCCAGCTTTCTAACCATGCTCTATCTTTCTCTAAAGAGTTCTTTTATTTTACCATTCTCCATTATGTAAACCTGCTTCTTGTTCCCTCATGTACTCCCTGTACTCTCTGTCTTCCTCAGTCTTCATTCCCTGTTTTACTCCTTTCCTCAGGTCTTAGAGTATATTGAATTTAAACTAATAATTCAGCTCTTTTTTGGCACTCTCAATATAATCTGTTGCCAACATCTGAGAAGACACATAACTTTCACTGCCTTTGTTCTTCCATGTTATGCATTTAAAAAATAATTTTCTCTGGCTGTCAGAGTATATCAGTCCTCATGCTTTGAGACAAACATTTGGACAAAAGATGTTTTAAATAAAAAATGGTTCTTACCTTCTATTTTGCCATTTGTTGTCTTTATTTCTTTTTGATATGTAGCCTCAGGTAAACACTCATAATTCTGTGTATCACTCACAGAGATAATCTGTTAAAGATAATATTAATAAATAATTTCTTTTTTTACTATTTTTTTATTTTGTTTTTCTGAGATGAAGCCTCGCAGGGTTGCCCAGTGGCATGATCTTGGCTCATTGCAACCTCTGGCTCCAAAGACCAAGTAATTATCATGCCTCAGTGTCCCGAGTAGCTGGGACTACAGGCGTGAGCTACCACACCTGGCTAAATTTTTGTATTTTTAATAGAGACAGGGTTTCACCATGTTGGCTAGGCTGGTCTCAAACTCCTGACTTCAAGTGATCTGCCCACCTCGCCGTCCGAAAATACTGGGATTACAGGTGTGAGCCACCACAGCCTGCCTCAATAAATAATTTCAATTTAAAAATAATAATGACAAGCATCACATTTTTTATTAAAAATCTTTTTTAAACACATTTTTTAACTTTAAAGGCAATTAGATTTAAGGCTGTTCACATATTGAAAACCAAAACATTTCAAGAGAAAACCTCAAATATGCTCTGTAGATCACGCTTATCTTTTATTTTCATGTGGCTATTGACTAGGTTACTGAGCAAGGAAAATAAATCATACTCACAAAAAATTCACTCATGTGCATATTTTAAAAGGGATTTACTTCAAAGTATCTGCCTTACACTGTAGCCCTCACCAAAAACAATAGGACATTTCAAACAAAACACAATATGATTAAACATTTGACATATGCATAATTATAGTTTTTTTGGTTAAAAACTATGCATGGCATGAAGAGAATTTTCAGAGTATGTCGTGCGAAGTAGGAATAGAACTCTGTTAAAAGCTGTTTCATTTAGGAAAACAAGGGCTTAAAATAATGAAAATAATTTTACATCTTTTTTGCTGATACAGAACTGCTTGAATAAAAGGAAAGATTCATAAGGAAAATTTATATTTATGTTATTTTTAAATGAAAGCAAACAATCATTAGATAAAGTATGCAATTCGTTCTTAATGCATAACTTCAGAAAAGTAGAGCAAGCCTTCATATAAAGAGAAAAATAAAAACATGTATTCGTGAAACATCTAACATATGCCAGACACATATTTGCAGACTTTTCTTCACCTTAGAAAAATGAGGATGACGATGACATTGGTGGTTACCCCACTTTCTGCATGCTAGTCATTCTAGGTTGTTAAGAACAAAATGATGAACAAATATGGTCCACTGCCCTCTCTGTTCAGAATGTCTTCCTCCTAGACTTTCATATGGCTTAGTCCTCATCTTTGAGACGGGAGATTAAATGGCAGTTGCAGAAAGATCTACTCTGACCATGGAATTCCACTGCCACTCCCATACGCATGCTAATTATAAAGTTCTTCAATTTTCTCTTAAGGAACATTCTCTGTTTTGTTTTAAAGAAAAAGTTACAGTAATTTATAAGTGTTTTTCATTTGTTATTCTCTTCCTACTACTGCAGCATAATCTTTCATCTTGGATATTCAGAGACTCACTGCCTAGCACACAGTTGGTACTCAAAAAGAAATTACTCCAGGTCAAAACATTGAAAATCTCATCAGGAAAGTCTCACTTTCCAAACTGCTATATATGGAAAATCTGCAGTAGTAGCCTGCTGAAAGTTACCATCCCCTTACCCAAAATTAGAAATCCACATGCCTGTTCTTACTCCCCATTCTTGTGCTAACAATACTGCTTTCACATACATGCCACTTTAATCATTTTGTCTTACATTTGTATACAGACTTTCCAGTTCAAAAAATGTTTTCACATTTGTTACAACATTATTTCATCACATGCAACTAAGAGGTAGATATGAGAGCTATTTTTATAAACAAAGTTACTGGTATTTGATTAGATTAAATGATTTTTTTCCAAGTTCCCATAGCTAGTAAGTGACAGAACCAAATACAGACTTATCTTTTGACATCCACTCATTGCTGTTACCACTATGCAGCTGCTGCTTCTACCTAACTGGTGAGGCCTTTGCTATCTCTTCCACATCCACAGTTGTGACCTTGGAATACATCATTATTATTTGATACCTATGTGGCTGCAAACATGGCAGCCATAAATGGACTCAAAGAGTTCTATTTGTGAAAAAAAAAGTCCACTTATTAAAATACTACTCAACCAAATTGTTGTTATTATAGTTTTACAGGTGTCCTATTTCTCATGTTTATCCAACTCCTGAAATGTTCCTTCAGATCTATACTGGATAATCAAAATACGCCAATACTTTCAGAGTCCCAGGAATTATCTTTTCAAGTTCCAAGTTGAGTAAGACTAAGACTACAGTTTAAACTCTTTCTCCCAGAATCCAGTTAGAGCTTTTGTACATCTAGATATACACAGAATCATACAGTTGCCCATAAATGAATGTGGAGAAATCATTTAGTTTTTAGACAAACTTAACTTCAGAACTCAAGTAGATTCCTAATGCCTTCTAAGCCTTATTTTGTTTTGCACTATTCTACACTGGCTTCAAAATTAATCCTGCAAATTAGCAGAATTGCACTATGCAGATGTTATCTACTTGGCACATGATTATAAAGTATGTTCTGATAAATGTCAGAAAATAATTTCTTTTTTTTTGGTTTGTTTTTTGAGATGGAGTCTCGCTCTGTTGCCCATGCTGGAATGCAGTGGCATGATCTGGGCTCACTGCAAGCTCCACCTTCTGGGTTCATGCCATTCTCCTGCCTCAGTCTCCCAAGTAGCTGGGACTACAGGTGCCCGCCACCATGCCCAGCTAAATTTTTTGTATTTTTAGTAGAGACGAGATTTCACCATGTTAACCAGGATGGTCTCGATCTCCTGACCTCGTGATCCACCCGCCTTGTGGACATAATCAGAGGTGAGAGAATAAAGTCAAATCATCTTTTTATGTTTTAATATTACTGAGTACTTAAGTTAAAATAACAACAACAACAATACACAGTACCTCAGAATCTGAAGTTGATTTTGGATCTTCTTTTCTTCCTAATTCTGATGTGGGCATCTTATCTACAAAATGTTATTCACAGACATGTATATGAGAATGTTTATTACTGTAAATCATAAAACTATATACAAATCTATTTCCATTTATGAGTATTTCAAAAATAAAAATAATAGCAAAAATAGAATTTCAGAATTGAAGCAGGTTCAGAAAAAAAAGAGTTGATAGTATGAAGAAAGATATCAAAATGTACTTTTTAAAGTAGACATTGTATTTTGGGCTAAAAAATTGTTTTCTATATAACAGCATTTAAACATAGAAAAATTTTCAGAGATATTCACTAATTTACCACTTCTATTATTTTGGTATAAAAAATAAAATTGTCATTACTTGTTTGATCTTGTGGAGCTCGTTCAATAATGCCAATATCACATTCCTGTTGTCCAGTTACTGTCTTTGTTGTTCCCTCCTATTACAAACAAAACACAGAAAGCAAACACAAAAAAAAACCTTCAGAAAAAAATTGTATTTATTCACTCACTCAATCAATTTGTCAGAAAGACAAACAACAACAACAACAACAAAAAACATACTTTGTATCTGTCAAATCATAGGCACTATCCTGGGAGAAGCAGAAAATATACATGGAAGATAGATTCTGGCTTATGTTCAAGAAATGGTAGAGATATGTGAAAACAAATAAGAACAGAAAAGTAAAATTCACCAGTTCTACAATTTAAGTCAATAAAATACATAAGAGCACAAAGGAGAGAAAAATCAGTTTTACCTGAAAAGCTTAGAAAATGCTGCCATAATGGGGCCATATTGGGAAGGACAGACAAAGTGCAGAGTCAGGATACAAAGACTCTAGGTGCAATAGCATGTGCAAAATAATAAGGCATGAAACAACATGGCCACTGAGGGATGCCAGAGTGATGTGGTAAAACTGGAACACAGTCAGAGCAAATGAGTTAAAGAGATAAAATGAGACCAAACCATATAAGATATATATCATGCTAGAATGTGAACTTATCCCTTCGTGTAATGGGTATCCACTCAATATGCAGATGAGTTACATCATTACAAGTATATTTTAGAAAGGTGACCCTTCCAGTGATGTAAAGATGAACATGGGGAGATGGGGCAAAACTAGAAAGGAGTACTTCAAAATTATAGGTAGAGAGTTAATTATGGTAATAAGATATGGAAAATTATAAGAAGGCAGAAAATACAAAATTAGGTGTGTTACTGGATGGGTGACATGGAGAAGGGTTGAAGTGCAGGATGTAGGGGATGGTTGAAGTGCCGGTTGAAGTGCTTGAGCATTTCATGGCTACTTCCTAGTTGTTATTTACTAGGATGGGGAAACCAGATGACAGAGTAGATTATAGAGTCAGAAAAGAGTCAGAAAAAAATAAAAATGATGTTTTCAGCTTGAGACCTATAAGATTTGAGGCATCTATGGGGCTTAGAAGAAGGATCTAGATAAATACATTTGGAGTATGAGTAGATGACCTACATGAGGAAAATTACATAGTGATTAGAAAATAAATATTTATAAGATAGACTAAATGGGTAGAATTAAGCAACACAAATCTATGCAGACTGCTGAAATTTTGAAAATGAAATCAAAGGAGAGAGAAAAACATGGGATTAAGTTTCTCAGTTATATATTTCCAAATTTATTTCAAGAATATAATTTTATTTATATAGGTAAATATTTATTTCTGAAATATTTTTGCAATATGCATCTTTGAATTGAATGAAAACATTTAATTCTAAAACAAGATTCTGCAAAATGACCTTTATAAAAACCTTGAAATTTTTAATTGTACAAGAGAAATGCTTACCCATAGAATTATAAGGCATTTTTAAGTACTACTATAAAGTGAGATAGAAATGTGAAACTCTGTTTTAAAATTCACATGCTTTTCTTATGAAACAATATAATACTAGCTCAAATTGCCTATTTACACCATATAGGATGGTAGTTTAAAATTGGAGAAAAGATCTCATATAAAGAAAATCAAGCAACAATTATTCAAGTTGATGATTTAATAGTTTTTACATATATCTATGATTGCCAAGCAGAATTCAGTATTCATAGGATAAGTGAAGAAAGAAACTAAAAAGTTCAAGTCAACAAGATTCCTGAGTTTTAGAAATAAACAGATATATGTGCAAGGTGTAATAGTTATGAAGACTAAAGTTAATAAGGCTTCCTGGAAATAATATAAAATATCCCCATTGCAAGAGATATTTTTAAGTGTAAAAAGTATTCTTCCAATGATGTTTGTTTACTCTGTTAAATCTTCCCTTACGTATGATTCTATGATAATAGGTACTTTACTTTAAAACAATTGACAAATATTGATTACATTCATTTGATGTGTGTATATAATACCATTACATACCTATATTATGAGCAAAAATGTCAGAATATTTCTAGAGATTAATAATTTCTCCATTTCTTTGACAGTGTTGTACCTTAGAAGTGATTCTGCTCTTTTAAGAGACAGATTAAGAACCATGTTCATATGATCAGAAACTTTAATTTTAATAACAAGTTTAAATAAAATGCTTATTTATACTCTATTATCAAAAATATTCAAAACAGCTACCAAGGTTATATAAAAGAGTAAGATAAATTAGTTAAATAACCTAAGAATATGTCAAATATTAAGTTAGAAATCTTAAACCAGAAACCAAAGAATCAAAAAGTAATAATTCACAATAAAGTTGGCAAGGCCTAAAACAGATTTCACTTTTCATTCTACAAAATTATAAGTATGACTAGATTAAATATAAGACATAAAGTTACTAAAAGAAGTAAGAATTAAATTTTCGTTCCTTGTTTATAATTTTTTTGTTGACACACTATAAATGTACGTTTTGGGGGTACATATTATCACTGAATACATTCACATAATCAAATCAGAATAATTGAGATATTAATCACCTTAAATATTTATCTTTCCTTTATGCTAGAAACATTCAAATTATTCTCTACTAGATATTTTAAAGAGTACAACAAATTGCTCCTACCTATACTCGTCCTTATATTTTCTGTCAGCTTTTTATTAAAATCAGCTATAAGTCACTCAAAAACACCTGAGCTATCTTTTATTAGCTGGCTATGTTTCCTTAATTTTTATTTTAAATAATTTATATCACATCTTTTATTCTAGAGAGTTCCTGCTCTCATTTAAACCACTATTTTTGCTGTGTTTTTATAAGAATCTGTCTCATCCTCTCTCATGTAGTCTCTGTGTTTATCTTACCCTTCTTCAACGAATTATTTCCTATTATCCCCTTCATCTAATTTATTATTATACAAATATGGTGGTATCCATTAGATTATTTTTTTAATCAAAATTACCTACGACAAAAATTTATTCTTACACAGTTTATAGTACTGTAGAAATAATTAAAATTTTAAATTACATGTTATATTTTGAAATATCTCTTCACAATTTACAGTTGTATTAATTACCTCTTGTGTGGAAAAATGTGAGAGTTTAGTTTTTAATAGTACCTTATTTAACTGGATTTGCATTGAAATGGTATAGGTTGTTTCTATTCTGTGTGGGAAAGAGCTAAGAATAAATAATCGTATAAATTCTGCTTCTTCCAAGAAACAGAGAAAAAAAGAATAAATCATGCGGGGGGCAATGATTGAGTAATGAAAATCATACGTAGCAACTAAATAGAGACCTGTAAATAAATATGCTGACAATTGAGACAGAGATGCCCTCAAAAGCAGACACTGAAGAAATGTATTCTGTGATAAAAAAGTCTGGGGTAAATCATTTTTTAAAGGGTGAAGGAGGCGGAAGAAAAAAACAAGAGCCATGATCCGTCAATCATGAGCTTCAGTCGTGAAAGAAAAGGAGAAAAAGCTACCCTAAGACATGTGATGAAATACAAATAATACAAACTTTTGTTAATAATATTGCTGATCAGTATTTACACTACAATTAGTTATTTTGTTAATACTTGTGTAATAAAGATTTTAATTTTAATATTACATAATAAGACAATTAGTTAAACATGGTTTTCAGCCAATACCTAAAAGCGAGAATATTCTTACTACAGAGAGAGATAAAATTTAAAAATGAATGTTTCATAAACTTTTCACCTGAAGAAAGTATTGGTAATCAGAATTTTAGAGTAATGTATTCCTTGAAAAGATATGTTTAATAGAACACGAGTTTCGTCCTTGCTAACACGATGAAACCCCCTCTCCATTAAAAATAGAAAAGATTAGCTGGGCATGGTGGCGGGTGCCTGTAGTCCCAGCTGCTCTGGAGGCTGAGGCAGGAGAATGGTGTGAACCCAGGAGGCGGGGATGCAAGTGAGCCCACATGGCGCCACTGCACTCCAACCTGGGCGACAGAGCGAGACTCCGTCTCAAAAAAGAAAAAAAAAAGAACATGAGTTTCGGCTGGACGCGGTGGTTCACACCTGTAATCCCAGGATTTGGGGGAGGCCTAGGAGGGCAGATCACGAGGTGAAGAGATCGACACCATCCTGGGCAACATGGTGACACCCTGTCTCTACTAAAAATACAAAAATTAGCTGGGCATGGTGGCATGAACCTGCTGTCCCAGCTACACAGGAGGCTGACGCAGGAGAATTACTTGAACTAAGAAGGCAGAGGTTGCAGTCAGCCGAGATCACGCCACTGCACTACAACCTGGGCGACAGAGCAAGACTCCATCTCAAAAAAACAAAAAGCAAACAAACAAAACATGAGTTGAGACTGAAATATATTAAATTTTTTAAAATCTGAACTCCACTTGGGGATACTAGAAAATATAGTGTAATCTTCTTTCCTATTTACTACATATCTCTGATTTATTGTCTTCTTATTTATGACATATTTTCTCAAGATAACGCACATTAATTTATGCATTCTAAATATTAAAAGAAAATATAAATTTAAGCCATATTTTAGAAACGCATTAGATTTAATTATAAGGTATATTATGCATATTATCTTACTTGTAACATTCCATTACATAAAAATTCATTTGCTTATTTATTCACATTGAAAACCTCTTAAAATGCTTTTTACAGGCATTTCTGGGTACACTAGGATGCACACAAGTATGTTTTCTAACCTGCAGTATCTCATAGTGATGCAAGAGCTTCAAAACGATTATTTAAGTAACTAAATACAAAATCTTCTGAAATTTAAAATTTTCAAATGTGATCAAAGATCTTTGAACAATATGTTTAAAAACTGCAATTTAAAAACTCTGAAATTAAAATCTTATCATATGCTTATTAAGAGTCTCTGCTTCCAGAACTGGTTTTTCACTTGGGGTGAAACCTGCATTCTTCATTTAGTTGAAGAATTTAAAGTATACTTTTAATGAAATAACTTAGAAAACATCCTCACATGCCTTAATAATACAGATTCTGAGAAAGAGAATTTACATTTCTAAATTTCTAAATTATATTCAAAATTAGAGATAAGGTCTCCCTATGTGCCCACACTGGTCTCAAACTCTTGGGCTCAAGCAATCCTCCTGCATCAGCCTCCTTGGTAGCTGGAACTACAGGCATGCACCACCATGCCCAAATAAATTTTCACAATTTCTAATATTATTTTGGTGTTTAATTAAAGAACCAAGAAGAGAAACTGATAAAAAGCTCTCTCCTAAAAACTACATGATATCAAAATAATACGTGCCAAAAAAACCTATATGCTATGTGGCACAGTTTCGGAACTGAAGTTTATCAGACAGATTCCTTGATTACTGTAATAAGTAACTGGATCCATTAAAGATAATTTTAAGGATGAGGTGTTTTTAAAGTTACAATAGAATAATTTTAAAAGTCACAGTAAGTTTACTTATGCAAAGAAACCTTTACCAGATTTTATATATTCTCTATTGTGGAAAAGTTTTTTCTAATACAATGTTCCTGTCACTATGTATTCTACAGCCCATTCTGGTTTTTGGCCCTCACACCCTCAAAGTATTTACAAATCATTTGTTATTTACTGAAGTAAAACAAACAAACAAAAAAACAAAAAAACTGTTTAAATCAACTACTCGTATTTCTATAAAATGTTTTTATGTGACGAACTTTATATTACCAACATGAAATTATGATACATACACCACTGCTAAACATGAAAAGTAAATACTATACAGAATTAGATTCCAACTGAGAAAATCAATTTAACAAGAGACTATTTTACCTTGGTAGTAAGATTAAAGTCTTCCTCAACTTTTGTAGACTGTGAATTTTCAGTAGTCGGTTTGCCAAAAAGACTAGAGAAAAAAGATAAAACAAAAATGAGCAAATTCATATATTTAAAAAGAAAATCTGCCAGTTCATATCTTGTTGCTCACTCCAAAAAATGAGAACAAAAAACAAAATCTGGGGAAAGATCAGTCCTCAATATATTAAATCATGTTTCTTGGCATAATTAAAATATGCCATCTGGTTTTGTTTTTTTTTTTTTTTTTTTTTGAGACGGAGTCTCGCTCTGTCGCCCAGACTGGAGTGAGATGGCTCGATCTCGGCTCACTGCAAGCTCTGCCTCCCGGGGTTCACGCCATTCTCCTGCCTCAGCCTCCCCAGTAGCTGGGGCTGGAGCCCGCCACCGCGCCCGGCTAATTTTTTGTATTTTTAGTAGAGATGGGGTTTCACCGTGTTAGCCAGGATGGTTTCCATCTCCTGACCTCGTGATCCGCCCGCCTCGGCCTCCCAAAGTGTTGGGATTACAGGCGTGAGCCACCGCGCCCGGCCCCTCTGTTTTTAAAAAAGATTGTGTTTACCTATTTTCGACTCTATCTCTCCAACCTGTAACATCCAATGAACACTCACTCTTAGTTCCATAAAAAATAGTGACCGCCAATATAATTGGCATACCCTGAGTATAATTAGTCCTCACAAGCTGTCCTCTATGATGAACTGAAAATGTACTTAATGGCTGACATAACTTTTGATATCTAAACTGGAACAAACTTGATAACCTAAAATGAGGAAGAAAGGTACAGTTACCTTGTCCCTTATCAATTGTCTATCTCTGATTCAAAGACTAATCTGTGTCACTGGAAAATGACATTCTTTGTTTTTCAGCATAAAAACCACTTAAAAAGGCCGTGTTGCTTCCCTTCACCCTAAAACGCTACAAGAGAGTGCCCTGAAATATCTGAAATGTTGAAAAGCTGAACCTAAAAATGTCAAAATACAAATCTATATTTGTTATTGGGAATATTTTTCTCACAAAAATTGAAACATTAAAAGTAAGAAAGTCTAACTACTTATTTTATACTTTTCCTTCCTTGTTCAGGTCTACATAAACTAGCAAAGCCTTAAAAATCTTCGTAGGTACTTATACCCAAGGAGAGAGACTGCTAGAAAAACTGAGTCCTGATAGTTGGATTTCTCTAAGTACTATATATACAGAGAGAAAGATCTGGAAGTGGGAGCCACTATATATAGTGAAAGTGTCTCCCACTTCCAGATCTTTCTTCTGCAGAGCTTCATGGCAGTCTCCAACCTTTAAATATTTAGCTCATCTAAGCACAGATTACTGAAAAGATAAACTCAATGACCAACCAATAAGCTCTGTATTTACCTGTTCCTGAAAAACAACTAAACGGAGTCTCAGTCATGTTACCAAAAACCCAACTGAAGCTCCATGACTTATTTGACAGCCAATCTTCCCCCTGCTTTACATGTACATGGGTAGGACATCACAGGCTTGGAAAAAGAGGCAAACGGGAGGGGACACCTGCTAGGCCACAGATCTATGTAATTCAGCAACCTTCAATCCCCTAGCACTCAAGGGGCTCTAAGCCACTCCTGTGAGATTTGGGGTGAAAGAACAGAATAGGACATTTCTATTCTGATTGTGGAGACTTTTCTGAGTTGGTCTTTTTTTCTAAATCTTTCAAGAGAAATCTTGAAGTTTGCCCATTCCTCCAATTAAACAAGCAAAAAAAGCAGCAATCTATTCAGGACTTCTTTGAACCCTATTTTAGTATGCCTTTCTAGATAACTCCCAATGTCTTCTGTGTTTTTGGTCCTCTAATTTATCTTCATCAAACTTGTCATAAGATCCAATATTCTGATCTCTTTGGTAAAACCCTTACTCCTACCAATCCTGGGATTGTTTCTCTTCAAACTTGGCCTTTCCCTGATAATTCCATTCTTATCTACTTCTACTGGGTTTTCCAGCTAATTCCATTATTCTTTTCCATTTGTTTAATCAGATCCATCCCCTTTTCCTTTCTATTATTCAAACACTCACTTACATGATGATATAAAAACAAGAGTAATGGGCTTTGAAATGAGTTTAAATATTACTTCTGCTACCTCTTATATTTAAATAAGTCACTTTGAGTTTCAGATTCTCCATGTGAACAACAATTTTTCCAGGATATTAAATAGAGTTTAAAATATGAAAGTATTTTGATTAGTCTCCAAGAGTCCTTAAAATCCTAAAATTCCATGTGCTTTAATTTTAGCTATAGAAAAACGGGGCTGGCAGAAAGAAATAAAATAATAGAAGAAAAGAACACCAAGGAAAGCAGAGAAGAAAGTAATCAGGAAAAGATTATAAATAAGTCATGAAAGAAGAGAAAAGACTCTAGAAAAGAAAATTAAGAGTGTATGCAACTAAGAGGGGACTGCTTTGAAGAAGAACTAAACTAAGAAGTCAGTAAATAGAGAATTCTATAAGAAATAGCCTCTAAATATGATTAACATATCTATATGTAGATATTCTCCACTAAGAGTGAAATAATCCATCTATAGGATTTACCTCGTATTGCATATGAAACAAAAGCCTATGTCTTGTGGCCACAGCTAAGTAAGATCTGCTCTAAAAACGCTGGTGATAAAAACAAGGTACTGGTTACCACTTTAAAGGTTAAACATGTTAGAACAAAGTCTTGGATTAATCAATGTTCTATGGGAAATCTCTAAAAAGAGTTAACATATAACAAAATGTGAATTTGTGAATTGATCCCATCTGGTCCTGTACCTTGATCCTAGTGATCCACAGGTCTCCATCAATCTATGCCGAGGTGGAAGAGAAGGGATTAGGGAGCAAGGTAAGCAGATGGCAAACTCAAGGGTCAGCTACTTTTTAGCTGTGACATCATAGGCCAATTAATCAACCTCTCTGAATCACATTTGCCTGATTAATACAAAGTAGGTGACACAGATGCTTTGCAAAGCTGTGTGATGACTATGTGAGATGATAAATATTAAGCACATAATACGTTGTCTAGCCCAGAGTAGAATACTCGGCAGATAGTGATTTCTTTTCTCTATATTTTCTGAGTTAACATATACGTTTTAAAAAACCGCAAAGTCTTACCTGAATGTGCACTCTACAGAACTCACATCCACTATTAAATAAAAGAGTAAAATACATTAAATCAACAAATATAAATAAAAAATACAGAATATTAAAAACATAAGAGGGCATGATGGCACATGCCTGTAATCCCAGCTACTTGGGAAGGTGAGGCAGGAGGATCATCTGAGAGGCCCAGGAGTCTGAAAGCAGCCTGGGAGACATTGCAAGACTTCAACTTAACTAGAAGAATCATGCACACTTTCATGCGTGATTCAGGTCTTGGTTTAAAAAGCATAATACTCTGACACTTTGTTACAAAGACTCAGATGATTTGTTACAAAGCATTCTTTTGGGACCATACGTTGAGACTATAGTAAAATTATTATTAAGTATACTATTGGTAGGAAATTAATGCATTAAGATTGCTTATTTCCCCTCCTTTGTAGTTCTCAAATGCAAGGAAAAATGGAATTTATCACAATTTGATCTCTGCAAGTGAACTACAGTGTACAATAGTCATAATCCAAACAGAACCCTATAAGACTGACAGAAAACTGTATTATTAGCAGAATTGGTATAAGTGGACAGTGTCAAGCTTAGAAAGTATAATTTCTAGACAAATGGACTAGAAGCAGTTAGAACAGAGTATACAGTAGTCTCTTATCTGCTGTATGTGTAGAAAGAAACACACACAACATGATTTCCCTCTGCTCTCATACCAAAATCATTAAAACAGAAGACATCTGCGACCAAATGTGTGGAGGATTTTCTCCACCAACAAATAAGCAATGAATTCTGTAGCAAAAAACAGCTGACCGTCCTCTATTTAATTCCAACACTGTCTATCTAGAAATAGTCTCAGATCCCACAGACTGAGTGCTCAGTCTCACAAGACTTCCCTCACACACCAGTTGCAAATCTGGGTCTCTTTAATTTCTGTGATTTCAGTTACTCATGGTCAATGATAGTCCAAAAATATTAAATGTGGAATTCCAGAAATATACAAGTCATAAGTCCTAAATAATGTGTCATTCTAAGGAGTACAATGAAATATTAAGGCATCCTGTTCCATCTCATCCAGGTCATGAATCATCCCTTTGTATATGCTATCTGCCCATTAGTCATCAAAATGGCCTGTTCCTGTATCCCAACCATCAACATTATCATGGCTCAATGATCCAGGGTCACATGAAGCAGATGATCCTCCTTCTGATGTGTGGTCAGACAGCAAGAAATAATTAGTAGCCTAACACCACATGACAACTCCTACCTCATTCACCTGACTTCATCTCATCACATAGGCATTATATCATCTCACAGTCATCACACAAAAAAGAAGGGCGAGTACAATACAAGACACTTTGAGAGACCGTATTCACCTAACTTTGATTACAATGTATTGTTATTGTTATATTTTATTATGAGTTCCTGTTAATCTCTCACTGTGCCTAATTTATGAATTAAACTTTATCACAAATATGCACTTATAGAAGAAAAAAAGCATGGATGTATAGGGTTCCATACTATCCACAGTTTCAGACATTCAATGGGTGTCTTAGAAAATACCCGCCTTGGATAAGGATGAATTACTGTACTTGTGTGTGTGTGTGTGTGTGAGAGACAGAGAGAGAGAGAGAGGGGGGGAGAGAGAGAGAGAGAGGGAGAGAGAGAGAGAGAGAGAGAGAGAGAGAGAGAAACAATACAGATCTCCACTCTCCACAAGAAGCAGATAAAAAAGACAACACTTTTCCTCACACATGACCCTTAGGTTTTGACAATTCTGGAAAAATGCTGGCATGTGTACTCCCCAGTCTAGACAATTTCCTAGACCCTGTGTATATATGCTGCTTTAGTTGCAAAAAGTCAGGTAGGATCTTGGGAGATTTCCTCTTGGACGCCAGAAATATTAACCACATCAACATTATACCTAACAACTCTAAAATAATTCTTTTGAACAGATTACCACTGAAGAACTTGTAAGTTAAATCCAATTGACTTTTCAGTTATAATCTTACTGCTGAAATTCTCATATTTAAAAGAAATTTGCAACATCACTTTCTCTGACTCCTCTCCTACTTTTCATTAGCCACTGCTCAGTCTCCTTTACCAAGTCCTGTGACTCTGTGAAATGTTGATACTCTCAGGATTTTGTCAATGGCTTTCTTCTTATTCTACATCTTCTGCATCATGGATAAGCTCAGTGAGATCTATGGCTTTGCTTAATAATTATAATAAAATTATTCTAAGCCTGCATCTCCAACCAGAGTTCTATCTCCAGCTAGAAATACGTATAAACCAATTACCTACTGAAAATATCCCACATGAATGTTTCATTGAACTCAATATGTAAAGAAAATGGTTGGTCTGTCCCATGACTGTTTGCACTTTTCTGTTGACCTGACAATTTCTTACTCCTTCCCCATGAGCATTCCCCATGTGGAAACTTATGAATGACCTGAAATTTCTTCTCTCCCCTAGCTTTTTCAACTCAATAATCACTAAATCATATTAACTGTACCTCTTTTCTGCATTTGCTTTATCTTTCCATTGCCACTGGAAATACAAACTTATTTATTTTATATTTATATTTCCTAGTTAGACATGGCCCCTTAACTGATGGCTTTCACAGGAAAAAAGCAACCCTACCTGTAGGGGATCAGACAAGGTGGTTAAAAAAATTATAAAGATAGTTATAGGAAATAGACACAAAACTTCTTGGAAGGCTGGGGGGTTGCATAGCTTCAGTAAATGATTTGGCTGAAAACAGCCTAATCTTCTTTACTTTGAGTTGGTAGCAATAGAGCAAATATCTAGGGAATGTGGAGGAGTTTATCTAAATACCTTGTTTACTCACGTGGTCCTAAGACAAAAGTTTGATCATCCGAGGGTGCATGATTGCTTTGTACTGGGGGTTGGCAATCTTAATTACCCTCTAGTGATGTTTACTCAACAGCTTTGTCATTTAATCTGTACTAAATAAATGTGAACTTTGCAGGCTTATCGAGGCCAACAATGCAGACTCAGGCAGCAGAACCCCTTACCTGCAATGACAGGCAAAAAATCTGTTTCAGTATATGTCTCTCATCTGTCACTTAGGTCAGTGTCCATGGGATGGACCTGGCAGGTGGCAAGACAAACTATGCAAAAGGATCGTGATGGACCCCTCAAAAATGAAGGTGAAAAGAACTGCGCAGGCAGCGAGTAAGTCATTGGTGCCTGCTCAGGATTTCCAAGTTCGGGGGAAATTGTTCAGGCGAGGGTTTCATCATGGGACAACAATTATCAGCACAAAAGAAAGAGTATATAAAAGTATTGAAAAAGCTGCTTAAAGCTAGTGGAGACTTGGTATCGTGGTCCCTCAATTAAGGGACACAATGCAAACTGTTGTATTCCACAACCCATGGTTATGGAATTCCAAATTCAGCTTACCAAATGGATTTTAGACAAAGTTTTATTGGAGTACAATCACACCTATTTCTTCACATGTTATCTATGACTGCTTTCATGCTACAATGGTAGAGTTGAAAAGCTGTGATAGAGACCACATCACCTAATATATTTCCTGTTTGGCACTTTACAAGAAAAGTTTGCCAATGTCTGGTTTATACCATGACCAGAATGCTCTGATACTTAAATCTAATCTTGGGACTCCCCTGCTCAAACAATTCCAATGAATCTGTGCAGAAAACATTGCTGGATTCCAATGCATAGAAATTATTTTTTCTTTCTTACAGCAGAAACAAAAGTTTATTTACATATTTATTATTCCATTACTCCCATCTCATCGACAAAATGAGAAATCATTATTCTAAGCTAATCACAGTAAGAACATTTGCTTTTCTAGTGACTGGTTTACAAATGAGTATTTGTACTCAGAGGCTGATGGAGGAGAATCACTTGAGTCCAGGAGGCAGAGGGGGTAGTGAGGTAAGATCACACCGTTGCACTCCAGCCTGGGCGAAAGAGGGAAACTCCATCTCCAAAAACACAAATATTTAAAATGCATTCCAGTATTTTAAATATTTTCATTTTAATTTCTAATATTAGTTGAAGCAGTAAAGACTCCCACTTCAATAAAAGCTCTCTGATATAAGCTATCATTTGATGTTGACTTTCAGTGGCTATGAAAGACAGCCTAATTAAATGTGTTTTAGAGTTAAAATCGCAAACTATGAAGCCTGAAATCAAAGCGGAGCTAACTGTATTGAGTACACCTAAAATATAAGATAAGTAAAAAAAAAGGAAGTTCCAAAATAATATGTACAGTGTACAACTATTTATTGAAAATTTAAGACATGAAAACAAATTCTAGACATAATCTAGAACCACACACATATGTGGTGAATTTCTGGGGTTGTGTTTGTTTGCTTGTTTGCTTTTTGAGATGGAGTCTCACTCTGTTACCAAGGCTAGAGTGGCACAATCTTTGCTCACTGCAACTTCTGCCTCTTAAGTTCAAGCAATTCTCCTGCCTCAGCCTCAAGAGTAGCTGAGATTACAGGCACCCACCACCACAACTGGCTATTGTTTGTTATTTTTAGTAGAGATAGGGTTTCACTATGTTGACCAGGCTGGTCTGGAACTCCTAACCTTCAGTTATCTGCCCACCTTGGTCTCCCAAAATGCTAGGATTACAGACATGTGCCACCATGCACAGCCTGTTGTAACATGTTTTAAACATGCATGGGAATGACAACAAAAACTAATTCAGGCTGTTTTGTACCTCTAGGCAATTAATTACAGTAGCATAAAAAGATACATAAAAAGATTACAGGCATGTGCCACCATGCACAGCCTGTTGTAACATGTTTTAAACATGCATGGGAATGACAACAAAAACTAATTTAGGCTGTTTTGTACTTCTAGGCAATTAATTACAGTAGCATAAAAAGATACTAAGGCCAAGTGTTTTAGAGTCACGCTTCTAAAACACCGTGTCTAGCAAAGAGTCATCAAGTAATGATTTTTAAAAATTATAAGTCACACACGCACACAAACACAATCACCTAATCAGAAAAACAAGAAACCGATTTTCTTTAGATTCTCAGAGTGACAACACTCACAACTGTCATGTCAGCAAGTGAAACTTTACTCAAAGTAAAGATCAGAATTCCAATCAGCATTTGAACCACTGCAAATATTTCACAGTGTCAAAATTCACCTGCCTTAAAACCGAGCACGTATAGAAATTGCAAATTGGAAACTTTATAGTATCAGGATATTAAAGAAGAACCACATGAGGTACAGAAGAATTTATTTTAAATCTCTAAATCTTACGCTTGTAAATGGCATTTTCTCAAACATGAATACTAACATTGGCATTATTTGTATCAAATTTTCCCATCCAATTTGGAAAAGAAAACAACATTGGGAATAAAAAGGCTCTTGGCATTTCAAATATTTTAATGTTCTTAATTCCAGATTAAAATTAAAATTACAAAATTTACCTGCTTTGAATGTTTCTCTGTCCTTCAATTCTAAGGCTTTATTTGGAAGAGAAATTTTCATTCCACAGGTAGGCTAAAATGGTTTGGAAACACAATAATTATTATATAATGTATACTTCATAAAATAAGTAGTTAATACTCAAGATAAAAATATAAAAGTTATTACCTTCAGAAGACCACCTTTATCAGGAGACTCTAAAAGAAAAGGGACATATATAATTGATTATACGCAAGCCTGTCAAAGTCAACCAAACATTCATGCCGTGTGAATATGAAGATGAATCCTCATGCTTGGATTGAAAAGGGATTACACTAGGTTTTGGGGTCTTTTGGGTTATTGCGTTTGTTAACATGCCAGCGTGACAGAAATATACCTAACAAAATTTAAAAAATAAATTTCCTCAAACATGCTGTGAAGATTTCAACAGTCAAAATATATTTCAAGTGACATTAACTAAAGCAGAAAATCCTAATACCGGTAAGAGTAAGCTGCCATAAAAGGAAAGAGGTTGAATTTAGTAAGATGACCAAGATATGACCCCTCCACCAAAAATAAATAAATAAATGTCCAAGCTAATGGTAGAATGCTATGACATATTATTAAAGAAACACATCAGAATCACTTATGTCAATATACTACAAGTAGCTATTATGTTCTTCAATTTGTCCTGTAATTTAAGAATTGCAAAGCTCCGATGAGAATTCAAAGGTACAATTTACTTATCATTGCAGAGAATGTTCTAAATTCATCAGCATAAATATCTACTTACAGAATAAAAGTTTATAAATATATTTATTTTTGAACCTCTGTGAAATACGAGTATTTTCACATTTCTGGGGTTCTCTAGTTTAGTCTTCTTAAAATTTCCTGATCCACTTATACAGAAAAGTCAAAGCATACTCATCAACAAACTAATACAGTCCAGGTGCCATGGCTCATGCCTGTAACTCCAGAACCTTGGAAGCCCAAAGAGGGCGGATCTCTCAAGGCCAGGAGTTCCAAAGCAGCCTGGCCATAATAGCAAAACCCTGTCTCCACAAAAAATACAAAAATCATCCAGGTATGGTGGCACATGCCTGTAACCCCAGCTACTTGGGAGCCAGAGCTGTGAGAATCACTTGAACCCAGGAGGCCCAGGTGGCAGTGTGTCAAGATCATGCCACTGCACTCCAGCCTGGATGACAGAGAGAGACTCTGTCTCAACAAAAGAAAAAACACCTGATATGAAAGTATCAAAAACTAGACGTCAATTTCCAGAGACTTTTTACATATCATTAACCTGCATATTTCAATTTTAGAGTAATGGTTATTGAAAATAACAGTTTTATTGTTCAAGGAATGAATTCTACAATTGCTTTGTTGCTAAAACTAATTCTATTTGTTATACCATGTGAGTTGTTAAGCCACTGTTATGAAAAAGCTTTTATAGAAAGCTTAGCTTCAAGAAAAAACAGACATTTCTTTGACATAGAAATATCTCTCCTTTCATCAAATAATATGAATATAACATGCTTAATCTCTCATTTTTCTCTACTTTGTTATTTTTCAGTAAGACACACTCTAATATATTTAGACATATCAAGTATATATGTTGTTTCCTTTGAGAGTTGATTGATCAATAATGAAGACACTTCAGGGATATAAACTGTCTAAAACACACAACATTTATGTCCAAGCATTTTAAGGCTAAATATGCATGACCGTGTTGCAGGTATGTGTTTTAGAAAAAAAGTGCTTAAAATTGTATTCAATACACTTTAAATAAAAACCCGCTTTAATTACGATGAGAAGATCGTTCTCGATTCATTAATATCTTTAAACTTTACTTCTGAAGCACTGAAGAAACCTCAGAAATTCATATATAGGAAATGATACCATTAATTCATCTGCTTGTTTTAGGTAAAAATATGATAAATGTACATCCTCACTAAGTGCAAAGAAAGCAGAGTGTCATGAGATAGGAAATGAATATGTAACCAAAATATTTTCCTTTATGAAGAAAATAGCTGTCTTTGACCTTTCTAAGACAAGATAAAAAAGCAAAACACGCAGAGATGAAACATTCAGAGCTATCTCACCATCAACGAACCGTTTATCACTTGGCATTTAGGAATCCTATGTATGGTTGAAAACTCTGGTTTTAAATTGTGATCTGATTATCCCTGAAGTTCAAAATCGATGCAGAGGAAGCAAGCAGGGAAATACTACCTTCGTTATTTTTCTAAATTACTTTTTTTTTTTATAAAGGTGTACACTGGAGTTTTTTAAAATCAGGACAGGTCACGTGGCATGGCTCTAAAGATTAGTGAGCCACATTTGTAATGGCTATTGAAATGTATGGCTATGCATCCTTGCATTTTAATTACTTCACTTTTAACTTCTAACATAGCGTGAAGTAGGACATACACTTAAACAAAGGCTTGTTGACATCTGTAATTATTATGATGCTTTTTAGTCACCATGAAGAGAGTCTAATTAAATGTGGTGGAAAGTAAAAATGCACACTATGATTTTTTTTTTCTTTTGTCTGTGTCTCGCCCTGTCGCCCAGGCTGGAGTGCTGTGTCGAGATCTCGGCAGAATACAAGCTCCACCTCTCGGATTCAGGCCATTATCCTGCCTCAACCTCCTGAGTGGCTGGGACTACAGGCACCCACCGCCACTCCTGGCTAATTTTTTGTATTTTTATTAGAGATGGGGTTACACCGTGTTAGCTAGGATGGTCTGGATCTCCTGACCTCGTGATCCGCCCGCCTCGGCCTCCCAAAGTGCTGGGATTACAGGCATGAGTCACCACGCCTGGCCTGAAATCTTAAAATAAATGAAAAACAAGCTAATCGCTGAAGAAAAATAAAAAGTTGCTGTAGAATGACAAGAACATTGTACACCCATTTACATATGGTTTTTGCAAAAAATGTTAATGCCAATATGTATATGCTGAGTGATGAGGAGATAAGTGATCTTGAATCAGAGGAGCAAATCATGACACTGAGAAAATAAATGCAAAAGCTGAACATAGAGTGCTACACCATGTGTCTTTAATGCAACACATTATAATAATTTGTATCATTACAAATATTCATCATGTTCTTTAATATGTCCTGTCATTGAGAAAGTACACAGTTCGGATGAGAATTCAGCTGAATGTAGATTTGACATCTCATCAGTGAAAGTGTTATGAATTGATCAGCTTGGATATATACTTGGAGCATAATACTAAATATAAATATTCATTGATTTTCATACCCGTATGCTACAATAGTATCCAACATTTTTGTAATTTCTGTCTTTGCCATCTCAGTATTTCTTGATCCACTGATGGAGGAAGATGTACAAACCTCATCAGGAACAGCAAATTTAATTAGCCCTCAATAGTGATGTATTTGTTATAAATTTAGTTGCAACAGACTTATTAAATATTAACAAAATTTTCTAGGTTAAAATCAGTAAAATGATTTTACTGATTTGGTATATCATGTTATTCGCTAATGAGGTTTTATAAAATGGCAATTTACCAACACAATTTGCTTCCTTAAAAATAAAGCCAAGGTTCTTACATTCTAGTATATGTTATTCAAATTGTGAATATCAACAAAATATATACATATATATATATTTGATGCCTCATAGTAATAAAGAAAATTAATGAGTCACTGAGGTTTAGTCCAATTCTAGTAATCCTCATGATTCCAATAGTCTCTGGAGCACCCACACTCTAACATTCTGCAGTAAAAATATTCTAAATGCTTCCGAAGTGAGTTCACTCCATTTTCCTTCATACAAAATCCAAAATAATCTAGCTGGCTTCTCTCTTGTCCCCTGCTTCCTGCCTCATAATCTCTCTTCTTTAGCGAAACTAATCTCTAGACTTGTGCTCTTGTTTCTTCCCATTCAACACACATTCTTTCCTTTTTCTTTGTTTAGCAGTAGTATCTTCCATCTACAATTTCTATTCCATTGCCCCTTTCTTCTTCTCCCCTAACTAAAAACATACTCAAAAATAGGAGCACCATAATGCTTTCTCCTGACCCTTTTCTGTCCTGACCTTCTACCCAATGGCGCTTCTTCCACATTTTTTCCAACAAAGGTCTCTCATCTTGCTACTCAGAGCAAGGTCCAAGGACCACCAGCAATAGGATCACCTGACAACTTACTAAAAATGCAGAGTCCCTAGTCGGCTGAATCACAGTGTGAATTGTTAACAAGGTTTTCAGATGATTTTCTAAAGTTTGAAAACTTATGGTCTATACGGAGAGTATATGATGAATTATATACATGTGTGGCCATGCATATATGCTTATTCTCAACTATTGCAAATAGAACACAGCTCTCCATTGTCAGCTGCTTCCATCCCTAATGGCTTCCCACCAGTGAGAAAGACAGGAAGAGCCAGAATATTTTTGCTGTAATTCTCTGGTATGTTTTGGCACTAGAAAGTCACTTTATATTCTTCCCAAATTTCTAACCATACCCGATCTTTTCCTAAAGAATCATTTCATTTTACCATCCTCCATTATATAAACCTGCCTCTTGTTCCTTCCCATCCTCTCTGTACTCTCTTTCTCGATCTTCATTTCCTCTTTTACTACTTTCTCCTTTATTATTTTCTCATTTTCCTCAGCTCTTGGAATACCTTGAATTCAAACTAATAATTCAGTTCCTTTTCAGCACTCTCAATATACTCTGTTGCCAACACCTGATAAGAAGTATAACTCATCACCTTTTCACTTCTCTTTTTTCCGTGCTTTGCATTGAGGAGGTAATTTTCTTCATCTATTAGAGGATATCCTTCCTCATCAGTTTAGATAAATATGTGGTCAAATGACTTTTTAAATAAAAAATGGTTCTTACCTTCTAATTTTCCATTTAAGGTATCGAATACTTTTTGATGTGTAGCTTTGGGTAAATACACATCCTTCTGTGAAACAGTCTCACAGGGACTCTGTTAAAAGTAATATCAATAAATAATTTCAATGAAAAAATCCTAGTAATGAAGAGTATCAAAATTTCCTAAGTAAAATCTTTTTTAAAAACAGAATTTCCTAGTTTGCAAACAATTCGACTTAAGAGCACACACGTATAGAAAATCAAAACATTTTGATAGAAATCACCATCAATCCCACAGAAATACAAACTGCCATCAGAGAATACAATAAACACCTCTACACAAATAAACTAGAAAATCTAGAAGAAATGGATAAATTCCTCGACACATACACCCTCCCAAGACTAAATCAGGAAGAAGTTGAATCTCTGAATAGACCAATAATAGGCTCTGAAATTGTGGCAATAATCAATAGCTTACCAACCAAAAAGAGTCGAGGACCAGATGGATTTACAGCAGAATTCTTCCAGAGGTACAAGGAGGAACTGGTACCATTCCTTCTGAAACTATTCCAATCAATAGAAAAAGAGGGAATCCCCCCTAACTCATTTTATGAGGCCAGCATCATCCTGATACCAAAGCCAGGCAGAGACACAACAAAAAAAAGAGAATTTTAGACCAATATCCTTGACGAACATTGATGCAAAAATCCTCAATAAAATACTGGCAAAACGAATCCAGCAGCACATCAGAAAGCTTATCCACCATGATCAAGTGGACTTCATCCCTGGGATGCAAGGCTGGTTCAATATACGCAAATCAATAAATGTAATCCAGCATATAAACAGAACCAAAGACAAAAAAAAAACATGATTATCTCAATAGATGCAGAAAAGGATTTCACAGACAATAAACTCTGATCAAATTAAGATGTATAACATATCCTTTTGTATCACAGAAGATAATTCCAGAGACATACTCTACAAAGTCATTATGGATTGCCAATCACGAATCTTAACCACTACCTATAAAAAATAAATCTAGGATTTATTTGCCACATGCTATATTCTTCTATAATAAATTCAAAATAAGATGCAGTTTTGGCTATCATAACTTTCCATGTCTTTATTAAACAAGCCCTAGAAATATCACATATGTGGGGACCAATATGAAATGGTGGGGTTATACCTCCTACGGGGATGTATCTATATCTAGGGAGGAGGGTTATTGGGATACAACTCTCACTAGAATCGCTCATGTTCCTTTGTAACAAAGGCATTTAGAAACAGCATAAGAATTATATATTGAGACTATCTCCCTTACCAAAGACATTCCAGGACACTAAATCCTCCCCTCTCATCCCAGAGAATATTTGCTTACATTTCACGGTAAACAGGTATCTCCGATCTCTGCTTCTAATCTTTAACTTCTACTTCATATAGCCTTCCCCTTTGTGTAGATCTCAAGTCTTCCTCTTCCTTTCTTGTATTAGTGCACACTATTGGATTTAGGACTCACACAGATAATCCAGGATGATCTCATCTTGAGACTCTGAACTCAGTTACGTCTGCAAAAATCCCTTTTTAAAATGGACCACAATGACAAGATCTGGGCAGACATATATTTGAGCAGGCCACCGCTCAATTTTTTTTTCTTTCATTGATGCCAATGTCCAAAAACATTGGCATCAATGAAAGAAAAAATGAATTTGGAATATACTAAGCATTGCTGTAGAATTTTTAAGAGGTTATGGGAATTCTTTAATGTACTTTCATATCACCATTGTAAAACTGATAACTACATCTTTTTAAATCTTTACACTAAAGGCATCTATTCCCTTTTAATCTACTGGGGAAAAAATGGCAGCATACTTCCAAATAGTTTGAGTTAAATGCTATTTCTGGATAAACATATACCTTGAAACACATTTCAAGTGATTATTTTTCATCTTCTCACCTATGTAGTCACCTACAACTGCAACTGTATTCATTTAACCAGCCTTTACTGATAACTTTTGGTGTCTTTCCTATACTTATTAGAATGGGACACACAAAGGAAAGGCAGGACTACAGATTCAGTCTTTAAAAACTTACAGTACTATTGGGGAAAAAAGAGACATACACATTAGACAACAAAGAAATAATGACAGTGAAATCCACTGAAATAGAGGAGATACTTATGTGCCTTCATGATGGTCTGCAGTTTTCTTGAAGGCAAAATATGTATTTCTTCAGCTGCCTTTATTCTTTTTCCTTTTAGATTATATTTTTTATTGCTAATCTTTCTTCTTGTCCAGCCATTTATATTCACAGCATGAAGTTAGTGAAAACAATTGGCATCTCTATTCATTTCTTTTTGTATGAACAATTGCAGAAGTCTTGGGACAAGAAAAACCGGTAATAGTTTAGCTCCTATTTTTTTCTTAAAATTTTCTTGAAAATTATATTCTATGTTCATATTGTTAGTAAATGTCATTACTACACCATAACTGTGTATAAAATCCTGTGAGAAATATCAGTAACACATGAAGCTTAGTTTATTTTATAATAAAATGAACACTCTGTCAATTAAATACCATGTGATAAGAGTTTTGAAATTTCCCTTTTTCTAATTAAGAAGCCCAGCTTTGAGCAGCTATTGCCATATTTAAAATTTATACTTTGCTTTTTCCTTATCAGACTCCATAATTTTTTCTAAATTTGTTGTAAAACCAAGTAGTAAAGTCATAAATATAAATAGGCCTAAGTTTTTTGGAATTGTCATGTTTCACTGAATCTCTAATTTTCTAAATTTGTAGGAAAGACCACTTATATTTGTCAAATTCAGATACAGTATTTCAGAAAAAATACGATCTTCACCTTCACCCTTTGATATATACCCACTTTATCACTCTTCAGTGAGTACCATATTATAGAGTCTTTTTCTTTAACCTAATGAAATGGATAAATTAAAGGATTAGGAGTCTTCTTAAATTACCCCTTGTACATAAAGTAAATCTGCTTTGTATTTTAATTCACCAACTGATCGCATATAATACAAATGTGACTTGTATTCAGATAAATCCATTTAACATAGATACAGAGGTTACTTATAAAATACAGGTAAAGAAAGAATATTTCAAAAGCAAGTTCTTTGGATTCAAAGGAATCCTTCAATTATTTAGAGAAAAATGTTAAATTATTGTTATTTTATGTTTATTATGTTTGGGATTCAAAATTTGATGAAATAATGTTTTGCATTTGCAAATAAAGGGGGTTAAATTTAATGCAAAAATGTCACACTAGATAAATGAGGGTGAACCTAATGAGCTTCTTACAAAATGTAAGAAACTTACAGCCAATAGTATTAAGGGCTTTCCATGTGCCAAAAATTGGGTTCAGTTACTTGCTTTATTGTCTCTTTAAAGAACAGAAAATAAATAATATTAATTTTGGAAACGAGAAAAGCTTAGAAAAAAAGTAGCTTGACCAATCAAGATAACACTGCTTTTGGATGAATCAGTTAGAGCCAGATTCTCAGGTACACTCTATCAGTTATTAAAGAAAGCTCCAATTCATGCTCCTGCATTTCTCCCTAGCCAGTTTGGAGTAGAAGCAGGCAAGCAGCTGAGATCACTTTATTCAGAGTGCCAGTAAGAATTACCAGGAAATCTGACTGTGCAGCACAATTCAACAGCTGGAAACTTTCAGTCCAGTTGCCACTGTCATTCTAGATATGTATGCAATTCCGTAAGCTGGGCTTAGGTTTCATTTGGAGCTGCCTTCAATATTTATCGATAATTCTGTAGCATCATTCAAATCAAGGAAAACTCCACCTTGCCTAGTCAAACTCACATTACCTGCTTTTTGAAAAAAGGAGAGAAATTTTTCTCTCTCTTCTGACATTTGTTCTTAAAAAAAAAAATATATATATATATATATATCAAGAAACCTCTTTCTTCTTTTTTTTGTTGTTAAATGTGGTTGGTACACATAGTAGAAGTAGGGTATACATTTCATGTTGCATTTGTGCCTAATTTACTAGCTACTATATTAATAACCATTATTAAAAATACTTTTTTGAACATATTACTTGTTTTTACAAATTAACTTACATTATATGGTTAAAAAATGAATTTTCTTAATGTTGTTTGACCTTGTAGGACAACACTTTTTACTGCTCATTGACCACAGGTAATGAATGAATATAAAACATAAACACATATATTTATGCAAAAAATCACAAAAATTAGCAATCACAATTTAATTCTTTAGCCAATAATATCTGTAGATATGTAGATAAAATCTTTATTTAAATTATTTAAATCATCTCCCTTTATCTTAATTTCTGGTTTTCTATAACCATTTGGACTAGAGAAATCATATACATGCTGTCATAAAAATTATAAACTCCATTATACAATCTTATGTAAATTTATCTTAGAATTATATTGATGTAGCTCATTTTACAAAATACCTACAGAATCACACTTGTGCTAGAAAACTAAAATATTAAAAAAGGTTTTGAGTTCTATCTTAAAAAATAACAAAATAGGAAAAGAAAGAATAAAAAGGTGGAAGAATGAGAAAATTATAAACTATCCATAATAAACCTGTATGACAAGTCAGTGGTATATATGCTCTATCATGAGGGAAGAACTCTGAAAAGATCCTCATGGGTTTTCTAAATAATTGAGGGTTATAAGAAGAAAAAACAATGAGTTTTTTCTTACTATCTTTATTAAAATAAAAATGTCTGCATAAAATAAGTAGACTAGCAGTAGTTGATTTTGTTTGAGGTGTGTATGTGTGTGTGTGCGCACGCACATGTGCGTAGGTGTGTGTCGACTCAATTTTAGATTCAGGGATAATTTGAAAGAATATTTAATAAAAGTCTTACGTCTTTATTAAAAGTTTCTGATTGATAATGCTTAAAATCTGAAGAGCAGATAGGAATAAGGACAAAGTCCTGAAGAGGTGCTTTTCTCATTTTTCCCTGTTTAATTTTTAATGTTTCAATGTTTTCAATTCTCCATGAGGGAGTCAATTCATGAGTGTCCATTATTTGAAGGATACTCTTATCTATGAGAGGGGGGTGGATCACCTGGGGTCAGGAGTTTGAGACCATCCTGGCTAACATGTTGAAATTCTGTCTCCACTACAAATACAAAAATTAGCTGGTAGTGGTGGCAGAAGTTTGTAATCCCAGCTACTTGGGAGCCTGAGGCAGGAGAATCACTTGAATGAGGGAGGCAGAGGTTGCAGTGAGCTGAAATCACGCAACTGCACTCTAGCCTGGCCAACAAGAGCGAAACTCCATCTCAAAAAAAAAAAAAAAAAAAGGAATGCAATAAGAAAATTAAAGTACCCTTGCTTTCAAGCAGTTGACAGTCCAATGCAGAACCCATGCAAGTAAATGGAAAATTTTAATACAACCTTGGTCTTGCGAAGCTAGGGTTATAAAGTGGGGGCCTCAGGAATCCGTAGGGAAAAAAACCTTTTAATAGTCTTGAAAGATCAGGAAACATTTCTTGGAGACAGTGATATCTGGAAAATAAGCAAGAGTTCTCTACACAAATTTAGCAGGATGAATGCTGAGAAATGGGAAAAGATTCCAGATGGAGGAGTACTATATTAAAGAGTTGACAATTGAACTGTAATTGATTTTCCAAACTTGAGGAAAGAAAAAGAGTTCAATTCCTAATAATAGCTGAGGCAGAAATATAATCAGAGGCTAAGACACAAAAGTTATTTTAAGCCAAATTTTGAAGTTTGGACTTCATGCTGAGGAAAAGGTTTCTTATAACTTAGTCAGATTTGTGTTTTAGAAAAATTAGGCAACAGGCATATTTAATTAGATGATAACAAGACCATAGGCAGAAAGGACTGTAAGAAAGTGCTTTAAAGTAAACTGGCTGAGAAATTACTGGTGGTTTCAATGAGGGTAATTTAGAAGGCACATGCTGATATTCACAAGAAAGTTATTATCTTTTATCTATGAGATTATACCTTTTAAAATTTCACTTAAGACATAATTGTTTAATACATAGCTATATATTAGGATAGTTTTTCTTTAATTATTTAATACAAAACATTTTAGAATCTTTGAGTAAAACAAGAACAATTATGTTGTATATTGTTGATATGGCATAAAAATTACACTATAGCTGGTGCTATTTAAAAGTGTTCTCTGAAAACCAGCATCATTAGCATCAATTAGGAAATTGTTAGAAATGCAAATTAATGGGACCCATCCCAAAACTACTGACTCAAAATTCCTGGATTTGGGCCCAAGGTATCAAGGCTATTCTGATGACTACTTGGATTTAGATTACGTAGCCAAGGTCAAACATACTTAAAGACAGAATAAATCTAAGGAGAAAAGTAATGCAAAAAGTAATGCATGGCCTTATGTTCAAAAACTACAAAAAATTGTAAAGTAAGAGGGAAATATCAAGTATCACAATTTTTAATAAAATGAATGCAACTTTGTTGGCATGTTTATTGTATCATTTTTTTTAAAAATATCATTTCAAACTGTGTAACATATCTGATAACCCAAATAAAATATAAGTATTTTGTACAGCACATTTAATCTCTATTGACCATGGTGATCTTATTAACTTGTAGAAGCAAGAATGAAAGAATCTCCAGATTCATGTATTTTATCATTTAAAATTCTGAAAAAAAAACATGTTCTGGAAGAAGTATTAAAAATTGCTATGGGTCAAGGCTGGGTGCGGCGGCTCACACCTGTAATCCCAGCACTTTGAGGGCTGACGGGGGCGGATCATGAGGTCAAGAGCTTGAGACCAGCCTGACCAATATGGTGAAACCCCGTCTCTACTAAAAATACAAAAATTAACCGGGTATGGTGTCTGTAATCCCAGCTACTCAGGAGGCTGAAGCGGAAGAATCACTCGAACCTGGCAGATGGAGGTTGCAGTGAGCTGAGATAGCGTCATTGCTCTCCAGCCTTGGTGACAGAGTGAGACTCTGTCTCAAGAAAAAAAAAAAAAATTGCTGTGGGTCTGATATACAGGATTGCTTGAGGCCAGGAGTTGTAGAGCAACCAACCTGGGCAACATAGGAAGGTCCTGTTTCTTAAAATAAAAATGCCATGTAGGAGATAAGTGTTGCTATAAAAGGCATAAAACTTTACATTGCAATTATTATGGCATTCCTAAAATTGAAAAATTTAATGAAAGTTTTCCTTCATATTTTTTTCTTATTTGAAATAATTTTTGTCAGTGAAGTAAGTGTAGCAGTGACAACTTTATAAAGACACAAAGAAGACTGGAATAGTAAGAGTGACATATTCAACACGATTTTTCATTAACAGATATATCTTCATTAACTCTCATTATTGTTGGCTGAATTTATGTATGAAAATTCCTACGAACCACTTTAAAAATTGCTAAAGTCTTATTAAATTTGCTTGTGAAGCTTGAAAGTTAAAGGCGATAAAAGTGGGGAGTGAAATAAAAAATGCAATAGTAGAGTCTAATTCAGATTATTCTATGTAAGAAGTAAAACTATTAAGCCATCAAAGATTAAAAACCTAGTCATAGAAGATGATGCCTGGTATTGGATCAGTTGCAAATATTGACCAGATTAAACAGGTAATTGTAAAATCTCTATGCAAACATACAGTCATAATTATAGCACTTGTACTGACATACTCCAATTATATGCTGAAATTTTTGATTTAACACATTTAGAAGAATCTTTTTACAGAAAAATAAAATTTCTCACCTTATAGTCTATAAAAATTACAAAACTGTTTGCTGAATGATGCCTGCTTGCTAATTTACTTAATAGAAAACTTTCATCCATATAAGAATATTTGGAAATAATCTCAATGTGATAAATGGATTCTATGAATAACCAAGAGCCGATATGGTACTTATTGGTGGAATACTGAATGTTTCTCCCTAAGATCTGGAACATGGATACCCAATCCCATCCCTCCTTGTCAATATCTTACTGAAAGTTTCCTAGATTGTACAAGGAAAATAAACAAGAGGAATTCAGATTATAAATAAAAATAAAATTCAAAAGTAGTCAAATATTTCAAAGTGAGACAAGCAAAGATAAACAGCATAACAAAAACACAGATTGTACAAATAAAAAATAAATACTGACATAATAAACCTAAATTTCAACAAAATTAAAGTTACATTTTCAAAATTTCTAACATACTGAAAAGAGCTTCATCAAAATAAAAATGTATTCATTGACTAAATTATGTATGGACACAATGAAGTTCCATGCAGCTGTGTAGTTCTACACAGTTGACCCTTGAACAACTGAGGCATTGGGCCACCAACCCTTGTACAGTCAAAAATCCACATATAACTTTTGAGTCCCCCAAAACTGATAAAATGGACAACTAATACATATTTTTTATGTTACATGTGTCATGTACTATATTCTTACAATAAAGGAAGCTAGAGAAAAGATCATTTTCATGTTATTAAGAAAATCATAAGGAAAAGGAAATATATGTACTATTCATTAAGTAGAAGTGAATTATCATAAAGATCTCCATCCTTCTTTTCTTCATGTTGTTTAGGCTGAGGAGGAAGAAAAAGAGGAGTTTGTCTTGCTGTCTTGGGGGTGACAGAGGCAGAAAAAAATTTGCAGGTAACTGCAAATAACTGTAAATACCTGCATTGCAGGTAACTTGCAATGCAATAATGTGTTGTTAAAAAGTCAGCTGTAGTACTACACTGTTCATCTACTCCACTATCTTACCTTTCATCGGCTATAAACATTTTGAAAAATTCTAAATAAAATACCCTAGGTGAGTCCTTAATGTTAACACAGAAAATCCTAGAGGATTTAAAGTGATTAGGAGCAGTATAAATTGCCTTTTAGAATTTAATTAAAGAAATTTCTCAATATTTAAACAAAATCTTAGTGAAATGTGTTCACATCTCACAAAACTCATTACTTACACAAAATTATGTTCTTATTCAAAATGCAATGAGATTATGCCTCCTTGGTGTTTGCAATTTAGTTAAAAACAAAAGAAATTTCCACTTTGCTCATATCTTTCCATGTCTTTTTAAGCAATATTTATCATTTTTTCTTTTACACATATTTACTTTTATTTACTTTTTATTGTATATATTTAGAATGTGCAGTATGATGTTTTAATATAGATATAAACAGTGAAATGATAACTATATTTTGGTAAGCCAATAAATATGTCCATCACTTTCCATAGTTTCGTGTGTGTGTGTGTGTGTGTGTGTGTGTCTATTAAGAGCACCAAAACTTACTCTCTTGGCACATTTTCTATATACAATACAACATAATTAACTATAGTTCTCCTGCCATACATAAGATCTCCAGATTATTTATCTTATGTAATTGTAAGTTTGCACCCTTTGAAGTACTTCTTCCTATTTCCTTCCCCTCCCCACCCTGGTAGCCGCCATTCTACTTTGTTTTTATATAGTCAATTTTCTTCTTTAGATTCCATATGCAAGTGAGATCATGTAGTATTTTTCTTCTGTGTCACTTCTTTTTTATGCATAGACTTTTTTAGTTCACAATTCTTCCCTTTTTGCTTTGAATTGCATGCTTTCCATGATTCTTGCCACTCTTTGAGGCAAAACACCATTTGGTAATATTACAATAACAAAGAAGTACCATACATTTTTTTAAATGACCACACTATCTTAAATATTTCAGCACAAGAAACATCATAGTAGGTCTTTGTTTAAGGAAAAACTCTCTCAAACCATGTTTTTCCTCTGCTCTCACACCAAAGCAAAAACAATCATCAACACAGAGGAAGACTTCTGTAACCAAACATGTAGTGGTTTTTCCCAGACACCAAGCAGCGGACACAGGCTGGGTGTCCTCCAATTCAATTCTGGCACTGCCTGGAGATAGAGTCAAAGGTTAAGGGCTCAGTCTTCTTAACCTGACAACAATTGAAAGTCAGGGCCTCAGGAACTTGTGACAGACTGGCTTCAAGTTGGGGTTTCCATGAGTCCCTCAGTGGGTTTGATTAATTTGCTGGAATGGCTTATAGAACCCAGGGAAACACTTAAGTTTACTGGTTTATTACAAAGGATATTGCAAAATATACAGATGAAGAAATGCATAGGGTGAGGTATGCTGGAAGAGGTGTGCCCTCCTTCAGGAGGCTCCACATGTTTAGCTCTCCAGATGCTCTCCAGAAGACTCTGTCTGAGATTATGAACCACAATCAGAAAGTCTTGTAAATATTAGAGTCCTTCCTTGGAGCAGGTGAAAGAAGGGCAGGAGAAGGCCAGAGAGATTCTGTTTTCTGAGGCCTTCTCCTGAGGCCTGTCATACCCATATTATAACAAAATATTGTAACAAGAGGTGTGGGAGTTATGAGCCAGGAACTAAGGATGAAAGCTTACATATATAAACCACACTCTCCAACCAGATAACTATATAATTGGATCGATGTAAATTATTCACACCTTACTATTTATTAAAATGCATTCACTTGTGTACCTTTTACATGACAGTATTATTATCTGGAGAGCATAAAAGTAAGAATAAAGATTTAAATTTTATTTTCACAGCAATTTAGAATTATTATCTGTATAAGTGTAATATCAAATATCAATAATTTGTGTTTTAGGATTTTATAGCACACATAAACTTTTTGCTTTTTATTATAATATCTTCCTCATTCTAATTTCTGTCTTTGAACTGTGGAATTATGTTAACAAGTTCTCTTCCTGAGCTTTCCAAAAGAAGTAGAGAGTTTCATATAATGGTCTAACACACTTATTTAATAAAAGTAGAAACTGCATTTTTTGAGACTTTTAATGCTTGTCTTTGTAATATAGATTTCCAAGTAGAAATATATATTATGGATACTTGCTTTTATGTAGAGAGATAGGTTGAAGCCTCAATTTTGTTCATTCAGTATGGCAACATGGCATAAGCTGGGTATTTTTATAACTTAAATTAGTCTAAGTAAATATTGTATTCATATGTAAGCATTAACGTCTAAGAGTGATAAAGATGCCTGCCTATTCTCACCCTTTCCCCTTTGTGATCACAGCACTTTAATTGCCACTGAGGATTGAGAGGAGTTCTGTGTGTTCACAGACATTGACAGCTCTATAATGAAGATATGTTAATAATAAAATGGCAAGGCTTTCAGGGCTGTATATATTATGAAAAGGTTAATGAGTAGTGCTACCCACAGCGCCCTGTTTAGCTGACTTTGAAATTTTATTGATGAGAAAACTTTTGAGTTTTTCCTCCTGAAGAATATGTTGGCCGATGATTCTTATTAACTTCACGAGGGAATGCACACATTTGCGTCTTTTTTTGTTAATCCAAATTGCATTAGTCTGCTAGCACTGCCATAACCAAATACCATAGACTGGGTGGCTTAAACAACAGAGCTTTATTTTCTTATGGTTTTTGAGGCTAGACCTTATGAAATAAAGGTGCCAACATGGTTAGGTCCTGGTGAGAACTCTCTGCATTGCAGAAAGTCACCTTTTTTTATTGTTTGCTCACATGATTCACATGTGCATGGAAAGAGAGAAAGCTCTCTGGTGTCTCTTCCTACAAAGGCACCAGTCTCACCATGGGGACCCCATCATTGTGACCTCATGTAACTCTACTTTCTAAATTATCATCTCCAAATACCACTATGTTGGGAGGTAGAGCTTCAATACATGAACTTATTTAGGGGGGCAGGGCTACAAGCATTCAGTCCATAGTGCAAATAATTTTTAAATTGTGGAAATAAGAATTATGATTTCAAAATATTTATATTTTCTAGTGGCTAACCTACTTGTTGTTAGATTAAAAAAAAAGAAAAAGAAAAAAAGAAAAAAAAACTTAGAGGCCAAGGAAAAGCTTCCCCTTTGCTCTCTGAAGTTTTGCTGAAAAGTCAACTCACAAAAAGAGATCAACAGGACAAGTGACATAGAAATGTATTAACATGCACACAGGGCCAAAATGTAGAGTGTTTTCCCCCACCACCTAACGGGGTCTAGAAGTTTATAGACCATTTTGAGGTTACAGGAAGAATGCGGGCTTAGAGTGTGGCAAAACAGGTTCTGCTGGGAGGGGGAAAGTGGAGACCTGGCTAGTAAAGGTGGTCTTGTTACATAGGTGAAACTTCACAAGTAGCAGCCCTCAGAGAGAATACATAGTATATGTCTCTTTCAGACATTTAAAGGTGTCAGACTCTAGATTAATCTTTTCTAGATCAGGACAAGGGAGGGCCTCAGATAAAGCCTAGCTGCATCAATGCAGATTTTCTCTACTGATAGAAATCTTCCCCACAAAAGACTACTTTAAGGGGTTACTTAGGTTTGCAGGCTCTCTGAACAGCCATCTCAAAATATGGCAAGGTGTATCTGGGAGTGATACATTCTGTTTTCAGGGTTTTTTTTTTTCAAAAACTAGGGCAGAATTTTTGCTATTCTTGCTATATTCTGTTGTATTTTTTTTCTTCTTCCCCTTATATAAAGGCTGAAAAGCAATGACTAATAAAGATAATGTTAATAAAACAATAATAAAAATAAAAATTTGTATTCTTGGTCACAGCAACAGAAATAGGCTCTGGCTATTTTAAGCAAAAGTTGTATGTATTGGATGTATATTGAGGGATCACGAATTGATTGTAGGCTGGAACTGCACAAAAATGAAACTATCAGAACACTTAGCAACAGGAAAATGTTCCCAGAAAATTTCTAGAATTTCTAACTTCACTAAACATTGTTGCTATTGCCAGTATCAACAAATTTAGACTTTATTTTTATTCTTGCACCAAAATTTCTAGATTCAAACTTTCAGATCTGAGAATTTGATTGACTTAGCTTCACCACTTCAAGCTTCTGATTTAGGAGCTAAGTTATTACTGTCCACAATATGGGATTGGAATCTATTGAGAAAGAGGTTGTTTTAAGCCAAATAGCAAAAGTGGCAAGTGATCACTATATTTTATTACTTTTGCTGCTCAAAACCAAAATTCTCTTTTCTGTCCATTTTTATATGTCTAAGTAATATAATAATATATCTATCCTTGTGAAGATATTATTTTACCTAACAGAAAAGAACAATAAATATTATCCATACTCATCTAGTTCTAATTAGAAGAACTTTGGGTAGCATTCTGAAGATTCATTGTTAAGAAATTAAGATGTTTTAGCAGTTTAAATTTTACCAAAGTAAATGGAAAATACAAAGAGTTTTGTCTATACTCTGTCATCTCCATGCCTCCTACACCCAGTTACCCTTATTCTTAATATTTTGCATTAGAGTGGTATATTTGTTACAATTGGTAAGTTGATATTGGTACAATATCATGAACTAAAGTAGATGGTAACATTATGACTCATTCTTTCTACAATACATTCTATGGGTTTTGACAAATATATAATATCAGTATCATATACAATAGTTTCACAGCCTTACAAATTCCCTGTGCTCCAGTCATTCATCTCACCCTGTTTCTCCCCAAATCTGTTAAAATCACTGATTAATTTTCACTACTCCCACAATGTTGTCTTTTTCAGAATGTGACACATTTGAAATCATACAGCAGATAGCACTTTCAGATTGGTTTCTTTCACTTAGCAATATGAATTTAAGCTTTCTTCATGCCTTTTCAAGACACAATAGCTCATTTATTTTTATTGCTGAATAATATTCCATTGTATGGATGTACCACAATTTCTTATCCATTCCATATTGAAAGACATCTTGATTGCTTTCAAGTTTTGGCAATTATGAATAAAGTTGCTATAGATATTCAGGTTTATGTTTGTACATGTTTTCAACTCATTTGGGTAAATACCAAGGAGCATGAATGCTAGTTCATATAGTAAGAGTATGTTTAGTTTTGTAGGAAATTTCCAAATTGTTGTCCAAAGTGGCTGTACAATTTTGCATTCTGACCTGTAACAAAGAAGTATTCCTGTTGTTCTACATCCAAATCAGCACTGGGTATTATCAGCGTTTTGGATTCTACCTTTTCTAATAAGTGTGTAGTGATATCCCATGGTTGTTTTAATTTTCAATTCCCTAATGAAATTGTATTATCTTTTTATATGCTTATTTGAAGATTTGTTTTTATCATTTCACTTATAACTAAATTGTGCTAATCTGCAAATTATGAAGTCAATGTTAAAGTTGTCCATGATAAACACTGTATGTATAATCGTTCCAAAACGAGGAGGAAATATTACAAAGCTGGAAATATAATTAACTCCACTATTTTTCTTCTACCAACTCCTCATGTTTACATATCAGCATTTATTTATTTATTATTATTATTTATTACGGCCCCTGAGAATTTACTCACATAGTTGGGATTCCTTACCCAGTGGGTAATTCAAAACCTTATTTTAATGGTTGTGTTTTTGATTGTTATCCCTTTTGAAGGATATATTATCTGTTGTAATATTTAGAACTAAAAATGGGAATATGAGGAAGAAAATGAGACCTGGTGTTGCAGGACTTTTCCTTAGTTCAGCTAAAGACAGGGTTCTTGCCCATCCCATGGCCATGAAAATTTAAGCTCTCAGATAGCTTAAAGGGTGAGTAAAGCAGGATTTTATTGGGTGAAAAGAGAAAAGAAGGGTGGAACAGGGACTCTCGAAAGGCCAGAGTCCCTCCACTAGAGCACTTCCCACTCGGCAGTTTGAATCCTAGTTTCCACCCAGGAAGAGAGGCCAGGGTCCTCCCTGCTGCAAACATCATGAACTTCCCGAGGCTCTACTCCAGTGGGAAGGCTGACTGGAGCTTCTTCAGTGACCCCCTCCCACCTGGCTGTCTCCTTCCCCCATCTAAAGAAGTACATCTAACTGCTCTTAGATTAAGGATAAGGGCCAAGACCTATCTTAGCTGCTTCCTGCTGATAGGGGCTGCTGTTTTTAGGAAACAGCAGTCAGAACTCCCTCAGGGGCCTATATAAGGGTTCCCAGCAGATGGGGCCATTGTCAGAGGTTCTGATTGCATGACTGTTTGGAGTTTGATGGCCTGAAGGCAAGAACAGACACAGGGTTATTACAAAACTTGTATCAAAATGAAACAAAGGGAGAGGTAAGGACAGCTCAAAAATTCTGAGGTCTTTTACCAGTTTGTATAGGGAGAAGGAGGCCAAAAGCCCGACTAGCAAGAAGGAAACTTTACCCTTTTGCTGGCATGTTGGGCTTCTGGGTTCCCTTCCCTGGAGCCCAGTCCTAAGTCAACCAGTTTAAGATTTGGGAAATTAACTCCTTCCAGTTTGGAGGATGCATCTGAGGGGAGTGTCCTGTAGTACAAAGACACAATTACCTATCAGTGAAGAGAGAACTGAGGAGAAGAAAGGAAAAAGCAAGCATTTTTTAAAGGAGTCCAAAGGGTTTAGGATACATTCGAAAGGGGTACAGACTGAAGATGATGGCTACCCATCTAGCAAGAGGTAAGCAGGTGTCCCTGGTTCCCTTCTCTTCCTAGCAGATACCGGGGTACATGAGGGAGAGAGAGAAGAGCATCCTCTTCCCCTCTTCCATCCTTGTATTCCCCAGTTTCGGCAACCTCAGCAGGTGCCACCATGCGCGTCAAAGTGGCTTGCACCCATGAAGCAGGGATAGCCTAGAGAATATGAATTATTTGCTCTCACCTATGTCTCTTTCCCACCTACTGTCAGTGGCCTTCAAGTTTCCTAGACCTCATTTATGCCATGGATATTAATGTGACCTTTATCCATGAAACAGGAAGCTTGGGGTTGGCTTAATTGGCGGTAATCAGCCACACTGGCCTACACTGTGCCTTTTAACCTCTGTTGCTGTCTTCCTCTGGATCCCTTGGATCCATTTTTCTTTCTAGGGCTTTGATCCAAGGCTTGGAATTGAGTCTGGGACAAAAAATGTATCTCAGGGGGTTTGCATGGACTCCTTATTATAAGCTGAATGCTAAGGTGAAACTGTGGAACTGAGTCCTCCTCCAACAAGGGAGAGGAAAGGATGTCTTGTGACTACACCCAGATAAGTGGTGGCTATAGTCATGCTTGCTACGATTTGGGTGCATGGTGCTTGGCTTTGGTTAGCTCCCTTTGTCTTACTTTCCCAATAGTAAAACTCTGAATGATAGGCATCCTATTGATTCCCATCACCTGGGAAGAATTTGCAGGATAATTGCTTGGAACCAGAATATTAATCCAGATTTTTACATTACCCATCTCTCATGTTTTTGTTGAGATGCAGCCACAGATTGCTGATTGGTTAACAGTAACAAGCAGGGTTAGTCTAAAACACAGGTGAAAAATTAAAACAACTAATGAGTTTAGAACTTAATGACAGATATATGATAAGTTTTGAAACATAATTTCTCTCTCCCCAGTGCTCAGTTTTGTTAAAAAAAAATCATCATAGGACTGAGTGGGTTGCAAAATGGACTTTAGTCTTATAATTGGCCAGATTATTTGCATAAAGTACACCATGAATAATTTTTTCTCCGTAGGCCTTTTATATTGGCTTTGATGGAAGGCTGTTGCACAAGGAATCTCAAATAAGACCTTTTAAAGCCAAGCCCAACCATGGGTTTCTATCCTCAAACACCTGTGAGTTGGGTGACTCTCCCCTTCTCTCCTCTTAAGGTCCCAAGATAAACTTGGATCCCTTAAGCCTGTTAGAAAGTGACATTTTTTACTAACCACACGTCAGGAACCCTGTACAGGAACTGCGTACATGAGGGTGTGAGGCCAGTTTCCCCCGTGGGGCTTTTACTGGCTCTGCAAGTTCAGATTAACTCCTTAAAAAAAAGCATATCCTTCCTGTCAAAGCCTTGGTAAAACAACCAATTTCTTCAATTGTGTTCTGTTGCAAAAGAAAAATGGATTCTTACTGTACTGATGCAAACAACTATATTGCCATGAGAATACTCACAGATAGTTTCTAAATTTTAGAGGAACCAGGCAGAGAGAAACAAACATGCTTCAAATTTTGATCATAGGGAGTATATCTTACTCAATTATTAAAGTCTGTAAATAGTTCAAAGTAAGTTTCCTTGACTCTGAAAAACAAAACAAAGATCAGCAATATTCTAAGCAAAAGTCAAAAAGATTTGCTTCAGCTTTCTGAGTTCAGTCCACTTAATTAACTCTTTTTTTTGCTTGATATTCATGAAATTTTCTGCTGTTCATGAGTCCTGTACATTTTCCTTTATTACAATGTTACAATCTCTAAAGTTAGCACAAATCTGTATTTGAGAGTACCTGTCATATATATGTGTATACATGTACTTTTTCAAAGTTTAAAAATTTATAATCTGGTTGATAAAAATATAGACATAAGAAGAGATAAATCGAAATAAGTTTTTTCACTCAGAATTTTTAAATATACATTCTGAGAGGTTTTTTTTTTTTACTGAAAAGAAAAATAAAATTTTCACCTATAACACTTGGTATATTTTTCAAAATTAAGATTTGAGAAAGTAAGAATTTTGTTAATTTGCGCAATAGAGAAACAAGATATATTGATAAATAAATGAGTGAATAAATACATAATTAAGATTCAACATATAGTCATTTACATGATTAGTGTTATTAGAAAAAATTGTTAGCAAATGTGTGGAACATTTTGGTGGTGAGGTTGCTAGCAGAAAAAGTAATATTTTACCTATAAAGCTCAGAACTGAAACTATTAATAATTTTAAATAATCACTTTTAGATTTGACAGGTAGGTGGCATGTGAATACAGTGGATAGCTAAAATATAGCCCAAATCTAAGGTAGTTAAAATTGCAACCAGTCTCTGGTTTCACAGTGAAATTTAAAAATTCTATATTCTCAGCCCCAGGGACATGTTAAATACCTATAAAATGATGGTAAATGTCAAATTCTCCAATATAACAAAATAGAAAAATCTTCTGAAATCACACCAAGACAATATAAAGCAGGTTTCAGGCAACACATCCTGATGTATGCTTAATGTTTTGTAAAACCTGAAAGAAAAACTAGGAAATGAACCATCAGGACAACTTGCCAGCTCAGAGCTATTTACACCACAAACCTCAAAAGACAGGGCCAACGAAGAGTAACTCTGAGGCTATGTAGATTCACAGCAAATGGTGAATTATTATTGACATAAAACCACTGTATACATGCTTTCTCCTTGTAATAGCAACAAAGTAATCACTTCAAGCAACAATGTTGATATAACTGCTTATTGAGAATTATCTTTGTGATTGGTGATTTACATAAGTTGTTATATTTATTTAGCCCATACTCAACACTAAAAAAAAAAAGCATATCGTGATTGAAGGCCAGGGAGGATGCAGAATATACTCCGGAAACTTGCACGCATGGGGCACCCACATACTCCCTCTACTGCAGGCATTATGTAGACCTTCTTCCTACTACCAGATGTTGGAAATGAATGCAGGTAGAGAAGATACAGGCCTGATAGACACTGTTCTATAATGATCCATGATCTCTTTTTAATGTTATTGCTTTGGTTTTTTTTTTCAAATTATCCTGGTGCAATTAAACCAGGGAAGAGTGATTTTCCCATCAGACTCTATTCAATAATAATTTAATCAGAATGTTTTAGATTAATATTCTCATTTTCTAGAGAAACTATTTTCTTTGTCCCAGATAAAAGGCAGTGAAAGAGTATTGATCTCAGGATGTCATCCAAGCAGAAATGGGCTAAGTTCTTCTCTGTGTTCCAATTACAAACCTAAGCTGGCTGCTAGAGTGCTCCATATCATTTCCTATCCTGCTTGTCCTGATGTAAGCACCTCTCTGGAACATCATGTTGCATAGAAATAAGTGGGTTTTGTTTTCCTGTTTATCTGTTGGTTTAATTTCTCATATGAAGTTATCATAAACATCAGTCTATTCATTATTCACTTACCATCATATTTTCTAAGGATGAAGCTTGATAAGAATAAATAGATATATAGATAGATAGATAGATAGATAGACAGACAGACAGACTGTTCTGTTCCCAGCATTGACAGAATCAGGATCAGACTAGTCATCCCAATATTAAAAAACCTTAACACTTATTGACCTGAAGAAATAAACTAAGGCAAAATTAATATAAGTAAAGAGTTTATTTGGGACAAATTTGAGGACTGCAACATGGGAGACACAGGTTGATGTTATGCTCTGATTAACAGCAATTGCTAGTAGGTTTTAAATGAAAAAAGAAAGGACAGTTCCTAAATCGAACATAAACTATCAATTGGCTATACATCATTCTTTGTATTGCAAATTCCAGGAACATAAACATAATGGGTAAGACTCACATTGTACAACCTATGATGGAATTTTAAATAATTTATCAGTTAGTCTAGAAACTCTGAGTAAGGGAAGAAATGTCTTTAAATAATTGCCCCAATTTCCCCAAGGGCATGAGTTGGGGGTAGGTGGTGAAGACTCCTTCTCTTGTTTTCTGGGCCTGAGACATGTTGTATACCTCACATTTTTCAGACCGCTCTCAGCTACTTTTCTTTATCATAGTGTATGAAATACATAAGTTAATTCATTTTAAGCCTTGTAGAGGAGATAACCTTGAAGATTTTGGTCCTTAGGGATTAAAAATTCATAAATCAAGGCCCATGGTCACACCAGGTCTCCCTGGACACAGCTTCCTGACCACAGTGCAGTGAGCTGGAAACTAATGAGAGCATGACAGTACCACCAAGCTGAAAAAAGCAGTTATCAGTGACTGGGGAAGCTAAAGTAACCAGACTGCATGAGGCAGGTCACCAGAGAGAAATCAGCCCCATGGGGTGGGAGAAACAATCTACCTAGAAGTTAACCATGAGACCTTGACCTAAGACTGGGCTTCCAATATGGAGAACAAGAGTACAAAAGGTTTATCAGACAGCAGCTGCTAGAAATTTGAGAGGAAAACAAAGATAACTGAGATTAAGCAATGCTGGCAAATATTTAAGATCTGTCACTACTCAGGTACGCAAATTTGTAACATTTTTTGTCACTCCAGTACTGAAACTGAGATGCAGCGTATAGCACCTTCTTCTCTAGACCTGCCCTAAGGAAGTCTAAATACAAGTTTTGAGAAGAACTGATGGGCACACAGTTTGGAAGTTGACAGTCTCACCATGTTACAGGGGCATGGAAAACATCATGAGCTTTATAGACACGTCTGCCGTATTTTTGTAAACCAAATCTACTCAAGTTCATAGTGATTAAAAGTAGATGACACATCTAACACTTTCTAGATGAATGTAACAGAGCACAGAGTTTCTACATATATTATTAGTAATGTTTAGTATACAAACAATCATTCTATTCATGTAAATTAATATAAATATGTGACCCAGTCTCATGAACAATGCAAAGTCAGAGATAACCAGGTCAACACATTTGTGTCTTTCCACAATGTTGGACTTTTACTGATTCTATTTCCATCATAAAAGCCACATGCTATTTGGAGTTCCCAAGGAGGCAATTCCGCTTAGTACTTCCCATTCACTTGGTACTCAGAGCCAAGGGTGCATAAGCCCAAGCCTTTCCACAAGTCAATCAATATTGCAAACCACACATAATAGTACATTTAATTAATATGTAAATGTTATAGATTATTCTACAAACAAACAAAGTTACATTTAACATCAAGGGAAGAACAGACAGAAAGATGGGTTAACAAATCAGACCAGGGAGAGTGATGAAGAGAAAAAAAAATGTCCTGGTCTAGGCCAGGCAGTCCCTGGGTCTTGCATGGAAGAGACTTTGATGTGGGCAGAGCCTTCAGTGGCAGATGTTGGTGCTGTTGAAGCCCTATTATCTTTATGGTCACAGAGTCCTCTGATGAGGACTGATAGTAGAAAAATGTGCTTGTTTATGTCCTTATCTGGTTGGATGCACTCTTTTTATTTATTTTATTAAGCAAAACACCTTATCCTTCTTGGCAAAGTACCCTATGAAGTAAAAGATGGAGTCTCTTTCTAAGGTGGGTTACTTATGTAACAGGTGCTCTATATACCCAGACCCGAATCAATCAGTCAGTCTATAAAAAACTGCCCCCAAAATGGTTAATTGTTTCCTGTAGGAAACAAAGATGTTAAATAAGTAATTATAAACATGTTAAAATAAATAAAGGGAGTATATCATAATGATTGGATAGAATCTTAGCAGATAAATGGGAAGAACAGGAAAAGAAAAAATCTGTGACCTTAAATAATGGTGAGTAGACATTTTCCTATATGTAAAGCAGAATGGGGTGAAAAAGGTTGAAGAAAAATGAATGGAG